>NC_142591.1:67036984-67348859 GCF_965207765.1 Zootoca vivipara
GCCAGAATGTTAAATTGTGTTTGAGTGTTATGTTATATTGACCAGCTGGTGAGGCATTCAGAAACCATATCAAGTGCTGCTAAGTTTCAGACATAGGCCTTTATCAAACTTAGCTAAGCAAATCCCTTCTTTTAGCCACAGGTGTGTAACAGCACACCTAGGATTCTTTTGAGTACAGTTGGACATTATGGCACAGCAGGAGACAATGAATATTTAACCAGATAGATTTGGCTTCAGCTGCTGGAAACCAGTGCCGATATATATAAATAATGAAGACATTGCTATTAAGAGAGTAAAGTAGAAAGTATAACCAGACTTTCTTTTGTTCTTGGCTGCTTGCTCAGAGTTCTGTGTGGATTGTATCTATAAAGAATAGATGATTGAAAACTTCAGGAGTTACATGGAATTGTCCTTACTTACAGTGGGATTACACCCTCTTTTAAAACAGTAATTTAGTGCTTTGTTTTCTTTTGAATGGCAATTTCTGGCAAGTGTATCTTTTACCATTATGTACACTGGATGTGCCACAGCATAGGTTTAAGAGAAGCAACTCTGCGCTCAGATATAGATAAGATTTTGGATACAATAAGTTTGCAGCACAGCATTATTTTTCCTTTTGAATGCATATCGTGTTTTAACAAGCTACAAAATATCAGGAATGGATAATTACAAATCCACTATTTTTAATAATAAAAAGATGTCTACAGTTGTGATCCAGGGGATCAGCGGAGAAGAATGGATTTCAGGTAGCTAAATTTGGTTACTTAATCTGTGTGGGTTTTAGTAGAAGATTGTTAGTATAATAATTTAGTAAGGTAATTTGCTCAGTACAAGTTGTTTAAAGGACTGTCTAAATATTGAAGCTTTGGAGATAAGGGTGATGACCAGAAAAACAATAAAATGAGGTAGCTGAAATTGTTTGTGACAGTATATCTTTAATAGCTGCATTTACTTACTGTATACTTACAATTGCATTTCCCCAATGTTGTTAAACATATATTAGTGTAGTTTTATCTTTCACAATTTTGTCTCCATTTAACTTGAGCTGAAATAATAATAAACTAATTAGGGATTTGCTGGTGCTAATTTGCTGAATCATTTGATTCAGTTAGGTATCTGGTGATCTTTTGGTTTCTTCTACATATTCTGCATAGATGTAGCATTTTCTATAATGTTGCAAAAATAATACTATATACTAGCATTTTGTAGATAAGTGGTGTTAAGTACTCCTTTTCCATAAAGATTATATTTTGTTTCTCTCTGCCGCAAAGGGGTAAAATAGTTTCGATCAATTTCTTTTCTTATATGTTTCAGTTGTCAGAGACTTAGAATTTGCTGTGGGGTGTAAATCATGTAGTTGTTATATATTTTGTATGATTACTTATGGCAGAAAAACCAGAAATATTTTTTTAAAAAAATAAAGAATAAAAAAATTGTCCAATAGCTCCTTAGAGACCAACTAAGTTTGTTCTTGGTATGTTCAGATATATCTGAAGAAGTGTGCATGCACACAAAAGCTCATACCAAGAACAAACTTAGATAGTCCAGTAGCACCTTAGAGACCTACTATCTATAGTCATATATATACACATACACACACACACACACACACACACACACACACACACACATATATATATATATATAGAGAGAGAGTGTCATTTGTAACCCAAGGTACCACTTGCTTCGACTCAGGTACCACTCAGGTACCACTTTGCTTCGACTCAGACCAACACGGCTACCTACCTGTAACCAAGGTACCACTGTATATTTATATTTGGACTATATATACAAGCGCTTCAGGTTACAAACGCTTCAGGTTACAAACTCTGCTAACCCAGAAATAGTACCTAAAGTTAAGAACTTTGCTTCAGGATGAGAACAGAAATCATGCTCCGGTGGCGTGGTGGCAGCAGGAGGCCCCATTGTCAGGAAAAGGCCTACTTACGAGTAGGACCCTGGCAGAGACACATGCCCGGCTGGCATGTTCTCCCCCTCCTGGGCTTCATAAGCATTCTCCAGCCCGAACATCACCTTGACTGGTGTCAGACGAACACCAGCACACTTCACAGATACGCAGAGGTTTGCACAGTTGCGTAACAGACTCAGTAGCACAGCATTTGGCTAAACTACTTTATTTACATATAAACACACTCTCCATCATGGCTCCCTCTCTCTAGCTTCACAGACAGCAAAGAGAACATAGAACAATAGTTCCACTTCAGGAACACATAAGACAAGCATCCTGTCTACGTCACTTCCACTCTGTGGAATGAAAACACATACAGTCATATGACAGACAACAAACCTAGACTGCACATGGGAAATGAATTTCCCAACACCCATTAGCTAAAGTGGTGCTTCAGGTTAATAACAGTTTCAGGTTAAGAACGGCCCTCCAGAATGAATTAAATTCTTAACCAGAGGTACCACTGTATATATATTTTTACTGCATAACAGATTATGTTAGTAAATAGCAGCAATGCGTAAGTATAGCAAAATATTAAACATTAGGAAAGTTTGAAGAGATGCAGTCTAATAATCCAGGTCAGAATGCCCATTCACTATCCCATTACAGAATGATAGTGTATATTTCTCAATTCTGGCATATCTGTAATTTGAAAAGAACCAGTTTGTACTTGCTGAAGCAGCTGAGCACTGGAGGATTGTAATTGCCCCATTAGTTCTACTTAGCTGTGTTTAGTTAATGCCCAAGCCCATCTCTTTGCTGGGACCACTGCTCTGCCCCAAGCTTTTGCTGGGAAATTAACAACACTGATTTGTTTACATGTTCAGGGGGCAAATTATAGGCTGAATATAATGAAAAGGAGAACCAACCAACCATTCCTGGAAGAATCAGGGTATCTGCATTCATCTGGGGATAATCAATATAGTCAATACTATCTCTGGTGGCTGTAGTTCAGGGATGGTTGGTTCTCCTTTTCATTATAGTACCTTTGGTCCAAGGCCTGCATTCCCTCATGAGCAGCCTTCCAGGAACCACACGTCAGTAGTGGGTGGGCCTGGGCCAGAGACAAAAGTGGCTGGAGCAGTGAATGTCTCTCTTTTCTTTGGTGCAGTCAGCTTTATTCCAGCATGCAAAAGCTGGATACTACATACATGCATACAAATACAGCTCTCTATCCAGGCAAAGAATAGACATCATCACAGTTCAAGGCCACAATTTGGGGATAGGTTAAGTAAGGATGGTTTTTTTGGGGTATTGGATAGGAACTTAATTGGTTTGCCTTACCATTTGTGATGTGAATGAATTCTAGCAAAAATTTCTTGTAACCAGTTTTGTCAGTTTTCTTGTTATATGTAATGGATTTTCTTTCTTTCTTTCTAATCATGACTTGTGCACCATTTTGTGTGGCAATTGCCATAAAAAGCAGTATAGAAGCCTTCAAAAAATAATTTCTAAATTTGCATCTCTGCAAATAAATTGGCAAATGCAGATTTGTAACCTATGGGTCTATGCCCCAGATCTTCTAAATAACATTCAATGCCTCTGGCTGCATGTGTTAGAAATAAAAAATAGCCTTTTAAGATTCTCAATCCATTGGCTCAATTAAATGTCCTGCATTTGGAGCTGAATTTAACTGGTGAAACTGAATGGTACAAAACATTATAATGCTGTTGCAGTTCATATAACTCAATTCCATGAGCCCACTACTCATAGAAGTCTGAGAATTAGTATAAAAGCAGCTCTCACCTCATGTTTCAATACTAGGAATCCCTTCAAGGGAAGTGTGGAGGTGCCCAGTAGCAATCCCCCTTGTGGAATTCTGTTATTTATCATAGTTACCTCAGTTCAATTGTGTTATCCATTGCTTGCCTCTGCCCTACTTGCTACACTGAGGCTGCCATTTTTAGGAGGAAGAGTTTAAATCTCACTGTGTGGCACTGCAACTAAAGCAACCCTGGGTTTGTCTCTTCCATGAATAATACTTAAAATCAACCAATAAAAGTGTGTGGCACAACTGGGTATTTTTTAAAATAGAAAATACCCCAAAGCCCAAGCTCTTCTTTGTAACATGACTGTAGGTTGATGCAGGTCTGACACGGGAGTTGAAGACATCCATGGCAGCCATGGGCCTGTCTCAAATGGCCAACGGCTCAACACACAGAGCAAGACATAGCATTGGTTTAGTCTTCACACCATGTGGGAAGGATGGTGGTCTGGAAATAGAGTGGTGATGGATATCACTCCATTGTCATGGTCAGGACATGTTCTGGTGAGATCTGGACTTGCAGAAATGATTCTCCCCTGCAAGGATGCGGCACCAGTTAGGATTGTTCACCCCAAGGGATGATAGATTTCTGACTGCTCTAGTTCCCCCCCAGTAGGTAGTGGTTCTAGTTCCATTATGGTATGGTGATGCTTATGAGCCATTGACACGATCATTTCTGTAGGCCCTCTCCAGTGCTGTGCAGTCCATTTTGTTCCTTGGTATACTAAGTAGCTGATGAAATAGACCAGGAGAGGGATGAAACAGACCAGGAGGGTAAGTGGTGTAAATCTTACCCAAGAGCTGACCAAGCTCATATTCAGGCTCATAACACATTCTACCACATGGCAGGGAGGGCAGCAAAGAGATCCTACTTCACTGCCTCGGTTGCATTCTCTAGGAACTGTCCAGCAGAGTTGTTCTGTGTAGTCTAGAAGTTGGTTGCTTATGACCAAGGGGGCAGATCTCTGGAGCACTTGGTGACTAAGTATAACCAGATGCCTAAAGACATCAAGAACAAAGCTGCTTGGCTCTGTAGTGATGCTGCTATTGTGACAGTGCTGGCTGAGAAGTCCAACACAATGTTGAGCACAGTGTTATGGGATCTTGTCTAGTTAATGTGGTCTTATGTTGGGTATAGGATACTTGCAATGATGTGCCTGACCACCTGCTCATTAGTTCCTTGTATGTCCTGGCTTATTTAAGATTGGTGGGGTAGGGTGACTGAGCAGGTCAGAGGTGTGGTAAACACATATTTGTGTGATTTGGTACCGACTGCCCTTAAAAAGGCAGTGGTGTGTCCACATCTCAAATAGTCTGGTCTAGACCCAATGGAGTATAATAACAGTGCACCCCCTTATTGGCAAATGTGGTGGTGTATACTTGGTTGTGGAGAAATTGCAAGTATTCCTGGATGAGACTGATTATCTAGATCAGGGTGGTCTTTCACCTGGCCCGATGAATGCATGTGGCCCATGGCAACATTTGACCTCCCCCCCCCCCCCAGCCCTTGTGCTGCCTTCCCAAATCCTGGTAATTGAGGTGCTAGCCTTTTGGGATGGAGGTGTGAGGACTCTGACAGGGTCCTAGATTCCTCTGGCCTCCTTCCCAAAGCCTAGTTAGCACTTTCACAACTTTGCAAAGGAGGTTTTTATTGCATGGTTTTATGCACTATTGTTGTAAACCACTCTGATATTCTTATGAATACAGTATATAAATGGTTGTTTTTTAAAAAACAAACAAACAAACAAACAAACAAATTAACTAACTAACTAACTAACTAACTAGTAGTACCTAACTTCAGATTAACCCACCAAGTTGCTTTACTGCAAGGCTGGGGAACTTGCAGTCCAAGGACTGCATGTAGACCTTAGCCAGATTTCATGTTCAAAGGGGGAGAGCAATCTGGAGAAAGGGGTAGCAGAGGTTTTTCTTTTTAGTCTGGCCCAACCCCCCCAAAAGAAAATAACAGAAAACCACTAGTAATCACATACAACCACCAGACTTAACATGGACACTGGTACCAGAGCCTGCAATAAACCCAGATGCCAACTTTGCTGCCACATACACTCGGACAACACCATTATTGGCCCCAACAACATCAAACATACCATCTCAGGACTATTTAATTGCTCATCTTCTAGCATTGTGTATGCCATCAAATGCCAGCAATGCCCTTCAGCTCTTTATATTGGACAAACAGGCCAAACCCTACGCCAAAGGATAAATGGACATAAATCTGACATCAGGAATCACAAGACAGAGAAACCAGTAGGAGAACACTTCAATCTCCCAGCACATTCTATACAAAATCTCAAAGTAGCTGTCTTATTACAAAAGAATTTCAGAAATAGACTGGAAAGAGAAGTTGCTGAACTGCAACTCATTACAAAACTTGGAACCTTGGAGAGACCTGGCCTGAACAAAGACATTGGATTCTTATCTCATTATACATGATAAAGCTATCTTTAGCCATCTCACCCCTTGCTTTTTCCTGTAAGACAAATTGCAGTCGTTAACAGTCATCAATGAGATTCCACACCTATCAGTGAACACCCATTCCCACCACCCTCCTGAGAATACCCCTTCCCACCCTCACACTTTATATAAGAGTCTGAAGACTCTGTTTCAGTGTATCTGAAGAAGTGTGCATGCACACGAAAGCTCATACCAATGACAAACTTAGTTGGTCTCTAAGGTGTTACTGGAAGGACAGATCCTGAAGCTGAGGCTCCAATACTTTGGCCACCTCATGAGAAGAGAAGACTCATTGAAAAAGACCCTGATGTTGGGAAAGATGGCGGGCACTAGGAGAAGGGGACGACAGAGAACGAGATGGTTGGACAGTGTTCTCGAAGCTATGAACATGAGTTTGACCAAACTGCAGGAGGCAGTGGAAGACAGGAGTGCCTGGCGTGCTATGGTCCATGGGGCTATGAAGAGTAGGACACAAATAAACAACTAAACAACAACAAGGTGCTACTGAAAGGGAAAAAAATTATTTTGTTTCGACTACGCCAGACCAACACGGCTACCTACTTGTAACTAGAACCATTATGCAGTCCCTAAAAGATTCCCCCCATCACAAGGTAATGCAATCATTGCCAGAAAAGAGGCTAATTAAGCTCTGGCTATTTTATCAGTTTAAAATTCAAGAAAGTAATTTTGTCTCAGTACATGTACTTAAGGCTCAAGGTAACACAGAATAAACTTTTAACAGCATCTTGGTGTTAGCTGTAGCATGGGGTGGCTTGTCCATTAGGCGAAGGGAGGTCATTTGCTTCAGGATCCAAAGCCCCTCCGTTGTGCTGCTACCAGCCCTGCAGGGGATTAGTTTACACCACCAACACACTCCCATTGCCCTCACCGTAGCTGCTGTGTTGTGGCAGTGCAGGCAAAGCTGCAGGTGAGGGTACAGTTGCGATGCTGGTGCTGCAGCAGTGGGGGCAGGGATGGGGTGAGGTGAGGACCCAGATTGGCTGGTTCCTAGAGATTTAGTGGGATTATTCTGATGAAATCTGTCTGACTGGCTCCTGAGGAAAGGTGTGTGAGAGGTAGCGAGTCATATAGCTTCCATCAGAATAATCCCACTAAACCACTAGGAATTATCCAATTCACTTCCCTACTCCAGGTTCACAATGTCCCTCCATATTTCTTGCCATCTGGGCTCCCCTACTCCATGGCTCACTGCAAGGTGGCAGTCCTTATACTTTCCTTATACGTCCACTGTCCTCCCAGGTCTCCTCCTCCTTTCTGTGGCAGTTCTGCTCCCCCCCACTTTCTCTCTCTCTTCGTGTTCTATAGTCTTTTATGGTCTATTATTATCATCTCTTTCTTCCTTTTCACTTCCTCTTCCCTACGGACTGCTTGTTGTCTGCAGCATTGTTCAGCTCACCAGATGTGGCAAGCCCCAGTGATTAAGAGTGGGCCTGCCACATCTGGTGAGCTGAACAATGCTGCAGACAACAAGCAGTCCGTAGGCTGCTAGTTCTCCACCCCAGCTACATAGACAGAGTAGGGTTGCAATACATCTGGGATTTCCCAGACGTATCCGGAATACTGTAGTCGACAGCCGTGTCTAGGCGGAATTCGGCGAAAAGTGTGGCAGTCCATGTTGGCAGTGCCATTTTTGCCGATTTCCCATAAAAATAGTTTTTAAAAGGCATATTTTTTGTGATTTTGTCAAAAAAGCTAATCAACTCTGCCAAAAAAGCTGTCAACCCTAAGACAGAGGGGGGGAAAGACAGAACGTGTGAGCTCAGACTTTCTGTGATAGTAGTTCCAACAGAGATGTTAGGATGTCAATTGAAAGCAAAACAAAACATACATAGACAGCTTATATAGGCTTGCCATATGTCAGGAAAAGTCCTGGTTTTCAGGTGTAAAAATGGCATCTGGGGCAATTTTGCTGAATCAGCAGAATGTCAGGGAAAACCCAGATGTATGGCTATGTGATGGAAAAAGCCGCAAAAACAACTCCAAAAGCTTAAAATCACTACTTTTGGGGTCTTCCTAAATAAAGGAAATATGGCAACCCTAGCTTATAGTAAGTATTTTGTGGGGTAGATGTGTATGTGCACATCTATCTATCATCTATCTACCACTTGATCGTAAATAGAACCTCTAAGCTGTAAAACAAATGCTATTACCATACTTTTCCGTGTATAAGACTAGGTTTTTTTTACTTTAAAATAAGGCTAAAAATCTGAGAGCGTCTTATACAAGGATAGTGCATCCCCCAAAAGTAGGGGACGTCTTATACATGGGAAAAATATGAAATATGGTGAATGCCCAGGCTTGGGGCTGGCAGGCCTCTAACAATATATAACACATCAGGGGAAGGCCTCAGTGAGGTGGGAAAGATGAAATATTCTGTTTCCTATTCAAGTGAGTCCTGAGCACTAGTACAAGGTTTCTAGGCTGGCTGAATCCTCAACAAAAACACTTCCCCATTGGGGGATACACTGCAAAATGCTGTTGTAAGGCCCACTTGTTTGTATGCATTTTGAAAGGGTCAGTAGGGCTTTAAGAAACAGCAGCATGATGACCTCATATTAAGTTCTATTGATAGGATTCAGTGATGGTGACAGTGTGCCCACCTCACATTGTTGTAGTAGTTGGTGGTAGAACCTCTTTTTTTGTAGCATTCCTTGTGCTTCACCTTGTAGTATGATCCTTCCTTCCATGTGACTACAGACGAGGCTGATAAGACTGATCTATAATTAAAAGAACTAACTATGACATAGTTTAAGAGCCTTAGGTTCAGTGTGAAAACAATTTTGAGCTTCTCAGCCTTTTGAATTTTATTTTAAGGTTTCCCCTTGCTTGTGGGGCACAGAGGAATTGCTGAATGCATCAGTATGGATGTATGACAAATAATGAGCATAAAAGAACTGGCATTTGGCCAGCTTGATATCCTCACTGCTTTATGAAAGAAAGTACTACAGCACAGACTAGTGGCTTAGGGAAAGAATGGGAGAGGAGAAATTTTCCTGTAGATTTGTGTATAACATAAAAAATAAAGGCTTCTTTTCTGTCATCTCCATGCAGTAAATATAATAAGAAAGTTTTGGAGCTTTCTGCTGGCTCCTGCTATTTGCTAGCTCCCACTAATGAAGATAACATCAGCAGGCCTACTGCCTGTCTGCATGTTCAGCTGATGAAAGGGGGTGGTTCTTCTTCTTCTTCTTCTTCTTCTTCTTCTTCTTCTTCTTCTTCTTCTTCTTCTTCTTCTTCTTCTTCTTCTTCTTCTTCTTCAGTGTTGATAGCAATTTTTATTAGGGATTGCAATAGACAGGGGGGGGGGAAATGTACAGTTAATTGACCTGCTGTCTTTCACTCAATTTATTACATTTAAATACTTTGCTTTTCTGAAATATTGCAGGGATTGTGACCCTTTTTCAAAAGTAAAAACTGCCATTTATTATAAGGAGGAAAGTCCATCTCAATTTTTTAAAAACACATTTCTTTGAAATATTTGATGCTTTTCAAGAATAAAATCCAAATCTAATAGATCGAACCTAACATCTAACTTAAGATATGAACAGCAATAGGAGCAGTAAATCAACCAGCCATTAAAAACTTGGGAGAAGAGAACAGCCCTAATTTGGTGCCTCAAAGATGACATATTTGGCAGCTAATGTGTTTCTGTATGCGGGGGTTCAGCCACAGAAAAAACCCCATATAGTGGGCACAACCAGTATCTCAGGGATACTTGGAACAGACTTTCAGAAGATGGTGTTAAATAACTGAAAGGTTCAGATGAAAGAATATATTTTTTTACATACCTTCTTGCCTCCAGACCACATAGAGCAAGGCAGCTATCACAAAAAGCATGACAGATTTGAGATTACACTTGTTGGACATATAATTTCTATGTGTTTTATATACCTAATACTGATCTTTTTTTCAGGATATGGACTCTAATACTTGCTCTATGGGGGACCCAGGTGGCGCTGTGGGTTAAACCACAGAGTCTAGGGCTTGCTGATCAGAAGGTCAGCGGTTCGAATCCCTGCAATGGTGTGAGCTCCCGTTGCTCGGTCCCAGCTCCTGCCCACCTAGCAGTTTGAAAGCACATCAAAGTGCAAGTAGATAAATAGGGACCGCTCCGGCGGGAAGGTAAACAGCGTTTCCGTGCGCTGCTCTGGTTCGCCAGAAGCAGCTTTGTCATGCTGGCCTCATGACCCGGAAGCTGTCTGTGGACAAATGCTGGCTCCCTCGGCCTATAGAGCGAGATGAGCGCCGCAACCCCAGAGTCGGACACGACTGGACCTGATGGTCAGGGGCCCCTTTACCTTTACTTGCTCTATGAACAAATGTACTTATTTTACATGCCTGAATATAGTTTTTTGTTGTTTTTGTTTACTGTTTTATGTTTGCATTACTTGGTTCTGATTGTTTTCTTGTTTTGTACTTACTGAAAATTGAAATAAAAATATTTATTGTGCACCACCCTCACCATGGCATCAGGGGAGTTAGGCTCAAGTGAGTGAGGTGAGCCTGGGACTACTTCTAAACATGGAGTTAGAGAGAGATGAACCTTTCCCTGCCACAGAGTTCTACTGAAGCCTGGAATTTGTTTTGGCCTTACACCTCCTGGGTAAAATTGCAGACCCATAAAAAGCTGCCTCCTGCCATCTCCAGCTCAAAGCTAGAGGGAGATCAGAGGCGTGTGAGCTTGCATCTGTGCCCAACTGATCATCTGCAGGGGCAGATCAAGCCCACATACCTCTGCTTCTCCTTTCCAGCTCTGATCTGGATAAGAAAGGTAAAGACACATGTGCTTAACCCGCTTCTGTGTCCTGTTGGGTGCAGATGCAGAATAAGCCTCTGCCTCTTCCAAGTGTGCACTTTTGAGGGAGGGAGGTGCTTGTTTTCTGCCCCCTTAGAGCCAACTTTAGATCTGCAGAGAGGGGCAGAAGATTCTTCTCTGTTCATGCTGTGTTTTAGACACAGCATGTGGTCCAGGACAGTACACAGCCTGTTGGAGAAGTCCGTTCACCCTTCCTGGTTGTGGGCCGTCATTTCCTCCGCCCATGGAGATCTGACAGGGAAGCCCCAGGGATGGGACTGTTTCCTAGGCAGCAAAGGAAGCTTCTGGGCTGAGCTTGCTGCCTGGGAAATGGATCCCACCCACTTGCACAATTAGCAAATTGTGAGCGGGCATGGAGGCGGGCCACCAGGGGGCGGGCTCAGCCCGCCCCTCTAATATAGAGTGAAGACCTGTGGCTTGAACTGCAGCCAGTTTCCAAATGATCTACAAGGGCAGTCCCACATGCAGTGCATTACAATAATTCAACCTGGATGCTTTATTCCAGGCATCCCCAAACTGCGGCCCTCCAGATGTTTTGGCCTACAATTCCCATGACCCCTAGCTAACAGGACCAGTGGTCAGGGATGATGGGAATTGTAGTCTAAAACATCTGGAGGTTCGAAGTTTGGGGATGCCTGCTTTATTACTTAGAGGCTATCTGGGTATCCAAAGTCAAATCTAATAGTATCTTAATGTGCACATTTGATACTTAAAGGGGAGTGTAGCCCTTCCATTACTTCACTGGATAGTTGAATCATTTAATATTTGAATAATCTGATTAGAACCTGCAACCTTTGGTTAACCGCTTTGATCTTGGAAAGGTGAACAGAGAATTTTAAAGATCACATAATGTTTCTTGCAAAATAAAAAAATTCCTTCAGTAGCACCTTAAAGACCAACTAAGTTTATATTTTGGTATGAGCTTTCGTGTGCATGCACACTTCTTCAGGTGTATCTGAAGAAGTGTGCATGCACACGAAAGCTCATACCAAAATATAAACTTAGTTGGTCTTTAAGGTGCTACTGAAGGAATTTTTTTATTTTGCTTCGACTCAGACCAACACGGCTACCTACCTGTAACTAGAATAATGTTTCTTTGTATCCTGTTATCATTTGCAAAGGTCATTATTGTATTTGGAAACATTGCTGCCTGACATATAGTGTAGTCACCCCCATAATCCCTCCCTTTGTTCTTTGGAGTAAAATAGTAATAGAGCATAAACTGTAGTTATCACTGGATACTCTTCATAATGACCTATAAGTTGCCTTCCTGAATGAGATCAAAGGTCCATTAAATTCAACATTCTAACTACATTCAGACAACCATCCATGGCTACATAAGCCTTCTCTCCTCCCATGTGCACTAGTTTATCAGTGAAGATCTTTATTTGTGTTAAGGATTATTTCTACAGATCATTTTTTAAAAAATCATGTATGTATAATTTTAGACCTCATCACCAATATATAGGGTGTAATTCAATGTCACACTCTTCCAATTTTTCCATTTCAGCTTGTCAGACAGAACAATCCCCTTTCTTCCCCAGCACACTGTTCTGTGGGTTCTCCTGGCTACCCCAGAGCTATTTTGGGGGGCTGCAGGGGGCACAGCAGGGAGAGAAATGGGAAAGTATTGTATAAGCAGAAATCCTTCCTCAGAGCTTCTGCTGACAGTGCTCATTAGGTGAATCCTGCCCATAATCTCCAACATATAATATTTGAATACAGTATACTGTACATCTATACTGTACAATCTACTTGTTCCTTGATTTTAACTTAAGTCTTGCCTGCATCTTTACTGAGATCCTCCAAGTGAATTTAAAGTAGTGATGGAGCTTTGCTTCCATCTTGTGTCCACTGAAAAGAAAATTTAACAAATGTATTTATGGAAAATTGCATATTAAAATTAATAAATGAGTGGCTTTTTAAATTTAAAAAATAATGCCAGACATTGCTGGCATCTGTCTGTCTTGGGAGATAATGGAGGAGTGCACTTTGGGGGTGAGGTCAAGTTGTTGGAAGGTTGCAGCGTCTGCTGTGACTGTAGAGACTGATGTGGGAGAGGCATGTTTGAGTGCAGCTGGGGCAGATGAAGGCATTCAGTTGTGCTGTTGCAGATGCACCATGGCATTTTCTCTCTCTGCGCTCCTCCCAGTGGTGATTTCTTCTCTGGTCACTGCTATAGATACACGACTTGACAGCCTGTCTCCAGGCACTGCGGTCATCTGCAAGGGAACCCCAAGTCGCAAGGTTAATGTTGCCAGCCATGGGCGTAGGCAGGGGGGCAGTTGCCCCCCCCAGAAGCAAAAGGCTGAGGGGCACAGCGTGGCGGCCCCAGGCTTATGCTCCCCGTGCGCCTCTGGAGCTTCGCGCAGGGGCGCCTCCTCGGAACAGCTGGGAGGCGCGGAGGAGGCAGCCACAGGCTCGCGCTCCCCGCACGTCTTTGGAGTGCCGCGCGGGGAGCGGGAGCCTGGGGCCGCTTCCTCAGAACAGCTGAAAAGCGCAGGCCATGTAGCCCCACCCACATTCCCACTGTGTACGCCCCTGTTGCCAGCCTTCATGTTTGCAGACATCTTTGTAACAGAGTTGGTCTACCAATTAGCCTGGTGCCAGAAGCCATAGAGCACATCCTTGGGGATCCTGCCATCTTATATGTGGACGTGACCAAGCCAGTGTAGACGTCACTGAGCCAGGAGTGCAAACATGATGGAATGTGGGCTTTGGAATTCTGTCCTGCCATGTGATACCTAAAATCCTCCTGATGCAGTGCATGTAGTGTTGCTTCCTTGGGTTGTAATTTACAACTCACTTTCAGCATACTCAACATGCAAGCGTGGTAGACCTTCATATTGGTATTGGTCAGGGGTCTGCAACCTTTAAGACAAAAAGAGCCACTTGGACCCGTTTCCGAAGAAAAAAAATAAACTGGGAGCCACAAAACAGGGACGTAATTAGAAATCAGAGGGCCCCATAGCAAAATTTGTTATGCCCAATAATCAATGCCCCAAAATGCCATAGAAAATTAATCAGGGCCCCAGTGTACCATAAATCATAATCAGTGCCTGATGTAAATAATAATTAATAATGAGGGCCCAATGTCATCCTCATCATTATAAAAATAACTTTGAGTTTGGGCTGCCTTGATTACTGGAAATGGGCACCAGCAACCACTGCCTTATGAGTTTGGGCTGCCTTGATTACTGGGAACATAGCTGCCAAGTTCTCCCTTTTTTAAAGGGAAATTCCCTTATGCTGAATAGCCTCCCTCGTGAGAAAAAATTGCCTACCACCTCAAGTGTGTGGGGTATGTGCACCGTCCTGACCTGATGTTGGTCTTTGTCATACTGATAGTAAGGCCAAACTCAGTGCAGGCTTGGGTAAAATGGTCAGTGAGTCTCTGTAGAACTTCCTCAGAGTGCACTGTCAAGGCTGTGTCATCTGCAAACAACATCTCTTGGATAAGGACCCATTGGACTTTGGACTTTTGTCTTGGCACAGTGATATATCAGGTTGAACAGACTCCTGTCGCTCCTTGTATGGATGTCCACACATTTTTCAGTTGAGCTGAAAGCATATGAGAGCAATAGGGGGGAAAACATGCCAAAGAGGGTTGGAGCAAGAACACAGCCCCTTTCCACACCGCTCTTTATAGGGAAGGTGTCTGAGGATTAGCCATCATATTAGATAGTGTCGCACATGTTCTTGTGGAAGGACACAATCACCTTGTGAAGCTTAGGTGGACACCCTATCTTGTTGAGCATTGTAAATAATCCTTTTCAGCTGACGAGGTCAAAGGCCTTCATCATGTCTATGAAGGCAATGAACAAGGGGTGTCTCTCCTCTCAACATTTTTCCTGCAGCTGGTGCAGTGAGAAAATCATGTTGACTGTTGACCTCTCCTCTGAGTTCTAGAGCTGCATTGTGACTCGAAACCCTGTCAGCAAGTGACTATAATCTGTTGAAAACTACACTGGCAAAGGCTTTCCCCACAGTACTCAGCAGGGAGATCCCCATGTTGTTGTTGCAGTCTTGGTGGTCACCTTTGTTCTTGTAGAAGGTCACAATGCTGGAGTCACACATGTCTTGTGTCATGGATCCTTGTTCCCAACACCGCAAGAGAAGGCTGTGGAAGTGTGCCGTGAAGGAAGAATTGAAACCTGCTTTCAGCATTCTCCAGGAATAAAGCAATACCAGTACTGGGCACAAGGTGGTGCTCCAGCCTGTGCCATGAATAGCTTCCTCTCTTTACTATAACATTTTAATGCTTCAAAATGTATGCATGCAGGAGGTGTTTGCTTTTTAAAACAGACCATATTATAGGTTCTTTAAAATTTATATATGCACTATAACTTAATCAGTTTTTTGGCTTTAATACAAAAAGTTATAACATAATTAAATTTAAGGTGGCAAATGTATAACATGAACAACAACAATTTTCTTTCCATACAATTTTGTGTGTTTTATCCATTCATTTATTTCTTTATACTATATATAGACTTCCTTTCACAAAAAAATCTTCACAAGTTAATTTACCGCCGTACAAGGTGGTGGAAGAAGCCTGGGTTTATATATCCTAGCAGTGGACCAGAGTGAAGCCTTTCGCCTCATTCCTGCTTGCCCCTGGGCGGAGTCCTGTAGCCTGCCCAGCCATGATTGGCCAAATGTTGGGCAGGCTTGCACCCACTTCCCAGGCTGGCGAGAGGCCAGTTGCAGCAGCCTGGGAAAACACCTTGCCTCCATGTCCCATGCTGGCTTGTGGTGCATGGGGTGTGCCATCCCACATAGGTGTCTGACTCTGAAAGTAAGTATCATTCTCAGACACCTTCTAGATAAAGAGCACTTTGAAATAGGGCTGTGTTCTCACCCCAACTCTCTTTGGCATATTCTTCTGCCTTTGCTCTCATATGCCTCCAGTTTGACTGAAGACAGTATGTACTTTCATTCGAGGACCGACGGGGTCTGTTCTACCTGCTACAAAAGTGCTGCAGGTCCTTATCCAAGAAACGTTGTTTGCAGATGACACAGCCTTGACAGTGCACTCAGAAGAAAGCTCTACATTGACTCATTTTACCCAAGCCTGCAGGGAGTCCGGCCTTACCACCAGCCCAATGAAGACCAGCATCCTGTGTCAGAATGTCATCAGCACTCCACACATCAGCAGTGGTTACCACAAGCTTGAAATGATGGACAGTTTTTTCTACCTGGCTTCCACCATAACTAGCAACCTTTTTGTTGACGCTAAGTGTATTGGTAAGGCAGCTATGGCAATGGCTCACCTCTCCCAAAAGGTATGGGAGAATGTGATGCTAACTATCAATACCAAGATGAAGGTCTACCAGGCTTGCATGTTGACCATGCTGCTTTATGGAAGTGAATTGTGGACGTGAATCGTGCGCTGCATCAGGAAGATTTGCGGCATCACATGGCAGGACAGAATTCCAAACAAATATGTGTTCTCCCAAGCCCACATTCCCAGCATGTTTGCACAAAATGGAAAATGGCAGGATTCCCAAGGATTGGCAGACCAACTATGTTTTATAAAGATGTCTGCTAACGTGACATGAAGGTTGGCAACATTAACCCTGCTGTATGGGAATCCCTTGCAGGTGACCACAGTGCCTGGAGACACAGTCAGATTGTGGGTCCAAAGCAGTGACCAGAAAAGAAATGACCACTGAGAGAAGTGCAGGGAGAAGAAACGCCATGGTGCATTTGTAACAGCAAAACTGGATGCTTTCATCTGCCCCACTGTCTCTTCGAGGTCTCTACAATCTCAGTAGGCACTGCAACTCTCCAGCGGTTTGCTTTTACCCCCAATGGCACACTCTTCCATTGTCTCGAGAGAGAGAGATGGATGCCAACTAAACAGTTGAACCTGAAGTCAAGTTGAAGCTAGGCTTCAAATGGATCTATAATCTTATTATTCTTTGGCAATCGCTCATGGCTAAGTAAGATTGTCCTCCATGAATCACCAGGTGTTCTTTAGTTCCCTGGTTCTTTGTATGCTGTGTAGCTCCAGCATACAATTGCTTATCTACCTTATTTAAAACAACTTCATATTTAAAAAAGCAGATGACAACAGTGGGACAGTGGGACTTCTTCCCATTTTTTTCCTAAAGCCTTTTTTGTTTTTCCCCGAAAAATTGGAAAAAAATAAATTATGGAATGTTTTATTTTAACATGCTGAATAAAATATTTAAGATAAGGGTTCAAATATTTTATAAATCCTTTAAAAAAATATGTATGGTATCAGATTATTCTAATTTCTGTGAGGATAAGCAAGTCATAGGTTACAAACTGAGCTCTCCAATGTAAGAACAAGATACATTTATTCCTTTAGGAGGTGCTGTTGTCACCAGAAAAGAAAAAGGTTTCAGTTTTGTTTTTGCATACGTGTGGTATGCATTGGTTCTGTTCCTCTTCACTAGGCCTCAAAGCACTGGAAGAAAATACAGAGCAACAAAAAGGGGATTAAAGCATATGTGTTCTTGTGGCAATCAGAGAAGTGTTAGAAAAAAGAAATTAAAATATTTTAAACATTACATGCTGTAAAACAGTCTTTAAAAAGTGAAATAAACTAATTTAAGCATATACTGTAGTAGTAGCTAAAGTGATTAACAGACCATACACATCAGTGTGAGGAAATACATAAGGTCTCATGGGCAAAACATGGGAGGTGGAGTAAGCATGTTGCATAGCAAACAGTGATGAATGACAAGTTAAATTTCAGTTCCTGTTTGGATACACTATATTTTTAATATGCTAGTTGTAGCACCTTAGAGACCAACTAAGTTTGTTCTTGGTATAAGCTTTTGTGTGCATGCACACTTTTTCAGATACACTGAAACAGAAGTCACCAGACCCTTATATATAGTGGGAGGGTGGGATGGGGGATTTCTCAGAAGGGTATCGTAGTAGGAGAAGGGTGATTGACTCAATGGGTATGGTAAACCTGTTGACGACTGTTAACGACTGCAATTAGTCCTACAGGAAAAAGCAAGTGATAGTATGCAGATGACCAAAAATAGTTTTAGCATATGTAATGACACAAGAATTCAATATTTCTATTCAGACCAGGTCTGTCCATAGTTTTCAGTTTTAGTAATAAGTTGTAATTCAGCAACTTTTCTTTCAAGTCTATTTCTGAAATTCTTTTGTAATAAGACAGCTGCTTTGAGATCCTGTATTGAATGTCCTGGGAGATTGAAATGTTCTCCTATTGGCTTCAGTGTCCACACAATGTTTTTGGCATCAAAATGCCAGGTTGTATTATTTCCCCACCCCACCCCCGTTAATTCAGATTAACCCTTTCTGCTTAAAATCCGATAAAAGAAAAGAAACTGTTGTCAATGACCCATTTGTGATATTCCATTCCAACCTGGAAACACCCTAACAACTTTATTATAGTATAAACTTTCATAGACTACAGTCTATCAGTTTCATCAGAAGTATTACTTTGAGTTACAGGTGTGTAACTCAGACACACACAGACACAGTCGAGGGTGGAATTACAAAGTGTCAGAAGGAAATGAAATGCAGAAAGTATATACTGTGATGATTAGGTTATTAAGAGTGACCATAAATACTTTTGGCGTTTCATTTCCTTCCGACTTTGCTGGTTAGAATTTCCCCTTCCCATTGTGTGTGTGTTGAATCATAGAATTATAGAGTTGGAAGGGACCCTCAGGGACCCAGCAATGCAGAAATCTCAACTAGCTCATACATGACAGAAGGCCACCCATCCTCTGCTTAAAAATATCCAAGAAAGGAGAGTCCACCATCTCTCTGTGGAGTGTGTGTGTGTGTGTGTGTGTGTGAGAGAGAGTAAACATTCACTTCACACTCTATATTTCCCAACCCTTTCCCTGTTGCTGGTTAGCTCTTCATCAGCTGGCTAAAGCTTCTCTCCCCTGTGATTCCCATGACAATTGGCTCCATGCTGCTATTAAGTTTTTTCCAAAGCTTACTAGTGGCCTACATTTCCCCTTGTGCTGCTCAGCTAATTGAGGAACAGCTGAGAGCGATGAAAAGGGCACTGGAGCCCCGCCTACCCCAGGCCTGCTGCTTGTCTGATCAGTGGGATACTATGTCGTGAGCCATTAAGGTTAGGCAGAGGGCCAGTTCTGAGAAGGAAATAGAAAATAGCATGTTTCTATTTAGTGAGCATGCATGGGATTGCCCTGTTGTAAAAACATTTGTTATTTTATTTTATTTTGTTTTTGTTTTTTATTAAATATTTTCTTGATTTACAGAAATATGTGCAATGTCTCTCATAACATTTTTACAAATCAGTTTCATTTGTTGAGGCATTGGGGGGGAAGGGGGGAGAGGTAGATGGGGGAAAGATGGGTGGAGGTGGGGGTGGGGTGGCGATGTTTCTATTCTACTTGGTATATGTGGGTTTGTTTGTTTTTGTTACAATCACCCATTCGCACCACCCTTCTGAGTAATACCCCTCCCCACCCTCTGACTATACATAAGGGTCTGGTGCACACAAAAGCCCATACCTATGACAAACTTAGTTGGTCTCTAAGGTGCTACTAGAAGGATTTTTTAAATTTATTGTGGGTTTTTTTGTCAGTGTTGCTTGTGCTGGTTCTCTGCTGTTTGCTTGTGTTCCTTTGGAGTTGAGAGGTTGGGTTTGGCCTAGGGTGTGGTTGTTCATTTGTGGTTGTGGTTTTATTGATGGACTAAGAAGCACCTGTGTGTGATCTAAAATATGATTAAACAAATGGCTATTATGATAAAGTGGTGTTTAAGAGGCTGTTTGCCAACCTAGCAGTTCGAAAGCACGTCAAAATGCAAGTAGATAAATAGGAACCGCTACAGCGGGAAGGTAAACGGCGTTTCCATGTGCTGCTCTGGTTTGCCAGAAGCGGCTTTGTCATGCTGGCCACATGACCTGGAAGCTATACGCCGGCTCCCTCGGCCAATAATGCGAGATGAGCGCGCAACCCCAGAGTCGGTCACGACTGGACCTAATGGTCAGGGGTCCCTTTACCTTTTATGGATAACTAGGCCTGTATTTGGCACAAATTTGGTGTGAAATAGCCTTTGTTTTCCGCCTTCTGGGAAACTAATACACTTTTCCTCTATTACTTTATATATAGGTAATGTGGGTATGTAACTCGTGCCGAAAACAACAAGAAATCCTCACAAAATCTGGAGCCTGGTTTTATAATAGTGGAACAAATACACCACAGAAGCCTGATCAAGAAGTTTTTAGAGGGCTGCGTAACGAAGAAGCACCTCAGGAGAAAAAAGCAAAGCTGCAAGAGCAATCCATATCAGGGTTGGAACGAGGTAGATCTCAAGGGCTCACAAGGCAAGACTCCATAAACGGCTCAGGAGGGAAGGTAGCAGGTGACACAGCAGACAGGTAAGGAATTGGCTCATTATACTTCAAAATAGGAGTTGTCATATGTTTATGAGTCATAATATCTTTTCATTTTTTCATTTTTAATAAGTTGTTTCATCTAAGCAGAATATAAAGAAGCATTTATTTTCAGAAGTATGCAAGGTCTGCATTATTATTTCCTTACCATTTATATTGGGATGATTCTGTAAGTGAGCATACACTTTCCTGTAAATTAGGAAGGGCTCCATTTTGCCTTTGTGGAATGAAAAAGACCCAAAGTTAGGCCGTTAATTCTGCAGCATAAATTAGATAAAAGATGCATAAAAATTGGAATTTTCACTAGTTCAAAATGTCAGAGATTCATCTCTCTTTCTACATCTGTGTATGTGCTGAGAGAATGGATTTTATACATCTGAGGCCTAAATCAGAAATACATTAACTGCTCAAGGGGGACTGCTAATTGCATATTTTAGTTGGGTACAATTTAAATTACTTTTTCCTCAAACTGTAGTTTATGGATGTTCTGCTTTCTTAGTGGTCTTCTTCTTAAATTAATATATTCCACACTGAGGGAAAATACCTCTAAGCCCTATTAAAATATTGGTATACGTGTCTAGGAATCATACAAGTTGAACAGCCTAGTGAATTTTCTCGTTTCTTGAACTTTACTACTGTTTCCAGCTCATTTACAAACTTACCTATGCTGATATAATGACTTGCAGCAGAATCCTATGCATGTTTACTCAGAAATGAGTCCCATTGTGGTCAGTTCTATTTATTTGCTACTAAGTTGATGGCACAATAGTGTTGAAATTCTGTATCCACTTACTTGGGAGTATGCCCCATTGAACGCAGTGGGACTTTTGACTAGACATGTAAAGAATTTAACTTTAAGAATGGTCATTTGAATTTTCTGGACTTTAATAGGCATCTGTAGGCTATATGAACAATCTCATGCTCTACATCTAGTTTATAAAAAATGCTGACTGTACCTTTAGCTTTGATTAAATTAGATACTTTATCTTTAAAATAACAAACTCTAGCCTTTCAAATCTGGATTGGCTATTAGCGCAATTCTAACCATGTTTACTTTGACTTAAGTCCCATTGAATTCATTGGAATAAATGGGGTTAGGATTGTGGCTTTAGATAAATTTTTTGTTCCTTTTTAGCTGTGATTGTCATGAAATAGAATTCTTGAAAAATGTAAGCAAATCAAGCTTTCTTACTAGAACCTACCAGATTGAACTGCTTCTTTGCTCATTGTCCTTTGCTCCATTTTAAATTGGCAGGTCAAATACTGATTGGCTACAAGTGCTCCTTAATTATATTCGTTGTCTTGAGACACACAACATGGTGTCTGGCCGCTGAATTCATTGTTAAAGGGTGATAGCACAATACTATTCATAGCTAATATTTTTCTTAAATATGTACAGAAGGTGGAATCTTGTGGGCTCTTCATTTTTACAAGAGAAACTGCGGAGCTGTCAAGGGTATAATTCTAAGTGCTTTGGCTCAACTATTGTAGGGAGACTGAGACCACAGAACCATAGCTGTCAAGTTTCCCCCTTTCTCACGAGGAAGCCTATTCAGCATAAGGGAATTTCCCTTAAAAAAGGGAGAACTTGACAGCTATGCACAGAACTGTTGTGGGGAGAAACCAATAATGTTTGCTTAAGACCTTCCTACTACTCTTGGGTACAAATCTCAATATGCCTTTGTACAGACACAGTTGTGAACAATTACAGCTTGGTTCTACTTTGTTACAGAGGTCAGCAAGTGATCACTCTGAGATTCACATGGGAAAGTGGATTGAGGTTATTTTAGACTGGAAGGTCAGCATCAGTAAAACCTTAATTTATAAACCAGTACATTTAGATAATGGATCAACCAATTGTACAGGCAATGTGTATTCAAGTAATTATTATCTAATTATCCAGATTATTAAAGTCTGATTTTAAGCCACTTCAGCTCCTCCTCATTCAATTCCCACAACAACCCTGTGAGGTAGGTTAGGTTGAGAGGCAGTCCCTGGCCCAAGGTCACCCAGTGAGCTTCATGGCATTTAGTGTCGCTAGTCTGTGAAACAATCTCCCAGCAGAGATTTGACAGGCATCCTTGCTTTTGATTTTTGGGTGTCTCTAAAGACTTTTTTAATGATGACAAGCCTATGCAGTTTAAATTTTTGAATAATTGCTCCACACTGCTTTTAATGATTTTCTTATTATATTGCTACAGTGCTTTGATACTTTTTATGAGAGGGTGGTATATAAATATTATTATGAATAGGAGAATGGAAGGCTATATTCTGATAACTTGAAACTGACCATGGCTTACAAATTTGCAGAAGAATAACCCGATCTGTGTGATGCAGGCAGGGTTGTTGTTGTTTAGTCGTTCAGTCGTGTCCGACTCTTCGTGACCCCATGGACCAGAGCACGCCAGGCACTCCTGTCTTGCACTGCCTCCCGCAGTTTGGTCAAACTCATGTTGGTAGCTTCCAGAGCACTGTCAACCATCTCGTCCTCTGTCGTCCCCTTCTCCTTGTGCCCTCAATCTTTCCCAACATCAGGGTCTTTTCCAGGGAGTCTTCTCTTCTCATGATGTGGCCAAAGTATTGGAGCCTCAGCTTCATGATCTGTCCTTCCAGTGAGCACTCAGGGCTGATTTCCTTCAGAATTGATAGTTTGATCTTCTTGCAGTCCATGGGACTCTCAAGAGTCTCCTCCAGCACCATAATTCAGGGGTGCAGGCAGGGGTGGCTATCTATATTCTCTAACAGTTGGCTATACTGGCTGTGGGTGATGGAAGCTGTAGTCCAACAGGATCTAGAGCAGGCATCCCCAAACTTCGGCCCTCCAGATGTTTTGGACTGCAGTTCCCATCATCCCTGACCACTGGTCCTGTTAGCTAGGGATCATGGGATTTGTAGGCCAAAACATCTGGAGGGCCGCAGTTTGGGGATGCTTGATCTAGAGGATATCACATTGGCTACTCATAGCGTAAAATCTGAATTACAATGATGGAAAAAAGTTCAGGATCTTTTGTAATGTAAAATTTGTTGTTGTGTAGTCGTTTAGTTGTGTCCAACTCTTCGTGACCCCCATGGATCAGAGCACGCCATCACTTACCAGATGACAAAGCAAGTTTTGATGGACAACATCAAAACTTGCTTTGTCATCTTGTAAGTGATGTTCCACATATGCAGGTTATACATGTCACATATGAAAATGCATATATGAATTTATCCTAAGTCTAGTCGTTTTAAATTAATGAGAATTTAAAAAATCTGTTTCTGAGTACTGTCAGAACTACTTTTGTTGCTTTGAAAATTATGTTGGGAGAAATATATCGTATCCTAAATATACTTTGGCAGTGCAATATACAAAGACGTATCACAATTGCATCATTTGCAGATTGACTACTGCCTAAACAGTTTGACTTATGATTCAAGAGGTCACAATGTCCCAATCATTAGAATATGAAATAACATGAATAGATATTATTGCACCCAGAATATGCTCAAAATGAACCTTTCCTGGACAAATATTTTGGCGATGGACCCTTTTCATTCTCTATAGTGCTACAGCTGTCCTTTCTGAATTCAGTTACATGCTACAGTAGCCAAGCAGCAGGTACTGATTCTATACTCAGCATGTACAAAACAAACACTGCTTTGTTCTAGACACCAGAAAGACTTGAAAGTTGCAGAGTACTTCTGAATCTTAATCGTTTTAAGGGGAAATGCTGTTGTAAAATTCCACCTTTGTGCTAATGTGATAATTATAGCTGGAAGTGAGTATGACTCTCAAGTAATTTTATCAATTCATCCTGTTGTTGTTGTTTAGTCGTGTCCGACTCTTCATGACCCATTGGACCATAGCACGCCAGGCACTCCTGTCTTGCACTGCCTCCCGCAGTTTGGTCAAACTCAAGTTTGTAGCTTCGGGAACACTGTCCAACCATCTAGTCCTCTGTCGTCCCCTTCTCCTAGTGCCCTCAATCTTTCCCAACATCAGAGTCTTTTCCAAGGATTCTTCTCTTCTCATGAGGTGGCCAAAGTATTGTAGCCTCAGCTTCATGATCTGTCCTTCCAGTGAGCACTCGGGGCTGATTTCCTTCAGAATGGATAGGTTTGATCTTCTTGCAGTCCATGGGACTCTCAAGAGTCTCCTCCAGCACCATAATTCAAAAGCATCAATTCTTCGACGATCAGCCTTCTTTATGGTCCAGCTCTCACTTCCATATATCACTACTGGGAAAACCATAGCTTTAACTATACGGACCTTAAATTAATTGGCTTGGATTCTAAAGCTGCAATTGTATATACGCCTGGGAGTAAGCCTTGTAAACTCAGTGGGATTTAATTCTGAGTGGACACGCATAACATTGCACTAGAAGTTGCTCCTTCATTCACATGGGGTGGAGGGGCGGAGAGAGCTCAACCAACTCCCCCTTTCATCTGAAGCCCCTCACATTATATCCTATGCCTTTACAATGGACTCCCTAACTTTTCAATGAGCCTAGGAGACTGCAGAGGGAAAGGGGTGGGTGAGAAAGTTATGTTCCATGATCCCAAGATGATCACCTGAGGCCCTTTTTCAAGTGCCTCCTACACAAGAGGTCCAGAGGATGGCAGCATAAGAGCCAGCCTAAAAAAACTATTGTGGCTTTGAAAGGAGCTTACAGAGGAGCTGAGATTTAAGCAGGGAATGTATAAGAAATTGAAGAATGACCGTTCCTCACATAAAAAGGGATCCCTGGGGCAGCCCTAGAAGTTTGGAGGCCGGCGCTGCCTTCCCGGGCTGGATACTGGTGGTCTCCGCCCACACAGTTACCTGTCCAATCCAGCTTGGGGAGGTGTTGCCGGGGGGATTGGCCAGGTAGGAGGAGGTAACCTTACAGTGCACACAGCAGAAGCAGACTCATTCTCGGGAAGCAGCCGACGGCGTGCATTGGGGGTCACGTGGTGAAGCATCACAGCATCAAAATATACTGTAAATGGGGCTAGGGGGAGGCATTGACCATACGCCAAGAGGCTATCATTGCCCTCCCCCTCCAGTGGCGGCAATCGAGGGGGGCGGACTATCTGCTTGAACATATGTTCTCCAGAGCTAGCCCAACCCCTACACATGCTGGATAACCCTGAAATTACCCAGATCCCCGGCTGGAGGATGATGATGATGATGATGATGATAATAATAATAATAATAAAAATTCCTTCAGTAGCACCTTAAAGACCAACTAAGTTTATATTTTGGTATGAGCTTTCGTGTGCATGCACACTTCTTCAGATAATAATAATAATAGGTTTCTTTGGATATGTTTGAAGTAAGAGGAAGAACAAGCCAGTAGTAGGTCCCTTGTGTGGAGAAGATGGAGAAATGCTATTGGGTGACAAGACAGAAGGCAGAACTGCTCAACACCTAAAAGACAGAAGGTATAACTGCTCAACATCTACTTTGCCTCTGTCTTTAGCCAAAATGAAAGTAGTGCCCAACTTGGTGATAACAGAATAAACAATGCGAGGAGGGAGCTGCAGCCCAAGATTGGAACAGAGGTGGTCATGGAACATCAAGCTATTTAAAATGGATTCAGATCTCCAGGGCCTGATGACCTGCACCCAAGGGTACTAAAGGAGCTTCTGGATGTACCGTAATCTCAGAGTATTGTGGAACAGATGTCATCCTGGAAAAAAGTTACAAGTAGGGTGCCACAGGGTTCTGTCCTGTACCTGTTCTTCAATAAATGATTTGGATGAAGATATTAAGGGGAAGCTCATCAGATTCTCAGATGATACCAAACTGGGAGGGGCAGCCAGTTGCTACTGAGAACAGAATTGTGATTGAAGATTACTTTAACAGATTGGAGAACTGAGCCAAACTAACAAAATGAATTTCAATAGGGACAAATAACAAGCTGCACCAATGTAACATAGGGGACACCTGGATTGCTGGTAGTACTTGTGGGAAGACCACAAGGTTACAATGAGTCACAACAGTGTGATGTAGCAGCAAAAAAAACACAACCTATGCTATTTTTGGCTACATCAACAGAAGTATAATGTCCCGGTCAAGGGAAGTAATAGTAGCCCTCTATTTTTGGACAGACCCTACCTGGGGTACTGTGTCCAGTTCTGGGCACCACATTTTAAGAAGGATATTGACAAGCTGGAACATGTGCAGAGGAGAGTTTCAAATATAATCAAGGATGTGGAAACCAAGCCTTATGAGGAATGGTTGAGGGAATTTGATATGTTTAGCCTGGTAAAGAAGAAACTGAGACAATGATAGCCATCTTCAAATATCTAAAGGTCTGTCACATACGGAGTAAGATTGTTTTCTCATGCTCTGGAGGCTAGATTCAAATTACAACAAATGGGATTCTGACCAAACATCAGGAAGAACTTTCTGATAGTAGGAGCTGTTCGACACTGGAATAGACTCCCATGAGGTGGTGGACTCACCTTCCTTGGAAGTTTTAAAGCAGAGATTGGATGTCATGAAGATTTTAGCTGTGATTACTGCATCATAGGGGATTGGATTAGATGGCCCTTGAGATCCCTTCCAACTCTGCAATTCTATTTCTCTTCTTGTCGTCATGAGGGACTTTAATTTGGTATAATATACAATGTAAACTTGGAATTTAGTACTGCCTGTGATCAGTAGGTTGAAAGTTAGATTGTTGTTGTATTCATTTATTCTAAACGTCTGATTCTATAAGGTATAAAGAAGCACTTATTCACACAGGGAATGCAGATTATAGAAAAAATAAGAAAGAGAAGCTCAGGATCTGGAAGGTAAAAGAATCAAAAGGGGAAAGAAAAGCAGGAATGAGCAAAAGGTTTGAGGAGCCCAAAAATAAACTTAAATGAAATGGATGTAAATAATGGTTTTGGCTTCAATCATTCCTTGTATCATTTTGTCCACCTAGCTGTGGATGATGAACCGTTAACCAATAATTTATTGTGTTAAAAATAACCTCTTGAGTGATATAGAACTAAATATAGATATTTCTTTTCCTAAATGAGGACTTTGGACTCTTGGTTCCTGATAGTCACAACATGCTTTGTCAGTCTGATCTTGTCTAAGAGCCAAATAGCTTACCTTTCTTTCTGGCTCATTTTAAATATACACATCACATGCAGAGTCACTATCTCTATAGTTGAACAAATAACAAAAAAGCAGCTAATGTAAATAATAAATGGAGACAGAACACAATATTTCATTACTACTTGCATGGAGCACTATGGAGCACCTTTAAATAACAGAGAGAGAGAGCAGGGCTTTAGTTTCTCTTATATACAAGATTAAGAGATGGTGGTTTCTTTTGGATATAATGCTAAAACATGGCATTGGTTTAGTGTTATGAAAGTGAGCTGCAGCTAGTCTTGATCTTGCATACTCCTCCCTCCCTCCCTCCCTCCCTCCCTCCCTTCCTTCCATGTGTCCACAAGGTGGAGTCTGGCAAATTTTGCTTCGATTCTAGATTAACCACAACCTGTCCTGACATCTGAATGTAGACAAACTGTGATCAGTCTTAACTAGGACATGTTGAAACAAACCAGTATCATGGTTTATAATGTCAGGTTATTTCATTTAGTTGTAGTTAAGATTATTCATAGTTAAAAATGGCTAAATCATGGCTAATCTAAAACAAGAATGAAAGCTTATGTGTTTCTTGCAGCCGTGCTAGCAAAGGAGAAGGTGTGTATGTGTGTGTTTGTGCATACGAGCCAGAGGCTCACTGCAACTCATTCTTACAATGATAAACCAGGGTTTGCCTCTCAATGCGTCCATTGACTTACCCAGTGCCCTCTGGAAAGCTTCATAACTTGCTAGGAATACAAAGAATGCAAGATAGATAGGTATAACAAATATGCTGGTCCCACTCTACGAATGCTTGCTATGAGACTACTCACTTATCTGAACACAGAGAATCCAAACATTGCTATATGCACTGCAAATTCTGTGTTTGGGAACGCATTAGAAATTTTCCCATAGGATTCAATGGAAATTGTTGACTTGTTATGAGAACAGAAATCATTGACTCATTATGCGAATTATCACCTTAACAAGTGATTTCCAGGGAACACATTGTATTCATAAAGTGGGAACTGCATACATGCCAGATTACCATGCATAGCCATGTGAGAATGCTAATCTTTCAGGGTCAAACAACAAGGAAGGCATTGAAAACCAAATCAGGGCTTGGGAGGAAGCACAGATAGAAAATGGCAAGCTTTAAATTTATGATGGAAGTGAGTCAGGAAATATAAAGGTGAAAGGCTCAGAATTTATCATGAATCAAATTAAGCTTGAGAGGGGGAAAAATCTGGTGATAATAGATTGCCTTAATTGGAATTTGACAGATGGTGAATGATATATCAGTTTGGTATCCTAAACTTGGAGGATGCCTCAGTCATGTTTTTCACATCAATTTTTAAAGCAGAATTAGGAGTGGAACTTCCATTTTTCACTTAGTCTCCAAAAGGTTAAATTAACTTGAAGTGTTCAGAATTAAAATATTTTATTTGCTTTCCTGTTGTATTGCTACTATTTAATATATATTAAATACTAGCAGTGAGTCGTGTGCTTTACAGAAAAGAGAAGTTGTAGTCTTATATTGGACAAGATGGGAACAATTGAGTAGTGCAGATGGGTGAGGGGAGAGGGAGTTCACAATCGAGGCAGACATAACTTTATTTTTTTAAAGAGATATCATGCCACATAGCTCCATAGTGCCCTCAGGGCAGAATGGAGTATTAAAAAGCCTAGTAAACAACTAGTTCTTTCCTAAACAATTACAAACATGAGACCAGTTAATATGTGTTTCAGAAGCAAAATTTCCCTAAAATTGTTTTAATGAAACTGTGCAGTCAAGTTGATAAATACTGTATTTTAAGTGCTTGCAATATTAAATATAGGATAATATGTGTTTCTAGCTATTCAGTCTTGGCAAAGAGAAAAGGATAGCATTTCCAGTATTGCAAAGGCTGCTCATGACAAGCCATTATTGCCTACTATTTATGACTTCAGCAAGACCTTGCTAATCCTGAAGCAGGCAAACATCCATCCTAACAGATGGACATGACTCTGGGGTGCCCATTGGCACTCTATGCATAGGAAATGTGTGGTTGTGATAATCATGTACAAATGATGAAATAGCTATTTATTCTCAGATAAAAGAGGAAAGTGACAAATGTTATTATAAGCCAAGTTTTGAGAGATGCTGATTCCTCCTCACCTTTCTGAATAAAACCTCAAAGTACCTTGAAAAAAGAAAGAAAAGTTAGCAAGGTAGAAAGAGTTATTCTGTGGGCCACATCATATGCACAATGCACAGTAACAGAAATATATGTCTCATGTCCTACACCAGTGGTTCCCAATCCTGCCCCACAGACCACTTGAAAATTGCTGTAGGAAACTATAGTTTTTATGTCGTATGCTTATCTAGCAAAATAGATTTGTATGCATTTGCCATACATGTTGGACAGTGCATATAGCTTCCCATGTGAAAATTATTTTTATTCAAAAATTTCATAATGTTTGAAGCAGCACTGTATAGCTCAAACTTTAAATTGTTAACCAGTGGGGAGTGCTTTTGGATGACCTGAAATACATTTCTCCAGCTACAGCTAGAATCAGTTATCGGGAAAATGTGTTTCATATACCCAAGGCTATGAAGAGCTATCTTATACTGAGCTAGACCAATGATCCATGCAACTCAGTATTGTCAACCCAGATTGGCAATATCTTTAAGATCCAGCTCTGCAGTGTTTCAGGAAGAGGGATTGCTCTGCCCTACTGCCTGGAGTCCCTTAATTAGATATGTTGAATAAAGCCTTATGCATAGAATTATGTTCTATTTCATTGAGCTATGTATGTAATATGTTTGAATAACTTTCAGTGTGAAAACTTTGTATAGAACTGGAAGATAAACAATTTCTGCTGAAAATGGTCCGTTTCTCATTTTTGAAACAATAAGGATTTACTGTTGAATCTGTTCCATGTCTCATCTCCCTCCCTTGCCATATATAACGTTTATAAAATAACACACAGTTTCTCTCTTTGAATAAAGAAAAGAGCATTATATAATTGGCTAGTTGGAAATGTCTCCTTCTTTGGGAAAAGCTACTAATCTGGGGAACAATGATTACTAAGATGGAGAAGGATGGAGTTCCATTACAAACATTCCTGTTTGAGCCATGTAAGTACTTTTCCACTGCTAGCTGAACAAGGAGTCTACTCCTTCAGATGGTATAGACAAAACTGTCAAAAGGTTTTTGCAAAGCTTCCAAATAATCAACAGGTAGTCACTAATTGGAGATTAGGTCTGTATACTTATAGACATCTGCTGACAACATATCATTGGAAGTGAATTTTGTTTACAGGAAAAACATTTTTTTAAAAATAAAATAAAAGCAATACCAGAACTTAATCAAGTTCATGTTTGCACTTGCAATCTAGGAAGAGTGTTCACATTGTTAAATTGAATACTGTAGACAAATTATTCTGAAATCTTAATTTCAAAATGTTACCCTCATTGTCAGTGATGGTTGCTTGGTGTACATTAAAATTATAAGTGAAATCTGAGGCAAAATAGTGCCAAAAAACAGTTCCCCATACTTCATACCATATTTGAATTTGAAAATAATAGTATGGGTTTCCCTTGAAGTAGAAGCATTTTGGTTTCTTTATGGATACAAATGATTACAGAAATAACATCATGCAAGAGTGAATCAAAATAATGAGCTATGTGGGGGGTTTTTTGGGGGGGAGGTTGGGGTGGTTTTTTTTTAGTATTTACAGTTTAGGGACCCATAATGATTTTATAAGCAAACTGGTACCAGTAAACCCTTTGCTGTGAGTTGATGTATTCATTTTTGTATGTCAAGTAGCTTGTACAGATGTTGTTGTCGATGGTAATTAATAGAAAATCAATGAGAAAAAGAGCAACTTGCAGCACTAATATAACTATCTAGGTGATTCTATAAGTAACTTTATAAATCAATGTTATGCTGAGTTCTCTATGTTGATCACCAAAGAATTCCTATTGACTTTAGTAAATTCCAGGGCAAAGAGTTCAAATTAAACACCTTAACTAACCCATGTTACCAGCAAACAAATTGAATGGCTTTTTTCAAACTATTTGCCAAAATGTATTGCATCATGTTTGAAATGGAGTTTGAAACAGAATTCACATACAGTATTTTAATGTCCTCAGATTATAATATAGTTGAACTTCAGTTGCCGAATGTAATCTGTTCCGGAAGATCGTTCGACTTCCGAAATGTTCGACAACCGAGGCACAAAGGGCTGTTGGCGATTTCCATTGAGAAAATTGAAAAACATGCTTTGGAAGCTGTTCGACTTCCAAGGCTCATTCAAAAATGGAAGCAATTACTTCCAGGTTTTTGGTGTTCGATTCCGAAATGTTCAGCTTCTAAGATGCTCGAAAACCGAGGTTCCACTGTACAGTACTCTTCTTTCTAAGTGAGGTTAACTCTGGCATTGCAGTTGATGAATGGTAAAATTGTTATATACTTTCCAGTGCCAATGAGGATGAGAAGGTTACTCAGAAGGAGTAGGATTATCTAAAGCTAGATAATCACTGGGAGGTATGCTATGCAAAAGGAAGGAATGGCCATGCCTGCTTTCCAGAGCAATGCTGCATATAGAAACAGTTGTAGTATAGAAGGTCTGAAGAACAAACCAAATGTGTGACGGAGAGACATAAATATATCTCTAACTCTCAAATTTGTCTGCCAATAACAACTGAGTTCACTCCCCACCTCCTACAAGAACAGCAGTTACTCATGTAAATCATGACACGGTGTAATATGCCATGTGCTGCTGCTGTTCATTGAGGTTATATTTACCTAATTTTAAGACCTGCCAGGGATCAGATGGTTGTTATAACGTCCTGATATATAAAACCACAGAATTCAAGGAGGGTGTACTTTCTTTTCCCCATTACTGTATATTGCCATTAACTTGGGCTCTAAGGCATGTAGATCTTGCTCAAATGGAACTGACATAGCTCCAGACTAGGAATCCTTGGAAGGAGAGCTCTCCCACAAGAGCCTACATTTTGTCCCCTGAGGATACATCTCTGCCTCTGGATTCTGATGACAGAACCATGGACAGAACCAACTACATAAGCAGGATTCTGCTTCAAAATTGAGAGCAGATAAATAGGTACCACTGTGGCAGGAAGGTAAACAGTGTTTCCGTGTGCTTTGGCTTCCGTCACAGTGTTCCGTTGCACCAGAAGCTGTTTAGTTATGCTGGTCACATGACCCGGAAAGCTGTCTGAGGACAAACACCAGCTCCCTTGGTCTGAAGCTAGATGAGCACTGCAACCCCATAGTCACCTTTGACTGGACTTAACTGTCCAGGGGTCCTTTACCTTTTACCTTACTGCATTATTTTCATTCTACTTCCAGCCTAACAAATGGTTTTGTATCCAAAATAAATAATTTTCAATAAAAAGTAAAGTGAATGACTTTGAAATATAGAACAGCAGCTTTCAAATGGCAAATAACAATCACTACACTTTTTTATGAAATGTATTTTTTTTAGCTCAAAGACTGAGGGATGACCAAAGGAGTTAAAACAAGAGATATTATTCTACATGTAACCATAATGTATAACTATAGAAGCTATTTCCAGTTAAAATATTTAGACAAAACAGCAATAAAACAAAACAGCACCAAAATCAATACCAGCCAGGAAATTCCATATATTAAATTGCAGTCTTTTGCTGAACATAAATACAATTGCTGAACAGAAATAGTAAAAAACAAAAAAACAAAAACAAAAAAACACTTCTGCAGAATAATCCTATGCATATTTATGTGGAACTAAAGCCCACTATGTTGAATGGAGCTTACTTCTAGCTAAGTGTACATAGGATTAAATAGGTTTTTGCCCTTACTATATCAATATTTAATAGAGATTTTTCTTGTGTGAGACTGGTGGAAAATGAAGAAAAAGAAAAAGACATGCAATGAGATAACCACCTTACTTCAGGGAGTCTCCAGTGAGTAATGCATTATTTTAACATAAGTTGCAAGTTTGTGTTCTGTATCTAAGCAACACATTCTGTTTTTGCCTACTGGTTTCTGCACTGGGAAACCGTAATTTCAACAGTATTAAATTAGAGACTGCCACAAGCCTTCTCCAGCCTGATATTCAGAAGCTTAAGGGAACACTTAAAGGAACAAGATCGGAAGAGCCTAATGGTGTCCTTTGCATTCCATCACCCTGTCTGGTCTTCTGAATATACATACATATTACAGCCAGTAGGTGATCCCTGACCAGCAGTGTCTCCCTTTTGGAATCACATTCTCAAGATCACAAGAGCATCATTGATCACCTTGTTGGTCGTAAGTTATACAAAATGGATTGGGACAAAGATAACTGCAGCAAGGCACCATTACTTTTTCGGAGAAGTTGCTGCTGCCATGTATTCAACTACTGGACCATTTGCCATTTTTTTCTGAGTCTGAGGTTCTTACCCATCTCTGTGGCTCCTCTTGAAAGCATCTAGTCTTCTCATTGCAACATGGTACAAATAAGTAATGCATTTTTTTGAATAGCCCTTCAAATATCACTGAATTGGCCTGACCCACTTTTACTTCCAGCTCAGTCTTTAAGGCAACTTGAGAGGAAATGATAGGTTTGTATATGGTTGATGGAGTGCTTCAACAGAGGCAGCTACTCTGTTCAGAGCTTCCATAAATTATCTCCCCCGGACAATCTGGCAAGCCCCCTTTCTTGCTCTCTTTAGATGTGTTGTGAAGACCTGTACGTTTTTTATGAGTCAATCTTAAGGTCTTTATGCTACCTTTGAATTGAAACACTGATTTAAAACTGATTCTATGATCTTCTATTCAGTGCAACTTAAAACAGCTTTAAAAGCAGCACAAAACAGTCCATCACCTGAAGTGGGTAGCAGTTGCTTCCTGTCATTCCCTCCCCCCCTCCCCCCCTCCACACCTCACTGCATTTTCCTTTGTTCTTCTCCTCTTCCTGCCTGCCACCACCTTGAAGTTGTTGTTGCTGCTCCTGCTCCTCCTGTCCGTACTGCCACCTCCAGTTTGGGGCCATTCCTACCCCTCAGTGCTGTGTTCTACGGGAATGAGGCTGTTCCTCAGAATGAGGCATTGTGGCTGAGGTAGGCATAGAGAGTGTCTGCTGCTTTGCCACTATAGCAACAAAAATAATTCAAACTTTAACAAAGTTAAACTAAGATGGTAACGTGTTTGCCACAAAAGCATATTAGTTTAACTTTGTTAAAGTTTGAATTATTTCATCAGTCAAAGTGGCAGCTGTGATGCAGGCACTCTCCATAGTCACCTTATTCACAATAGCTCACTCTGAGGAAGGACCCCTATTTCACAGTAAAGAGTGGTGGGCTCAGAGAACCCTTTTGGAGTGCTGCCATCCAAATCCCTGCAACAGGTGACTCTGCGTCACAGCAGGCAGATAGCCAGTCAGTTGTGGATGTGATGGCAACTGCTTCTACAACAGGCAGACTGACTGATGCTGAGCAGTCCACTGATCTCTGTGATCAGCCACCTGAAACATATATCTCATCATGCTTAATTACAGTGGTACCTTGGTTTACAACCATAATCCGTTCCGGAGGTCCGGTGGTAAATCAAAACAGGTTGTAATCCAAGGCGCGCTTTCGCCAGTGGGGCCTCCAAAAAGAAAAAAGGTTGTAATCCAAAGAAATGGGTTGTAATCCACAAAAATGGGTTGGAATCCAAAAAAGGGACACGCACTTCTGGTTTGACGTGGTTGTAATCCAAAACGGTTGCAAACCAAGGTACCACTGTATAGGGCCCTATTTGTTAAAAGGGCATCAGTCATATTCATGCAGGAGAAGGCTACCAGTGGCTACTAATCATGGTGACTATATATTATCTTAAATAATGGAGGCAGTTATGAGTGTGGAAAACTGCTTTTGCACTTGTGTCCTGCCTTTGGGCTTCCCATAGGTATCTGGTTGGCGATTTGTGGATGGACCTTCGGTCTGATCCAGAAGGGCTCTTCTTATTTTTAGTATTGCTTTTATAACTCATATTGTAGGCCACCTTGCAAAGACTTTATCTTAAGTGAAATAATAAAAAAACTTCATCTTATTTATGCCAATCATACTCTGTGTGCTTTGCATCTTCTGAAGTGGAATTCTACCTTGTTCTATGAGCCTCTCTGCACCCAAAAAATACATCAGCTGAGTCCCTAAAAAAGGAAAAAAATGAGGAAGCTGTTTGCTTTAAGCATACAAGCTACTAGATAGTTGCTGTACAATACGGTAGTTAAATTAATAGCAGTAGTGTTGCCTTTTAGTTAAATTGCTGCTGAAAGAAAAGTCAAAATATTTATTGAGTCCATTATGTACTTTTATAATAATAATAATAATAATAATAATAATAATAATAATAATTTATTATTTATACCCCGCCCATCTGGCCGGGTTCCCCCAGCCACTCTGAGCGGCTTCCAAAAAAACAGAAATTCTAAAATACAGAAATCCATCAAACATTAAAAGCTTCCCTAAACAGGGCTGCCTTGAGATGCCTTCTAAAGGTCTGGTAATTGTTCTCTTTGACCTCTAGTGGGAGGGCATTCCACAGGGTGGGTGCCACTACCGAGAAGGCCCTCTGCCTGGTTCCCTGTAACTTGGCTTCTCGTAATGAGGGAACCACCAGAAGGCCCTCGGAGCTGGACCTCAGTGTCCGGGCAGAACGATGGGGGTGGAGACGCTCCTTCAGGTATACCGGACCGAGGCCGTTTAGGGCTTTAAAGGTCAACACCAACACTTTGAATTGTGCTCGGAAACGTACTGGGAGCCAATGTAGGTCTTTTAGGACCGGTGTTATGTGATCTCGGCGGCCGCTCCCAGTCACCAGTCTAGCTGCCGCATTCTGGATTAGTTGTAGTTTCCGGGTCACCTTCAAAGGTAGCCCCACGTAGAGCGCATTGCAGTAGTCCAAGCGAGAGATAACTAGAGCATGCACCACTCTGGAGAGACAGTCAGTGGGCAGGTAGGGACTCAGCCTGCGTACCAGATGGAGCTGATAAACAGCTGCCCTGGACACGGAGTTGACCTGTGCCTCCATGGACAGCTGTGAGTCTAAAATGACTCCCAGGCTGCGCACCTGGTCTTTCAGGGGCACAGTTACCCCATTCAGGACCAGGGAGTCCTCCACACCCGCCCGCCTCCTGTCCCCCACAAACAGTACTTCTGTCTTGTCAGGATTCAAAAAGTATATTGTGTACTTTTTAATGGGAACATATCTATTAAAGATACAGCTACTGTACTAGGCTGACCTGCATGATATTCTCAAAGTACTTTTTGCTGATATTAGTACATGCATAACAAATGAAGAAGAATGTTGCATGATGAGATATTTGAGTGTTTTAGGCATGAAGTTCTCATTTTTAAAGACTACTCTTAAATAAATGGCTTCAGGGTTGAAGTCATAGCTGGTCTTAGAGAATTATCTTTTATCACACCCATCAGCCAATCACCCATTCCCCCTCCCCACCCTCTCACTATGTATAAGGTTCTGGTGACTTCTGTTTCAGTGTATCTGAAGAAATATGCATGCACATGAAAGCTCATACCAATGCAAACTTAGTTGGTCTCCAAGGTGCTACTGGAAGGATTTTTTTAAAAAATCTTTTATCAAAGTCTTGTTATATGTTACACTTTGCCTGAGATATGAACTAGTACCATTTCCAATCAGGAGCTCAGCAGAGCAACTGAGTGTTCTAATAAAGAGTTTTTCCACTTAAGGTATAAAAAAAATATGTACAAAACTCTCATAAAGCCTGCAAAGGGCCTTCCATTCTTTATTTAATTACACTGTACATTGACTTGATTTAATTAAACAAAGAAATCTATGTTGTTCCTGTGCTCCAAGGAAGGAAGGAGTAGAGCACTTCTAGCAGAGCAGTTAAGAAGAGACTTCCTTTTGTGTTGCACTTTCCAGGCACAGGTCCTCATTTTAAAGCTCCGTATCCAAGTGTTTTTCTGCTTCTTTTGGTTCCTCTGCTTCCCCTGGGAAAACATGCATTTGACTGCTGAATCAGAGCTAATGGCAACCCACTGAAAACCCAATTGCCATTTGCTCCTATTCAGCAGTAAAGCATGGATTTTCCGGGGGAAAGGGCAGGGACCAAAAAACCCACCATCGCTTGGACATGGAGCTTTCATGCCTGAACCTGTGCCTAAGCGTGGCACAAAAGGAAGTCTGGATTTGCCCTTGCTGACTGCCTGGACTTTCTGCTTCCTGTTGCTGCTAAGCTGCCCTAGCAGTTGAGAAAATGGAGCAGCAAAGAAAAATAGCTTCAAGAAATGGCAAAGATTATACAGCTCCTTTCTTTCCAGAAGTGGATGGATGGTGAAGGGTGAGGCAGCATTTGAAATTCTCTTCAGACCTTTCTTTGTGTAGGGGCAGCTTGTAGCACTCACTTTCAGCATTCCATGCAAGCAGAGCTCATTGCTTGGCGGGTGAGCAATGCAATGCCTAAAATAATTTTACAGATTAGTGAAGTTTGTGAAATTATGCATTGAAAAGTAGAGATAAGTTACATTAGTAAATTTAGAGCCATTCAGTGCTCATCATGTCAAGCTGCATAACAACCTATATTCCAGTTTCTCCTCTTCTGCTTACAAGAACATTTACAGTGTTAGTTTTTTATTGCCCCAACCTGTATTGTGTGCTTTGTTTCATGCTCCACAGTCCTTTGAAAGCAATACAGTACAAAGCTAGTGGTGACTCTTGATGATTTCAGTAGGTTTGAAGTGAATTTAACTGTGTGTGGCTTTGTGTCATTTTCCCTGCTGTGACCTTTGTCATGATCATCAACATTCTTTCATGCCTGGTAGGTAATTTTTCTTTCTGTCTTGCCAGACGCTATCCGAGCTGAAAAACATTTTGACAGGCTTGCTGTCTCTGGATGCTTACTCCCAGAAGTCTATTAATGTCTCTGCTTGCCATTTTTCTCTGCTTTGAAGAATTTAGGTGCCCCATTATTTAATACTGTGATCTGCTGTACGTCCCAGCTACCTGACTTGCAACATATGTGGAGACCAGACCCAGCTTATCTCCTCACCCCATCCTAGCACTTTTAAGGGTAATCAGACATGGGGGTCTAGCTGGTGGGGCAATCTGGAAGGTTAGCAAAACTGAGATGGAGATTTTCTACAGTTGTTGGGAATGAGTGTAAAGTGCAGCTGCAGAGCATGGAAAGAAAGAGTGGTGGCAAGCAGAAGGAAAGACTAATGGCTGCTGTGCCAAAGAGCTTCAGGGCCAAGGTGAGGCAGGGCTGCTTATCTACAGAGCCTGCCTAAAGGGTTGTACAGTACCTTGAATAAACCAGTAAAAGAGCCAAGCTAAAGGTGAGTTAGGACCAAAGAGACATTTTACATTAGGAACTTAAAAATTGGGGGAGGGGGTACTAGGGTGACAGTACCATAGATGCTATTTTGTTGAAGCATATGACTTAAATGTAACAATACCATAGACTCACTGATAGGATGTCAACTTGGAAGAGAATAGAGGACAGACAGACAGGATGGAACCCATGGTCCAGTCACATTGCCAATATTTTTTTTATGAGAAATCAGAAATTTTTAAAAAGAAAAAGCTTTTTCCTTTAAAAAATCACCTTAGTTTGATTTAATATTTGAGTGTGTTGCATAGAATTAAGCCTGGGTTGTGGTTTCTCCTCAATTATAGCTTTGTGTGATTCTTTTCTGCAGGCAAAAGCCCAATATAAGGGCATGAATTCATGATGGTGGGGAAGCATTCCGAATTGTTTCTGGGAAAGGGTGATTACTTTGTTTCTCATTTCATTTTCTAACAGTTTAAAAATCACTGCCTCTTTCTGCAGTGGTGTTTACTTTTGTTGTCTCCCCCCCCCTCAAATGTTTTAGCTGTAGGAAAAGTACCATATTCTCCCCCTCCCCATTGTAGCAACATTTGTTGCAGATGATCACAGTATTTTCAACACTATCTTTTCACTTTGAATTTTGTTCATTTAGTTTAAGGATCTGAGAAAATAAAAACAAAGATAAAATTACAACTCCTATTTTAAGTTGTTACAATACTCCTAAGTGAAATATAATTGATGTGTAGTTCATTTTAATGGTAACACTCACAACCTCTACTCACAGCTACCGGTAAGTGAACTGTGGGGAGGGGCATGAGTATACATGTCTGAAGCGAGCTCCGGACTTCACCAGAGGTGTGGTGAACTACCAACTGACTTCAACAAGTCACCAACAGGGTATAGCCTGGCAGCAGTGATTTATGCACTGGTAAACCTTGATGCTTTCTTACTGTAATGTGCTCTATGTGGGACTATGCTTGCATCTGGTTTGGAAGCTCCACTTGGTGCAAAATGCTGAGACCAGACTATTGATGGGGACAGACTAGCTCATAAGTATGATTCTTAAAAGGTTGCACTGTCTCCACATATGTTATTGGGCCAGGATCAAGGTTCTCGTGTAGATTTACAAGGCCCTGAACAACATGGGTCCACGATCAGTGATACCCTGATCACTGTCAACTTGAGGGGAGTCTCTGTTGTTGGTTTGCCATTGCTCACATGTATGGCTTATGTCTTCTCGAAGTGGTGACAGATGACATGATAGTCATCTTCAAATAGCTAAATGACGTGGAAGATTTATCATGCTTCTTTTCTGCTGCTCCAGAGGGTAGGACCCAAACTAATTATAAGAAATGAGATTTTGACTAAACATCAGGAAGAACTTTTTGATGATAAGAGCTCATCAACAGTGGAATATACTACCTCAGAAGGTGATTGACTCTCCTTCATTGGAAGGAGAGGGTTTGGAAGGCCATCTGTCTGGGATTCTTTAGTTGTGATTCCTGAATTGCAGGGGGTTGGACTAGATGACCATTTGGGGCACTTCCAACTCTATAATTCTATGATTCTAAGCCTTGCGTTCAGTGGAACTCTCTCCTGAGATTAAACAGGCACCTTCCTTACGGAACTTCAGGTGCATGACAAAGACTTCCTTGTTCCAGCAGACATTTTAAGCTAACATCCAGTTTTATGATAATTTTTAATTGTCCTACTTCCTGGGGATAATTTTTATGTACACTGTTTAGAAATGCTAGTAAGCCAGCAGTATATAAATTTATTAATTAGATAAAATACTATTTTAATATAAATGAAATGGTATTCATTTCCAGACTGAAATCATTAGGTAAAATGTAACTCATGGTTAAGTTATCACATCTAAAAATTAACCCAGAAACTTTAGTTGTCAGGTCTTGGCATCATATTTCATGGAAGGGCAAAAGTGCAGGATGTAATAAAGCTCAGCTGGCTGTCCCACTTCAATAAGAAAAAAAAATTGATCCAGAGTAGCCCTCTGAGATTTCTCTGAAATCTACATTAATTGATTTTTAGGGAAATCCATAACCAAGGCTAACCTTCTATACCAGGGGTGTCAAACTCAAATTCATTGGGGGCCACATCAGCAGTTTGGTCACCCTCAAAGGGCCGGTTGTGTCTGTAGGACTATGTGTCCACTCTTTATTATCATAAATTATTGTCACTGCATTCAATTATTAGTTTTTTGTAATAATGTAAGCTCATTCCCGCCCCCACGCAGATCACATTCCTGCGTCGTGGCGCGTGTGTGGGAGGGGATGTAAACGAGGGAAATTTGAACAAAAGGTGGGGATCGACTGCTTCCGGGGGGGGGGGCTCAACTAAACCTTCGGCAGGAAGGAGAAAGCCACTGCTGGGATTAAAAACCTGCAGATGGAAAGAGGGCTTCCCTCTCCCGCTCTGCGCACACCCAAACCCCGCTAGGCAGGATGCCACACGCTGCAACCCACCCCATGCTTTGGAGAGGGGCAGGAACATGCGGTGCAGCGCCAACTCCCTGCTTTGCTTTTGCATCCTCCCTCCTCAGCACCAGAGTCCCTTCCCCTCGCGCTGAGGGAGGGCAGCGGATTTCCCGAGGAGGAAGGCGGTGGCAGCCCCAGCGGACGTGCATCTTCGCCTCAGAGCTGCTCTTCCCCCCACCCGCGCTGTTGTCGTCTTCGCCGCCGCCTCTCCCTACCGGGACTGCAGGCAGAGGAGGCTTGAAAACCTCCCCCCCCCCAAAAAAATTTCCCCTCCCACCTACTCAAACCGCGAGGCGACTCCATCTGGAGCCCTACATCACGAGGGGCTGAGAGGAGGCGGCGGCAGAGCGGGAAGAGCAGGAACCCATGCCGTCGTCGCCGCCTCCCTCCCGGCCGCCCCCTGGGGAGCAGCTCCGCCGGAACTGAGAAGCCAAAGGGCGGCTCGGGGGTGGGGGGCAGAGCAAAAGCCAGGCACCCTCCCGAGTGTCTATGAGGAGAAAACGGGGGAAGAGGGAAGAGAAACCCGGCTCCATCAAGAGAGCAGCTGTTGTGCTTCGCCTACTTCCCCCTCAGGCTCACTCCGCGTCCCTTTCGCCCCCTCGCTCGCCCACCTCCCGGATGCAGCCGAGGAGAGGAAGGGAAGCGGCGGGCGGCGGCTCCCCAGTGCCACCTCACTCGTTCTCGGAGACAACAGCAAAGCCCGCCAAAAAAAAATCCAGCGCTGCTCCGTCCCGGCACCAACTTTGCCGGTGGCGCCTGTAGGGCTTTCCTACCTCCTCGGCGGGCTTCCTCCTCCTCCTCCTGCATCTCACTTCCCCGTCTGGCCGCTGTGCCACCGCCTCCCTCAGCCTCATTCGAAATTGAAATTCCCTGGCCAAGGCCGTCAGCGCGGCTCCAGCGCCCCGGCCTCTGCCTGCAGCCCCGCCCCCGGTTTTGACCCTCGGCCAATCGCAGGCTCCAGAACTACTGTCAGCGGCTATTGTCGGCGGCGGCTACGCGGGCCACATGACGATGTCTGGCGGGCCGGATTAGGCCCCCGGGCCTTGTGTTTGACACCCGTGTTCTATACAATAGGCTAAAACCTGACTGTTGCTACTGAGAGCCCATAGTTATTAGCTAAGCTGCTTTGATGTTGTGGAATGTCTGCAAATATTTTAACTGCTTGGTGTGAATGTGAAAATAGTAAGTTAATTTGGCTATAGGGAAACTTCCAGTGTGGCAAAGGAGAAAAGAAGTCATTTGGGTAACATTCCTCAAAAGCAAATCAGCTTGTTTACAGTATGTGAACAGAGTAGATGGCAGATATTCTTCTTAGTAAGCACAAACCTATTCTCATAAGGAAGATAGCTTGCCCAAAGATGACACACAGGAAGGTGAAGATCTCCCTCATCAGAATCTTATTGCTCCATCCATAGGTCTTAAGGCCTCTCAGCTAGTTAGATGGTCTTAAGGGGGAAGAATATCAGGCCACAGTTCACAGTTAATAAGCTGTCTTTGGCAGCTTGCCTACATGACAGATGCCTCTCTGTCATGGCCATGGTGCCAACATTGCTAAAAGATTCCAGTTATGACTCAGATCATGAGAGGTGAGTGACCTATCACAGATCTCACTAGTATAGATGTTGTATACAAAGGTTTTGTTTCTTGATGACCACATGAACAAATTGTTGCAGAGCCCATGTCCCCTCCCCACTTCTCTCTAGTGGTTTTCATATCCTGCTTTCAAATTCTGAAAAACAGTTTATTGGTTCAGAAGTTATGAAAAACACTGTTTCTTGTGACAGTCTGTTGAGAGACTACTGGACACTGGGACAAAAAAAAAATTGGAAAGGAGCCATACTCAAACATTTCTTTCATTCTAGACACAAGCATGCAAATTATAAGGATGATTTGAAATATTATATGGAAAATTGCCTTAGACTTTTGATCCAATTAGTTCACTGTTCTCTACAGCAGACACCCCCAAACTGTGGCTCTCCAGATGTTTTGGCCTACAACTCCCATGATCCCTAGCTAACAGGACCAGTGGTCGGGGAAGATGGGAAATGTAGTCCAAAACATCTGGAGAGCCGAAGTTTGGGGATGCCTGCTCTACAGCAATGTACACCAGTGTTGGACCCCCTAGATGTTGGACTGCAACTCCCATTATCCCCAGCCACCTTAGCAGTTGCCAGGGTCAATGGAAGTTGTAGTCCAACAATATCTGGGGATCCAACATTGAAAAACAGTCTACACTCACTCCCAGTGGCTCTCCAGGGCTTCAGGTAGAGCTGTTAGCCAGTCCTTCTGTAGATACCAGATATTGAATATGAGGACACTGTGTATGCCAGGCATAGGCAACCTTAGCTCTCCATATGTTTTGGAACTACAACTCCCATGATCCCTAGCTAACAGGGCCAGTGGTCAGGGATCATGGGAGTTGTAGTTCCAAAACATCTGTAGAGCCAAGGTTGCCTATGCCTGGTGTATGCAAAATGTGTGCTTTACTGCTAAGTTATAACCCATTTCCCCCAAACACAATAATTCAGGACTGAGCTTTGTCTCTGAGGTCGTGCCCATTGCACCAGCAGTCATTTGTATAGCACCTTAGAGGCCACTAGCATTCTAGCATGTCCATCCTGTTGCATAGGTACTTTTGATGGTATTGTCAGCATATGGAACTGCTGTTTGATCTTTCTATGTTGCCCAGAACTTCCATAAAGATTTTTAGTGTCACTAGTTCCTTAGGTGCAAAGGTTCATGGGAAATAGATTGCCTCTTCATCAGACCTTTCCAGTGAGAAAGCAGTGTAAGCCAAAGTCTCTGTAGTTGGAGATGCTGAAGCAGCAAGACTTTCTAGTAAACTGAAAAAGAAGACTCTAGAGCAGGCATCCCCAAACTTTGGCCCTCCATATGTTTTGGACTACAATTCCCACCATCCCTGACCACTGGTCCTCTTAGCTAGGGATCATGGGAGTTGTAGGCCAAAACATCTGGAGGGCCAAAGTTTGGGGATGCCTGCTCTAGAGCTAGCCCAGACCATTCAGTATTTCTCAATAGTGGCCCAATTACACAAAATCTAATATGTACGAAGCAAAAGTGTGTTAACCATTGGCAAGCATTCCACCCTTCTCTGCCCCAGAGCCTTCTGCTTTGATTTCTTCCACTGAAGCCGTACATTAGGTAAACTTCCTTCTATGCTATGCCTTTCCATTTTGGAACAGATGTTTTAACAGTGGTGGTTAATAGAGAGGTTACAAGATCCACAAGTCAGAACCAAAGTAATTCAATTCTGGATATGGGCAGAGAACAAATTAATGTTCTTCCTGGTTATCCACATCACGTCACCAGGCTGATAACTGTGTAATGAGCCAGATCTAGCAGAAAGACTAAAAAACAACAAAATAAATCAACACACACACACAACTCTTGAAATAAATAAAAAATTAAAAAATTGTGCAGTAGCACCTTAAGAGACCAACTAAGTTTGTTCTGGATATAAGTTTTTGTGTGCATGCACACTTCTTCAGATACCTGCTACTGGACAATTTTTTATTTATTTTGACTGCGTGAGACCAACACAGCCACCTACCTGAATCTAGAAACAACTCTTGAGTGATTGAGGATTTCAGCCATTTGATGGAGGAACTTTGATCAGATACAAAGTAATCTGCTCTATACCAAGTGAGAATATTTGTCGACCTAGCCCAATATCATCTAATCTCAATCGATTAGTTGTTCTTCGTTGTCTCCACCAGGAGTCTTTCACATCACCTGCTACCTGATTTTTAAAAATATCAGGTATTGAACCTAGAACTTTTGGCTCTGCCATTGAACTGAATGAGTTGGTCTTACAAGTAATGAATATATGTACTACACCAGTATATACTGATGCCCAGAAGTGGCCAAATTAACTTTAATCTGTTTTCACTACCTGGATGACTTCTCAATAATTTTGTATATCAATTTACAATACTGTACATATATTTTAGATCCAAATTTTATAACAAATCACTAGACAAACCTCCTACTGGTTTCGTCTTTAAAGTCTTCTTACCTCAACTTTGTTCCTTAGAAAAACTTCTCTGTATAGGACTGTGTGCCCTGAAATTCAACTAAATACATGTGTGTAATCTAAAATCTCATGCAATAGGGTTGGGATAATTTCAAACAAAACAGTTAAGCTTTAAAATCCTAAAGTGGCTTTTGAAAGTAGAATAGTTAGGTTGAGCACTCATCTTACCAAATCAATTTCCAATTAACTTTGGGTAAACACAGCCATCTTTCTATTGTGTTCTTGTAGGCTAGTAACAATTGTAACCTCAGAAAATGTAAAAGGAAGAATGTATTTTTAGGTAGCTTTTAAGAATTGTCTTTTCTTTCTGGTAGCAACTGATTAATAAGACTGGCCAAATTTTATAGACCTGTACAAAAATGTTAATATGAGTCTTTTTGCTGTTGCTCCTTTGTCCAAAAAACATTTCACTCTTATGTTATTTTTCCATCCCACCCCAATAACTCTTTTAATTATCAGTTCTTCTTGCCCAACTGTACCGTAGCTCCATTTTTTTCTCTTCTAGCCAGAATAGTCTTGCTTCTCTTCCCCAGAGTCCAGCTACTTTGCATCCTCCATATATCTCTTCAATTCCTTCTTTGGTTTTGCCTTGTTCACCAATATTTGAATGGGAGAGTAAGGAGGGAAAAAAGAGGCCGCTATGTTAGACTTGCTTTCTGAAATTGCCCTGGAATTGCACTGAATGATTTGTGAGTCTCAGTATGTCTCTTGAGCCACACTTAAACCATCCCTGCAGTATGCAGATATTTGTTAATTGATCATATTTAAATCTGTTGTCTATTTGATATTTAAATTTATTCACATCTAACAACAAATAGCAATACAATAATATTTCTGTGAGTCCCCAGTGTGAAACTTTGGATTGGAGCCAGACTAGTTGCACTTGGTTCCCATTGAAATCTATATGAAAAGTTAGTCATGACTAAAGTCCTATTGATTTAATGGGAACTTAAAACAATTAAAAATCTGACCTCAATCTATCTTTATTTATTTAAATTTCATAAAATTTGTTCCTGTGGGATTGTAAAAAAACACAAAAACAAACCAAACCTCAGAACAGTTTGCAAAAAATAGGTAAAGCAATAAAATTACTGATAAAAATCAACAATGATGATGTAAAACATTAAAAAATTAAAAGACAATAAACTACAACACCCAATGATCTCTACTAGTGACTTCATGTAGACATTAGATCACTATGACTTCTCTGTGGTCAAAGTCTATCATGCTCTGCTGTTGTCCCAGCTGCTACTCCTCTCCTGCTGCAGATGGGTATCTGATCAACTTATTATTGGGGAATTTTAAGAAAATATGTGGTTACTTTTTAATAAGGAATGTTTGAACACTACCAAAATGGAACTACCTGCCATGTGCTTGAATGCTAATAACGTTGGCAATGGTATTGAACATTTAAATTGCCTCGCTTCAGTATCATTATGAGATAATGCAAGCTTACCTAAAACATGGTGTTGATCCTCTACAAGAGCCAAATAAAACTCTACTTCAGGCCTGCTCACTTTTTATTTGACAAACCTTCATCTGGTAAATATGAGCATGACTCACTAAAGCATGCTGCTAGAAAATCAAATTGATAACTTAGTTCTTTTAGTTAACTGATTAATGTTGACATTATATATTATTTAACATGTTTTAGTGTAAATACCTTATTTTTCATGGTCTGAGTATTCCTGTTTCTTCTGTGTTTCCCTCATCTTTCCATATTCACTCTGCACTGAGCATTGTGGCTGTCATTCATTTGGCTCTGCAGGGGTTCCCTTTTGAGCCTATCAGTGCACTTCCTTAATTAGCTGTAAACCTGCTTATTCCTTTCTCCTTAGGGGCTAAAATTGCTTTCAGTGCACAGGCTTTCATAATAGCCCTCACTGTATTTTATTTTATATAGGGAGTTTCCAAGTGGCTGATAGAATATCTGATTTTCAGCATGCAGTATTTAATATTATAAGGCAAATCTTATTAATTGGCATACTCCCCTATGATAGTGATAGCATATATAAGCTTCGATTTGATCCAGAAGAAGAGTGAATAGCAGTGGAATGATAATTTGTATTCATGGATGGTTGTATTTTAGATTTTCTCTGCTGTGCACACTACACTACAAAACCTTTAACTGTGTTCCATTAGATGAATAGTCTTGCAGGCAAGTCACTGCCTTGCTGCACTGTACATGTATTGGAGTGATAGGTCTACAATCCTATAGTTTGCTAAGCGGATAGACTGGTACAGAGTACTTGATTGGTTTGATTGCTGTTAACATTAGTGAACAGAATGCAGCAAGCATCCAAAATCTGCTGCAGGTTTCTGCTTTTGGAGCTTTTGGAACCCACAGTATATTTAAGTGGCAAATTATTTTGGGAGAATTTGAAAATCTGTGTGATAAATCATTGTTTCAATGCTTGGAGCACAGTATGTGCAGTAAGTAATAGAACAATAATGAAGAGTAGGCTGTGTGCTGTACTTTTAGCTGTCTACGGAGAATAAATTAAACTGGCAAAGGACAGAATTGCCTTTTATCTTATGCAAGATATGATGCAGCTTTTCAAAATGTGAAGACAAAGAACCTATTGTTACATTCTCATTGCTACATGTTATCATTTGAAGAATATGGTTGCTATTTTTAGAGGGGTCTTTCTGCCTTGTTCTGCTGGGAGGGGGAGACCTATGTACGCTGTCATTGGTGTTAGTCATTTTTACAGGAGAGGAAAGGAGGAGGAGAAGCTGCAGAAATCCTCCCCTTTCCTCCTCCTCCTCTCAGGCTGTAGTAACTGTGTGAAGATGCCTTGTCCTCGTTTTTATTACTTCTGAGATTTTATTGCTGGCAGCCAGATGTGCAGAAACTCCTGACGACAGCATCTATTCACTGCGTGTTTTTAAGAGGCTTAGAGAAATATGAGTAGAGTACATGAAAGCAGCTCAGCTTCACACTTCAGTTGGGAATGCCCAGAAAGCTCACTGCTGTTTGGAATTCTTGCTACCGTGAAGAGAAAACAGTGCGGGTGCTAAATCTTCCACGATTGAATTAAAAGAATAATGACTGTACAATTAACTATCAACCCTTGCTCATTTAGTCACAGTTTTTATCGAAATCAGGAGAAATATGGAACTTGATTGGCATGTCTGCATTTGATGGTGACTGCAAAACAGATGAGTTTTTGCACAGGTGGTAAGGAGGAATAGAAGGGAAGAGAGAAAAATGCAATTTGAGACATTGCGCCAGGTCTGCAATTCTGTATTATCTCATTTTCATGGAGTTTTCTCCTCTCCTCCAAATATTTTACAAAATGATATTTTTGCACAAACGTTGGATAATGCTAGGTAAGTAAGAATGTAGCATTTCCCCCTTCAGCACTGGAACGTTCATGACAGCAGTATGTGCATGTGCTTGCTTTTCAGTTAGTAATTGCACATAATCAGACCTTGAAATATTAAGATGTGTATAGCAGAAATTAGTCTTTCATTAGTTATCTGTTGCTTTGCATAATGTATTTAAATTAAACTTTTTATGCAGGAATTATATGACTGCATTACTGCAATAAAAATGTGCAAGCTGCAATGTGGGTACATTCTGAAACACTTTAACTAGCATGATCAGATAGGCAGCAGTAAGTATAGATCCCATACACTTATGAAATATTCATGGAATATTTGTGAGGCAAAATCATTGCTGTTTGAATATGGCAATGCACAAGGCTGTGACCACTTGACCGTAAATAATTTGCTATAGGGTGTAAATTAGCAGTCCTGCATACGTTTTGCAAAAATATGCAGAAGGAATATCCTTGGGAGGGAAAGAGGTTATTTCAGAGCTTAGCAAATTTCCATAACCATATTAAGTATACCCATTATGAATGATTAGATTATGTTTTGCAGCAGGTCAACCAGTCTTGAACACTATTTCATTATGGGTTCTCATTGTTATTTTAGTGAAGTGATTGGAAGAAAGGTTTGTTGATTAAAGTGAGTGGTGGTTGTTTCAGGTTCTTACATGTATTTAATGCTATTCTGCATTTTCTAGTAATTGGTATGTTTGTGACATTTATTCAGTAGGCATTCCCTGCATAAATGGCATTTAGAACTTTAAAAAATATTTAGGTATTTAATGAGGCAAGTAAAAAATATTTAGCTGAAAGGATGTGTGAAGGTGAACAAGGGAGAAAGAAAGCAGTAGTTTTAGATTAGCAATGCATTGTCATAAGTGTTCTAGAATAGGGAGCAAGTAGTACTCTGAACAGCAAATGAATCTTTATTTTTTTATTTGAAAGAATTTTGGGAAATGTTCCACTTCCTCCCTAAACAGCACAAACTGCTGTTAATCACAAGGCTATTATGGTATTATTGATTATTGTCCTTAGCACTTTCCTCTTTTGTGTACCCACCATTAGTTTTGCATCACTTTTTATTGCCAATAATTAAACTGATAAGCTTTCACAATGATGCAGCCAGGTTTTAATAAATGGTGTCGCAATATAGCTCGATTTAGAAGATCACAAGTTGTAGAGTTTTTCCCCCCTGGGCTTTTTTTTGGTCATTTCTTCAAAACTTCACAAATTGAAATAAAAATGGTTGAACTACAGATTATTAGTCCAAAACACTGCATACCCCTAAAGTGCATATCACAAGGCCTGCAGGCTAGCTTACTGTTCTCAGGCACCCACAAACAAACCTATTCTTTTCTGCTCATGTGTGTTGTTGCAGTTCCCACTCAGCAGGCTGCATGCTTGCTTTTGGGAAATCACAAATTCCTTTTCTCTCTATGCTTTTTGTGTCTGTAAATCTTTGTAATATGTTTAAAATAGCTTTAGATGTAGCAGTATGCACATTCCATGAGAATGATTAATAAGAGAAGAACTGTGGCCTTAAACTTAGTTTTATATTTTAGTCTGAGGCTTATTTTACTTCTTCAAAGAATCCCGAGCTATTTGTTGATGTCAGTTTATGCTATAGGGAAGAAGCTCTTCTTATGTCCCCCCCCCCAAATGATATATATGTAGTATTAGGAACAAGAAGAGCCATGCATGCCTGTTATGGTGATTGCATTTTTATAGTGTTACTCGTTCAAAACTTTTAAAGACTTACATATGAAAGTAACTCTTTTCCTCTCACTTAAGGAACTATAAATTATTTCACTTGTCTTATTATCAATAATAAACTGAAGAACATATTGATTTGATGGTAAATTGTTTTGAATTAAAGTAACAATTATGAACAACTTACATGTATCTTATTTGTTGCTTTTTTCTGCTTACTATTGCAATAAATTCATTTTTAATTTCTGATTGTGCAGCCCTTCTCCTTTAAATATATTTAGACTGCAATCCCATGCACATGATCCTAGTAGTAAGCCCAATTGGACATTGTGGGACTTACTTTTAAGTAAACATGCATAGGATTGTGCTGTTAGTTGTTACTTTGTTCAAAACTAATTAATGAGTAGCTTGCATTTTTAAAAGAACATTTAACAGGGGGCATGCAAATGCTTTTAACAAATCATTTATATTCAAATTGTAGAAGAAAGTAGGTTTTAATTTTTTTATTGGTTAAGTAGGAAGGGTTCCTTGGCAGTTTTGATTTTATTTGTAGCTAGTATTTTATACTATAGAGAGAGAGCTGCTGTTTGGTAGGTGCTGAATAAAAAATGTTAATACAAAAATTGTGCAGCCAGCATGTTCTTGTTTTGCACTGGTAATGTAGCATTAAATTTTATATTCCTGGAGTGTGCCCCCCCCCACATGTCTTTTGTGGAATCCTGAATATGTGTTGCCTTCTCACACGTACTGCATGCTAGCAGTAGTATTTATCAAAGTGCCTCCTCCTCCACAGTTAGGAAGCTTACTGAGTGGCTCTTCTTTTATTAGCTATATATTTAACTGGGGGCTTTCTTTTATAGCTAATCCTTTTGCTTCTATTAACTACACTGCAATGCTGCTGCATATACTGCTATTCTGGCCTGCATGCATGTGATGTTATGGTATGCTGTGCACTCTCAAACATGTGTCACTTTCCTAACATTCCTAACTCCATCTTGCTGAAGCAGCACAATTTTGCTCACAGGCCCACGGCAATTGCACACACATGCTAATAATGTGCACTAGTCTGGATATACAGTATTCTTTATTTTAGTCATTGTATTTTATTATAAAATCCCCTTGTTGGAAGAATTATGTCTTTGCTTTAGCTGGTACATAGAATGAACTTGTTTTTGAGTCTCCCATGTTGCAATTGAAATGAAAGGTGGTGAAGGGGAAAAAATAGAATAATTATCTTACTCTCTTCTCAAAATGAATTGTAACAAGGTCCTAATAAAGTGCCTGCATTTGCCTCAATATAGTTTTATAGGGACATTCTCTGGTAAGACGCTAATGTCCTGTGGGCTTTGGTTTATTTAATCTTTAATTTTAATTAAAGTGGTTTTAAGAAAACCCTTCATTTTTCGTTATATTTACTGGTCTTTCTGACTGCTAGTCTTTCATCAAAGAATGAAAACCGAACTAACATTGGGTTGTCAGAAGCTCTATTTGCAGCAGTATTCTTTGCACTGCAATGGAGTTCAGAGGTGCTTTGGGCATATTCAGATGAACATATCATTGCGTAAGAATGGGTATCTTTTGTGATGAAAATTGCTACAAACTGTACAGAACCTAACTCCAATTATGTATTTGCATTTGACCTCATCTGTTGTCCTTTGAGGATGAAAACATAGTGCCTTTAATGCCCAGAACAGCTTTCTTTCTCATCTCTTTTTTTAATTCCTGCTGCTAACAGTGAGAAGGTGCATGTTTGGCCACAGAGGGGCATAAGACAACTAATTGTTTCTGAGAAAAGTCAAATGATTCTTAGGCACTGTGCATGACAGAGAAGCAGCAGAGAGCTTTGTTTTAATGTTTTCTTATTTACCAAGCCCTTCTATTAAAAAAAAGACATGTTTCTTTAGAAATACAACAGGGTTGGCCTTATACTATGAATTTTCATGCTTCTTTTTCAGTTGTTTAGTGATTTGGCTCGGCCTTGGGGAGAAAATAATACTGGATTACCCTTGTAGAATTATTATGTTAATAATAATAATAATATTTAATTTGGGAGAAGAAAAGGCTAATCCGGAATGGGTCCCTAAGACGGTTGGATGGCGCCTTGTACGCCTCCTTCTGGCAACTCTTGCAGCCAAGCTAGTGCCAAACATATTGTTCTGCTTTCCTTTGGACTACATCAGCGAGGCCGAGAGGAGGGATTGTCATCTGGGCAGCTCAAGACCGCCATACACACTGCCCAGGCTTGCGCCCCGGGGCGTCACTTTGGTGTCACTAACACGGCTGTTTGAATTCACCCCCAGAGGCACACTCCTGTGTCTCTCGAGACAGAAGGATGCTAACAAGAATGACAAAACATTGTACTCTAAAATTCATTGTTATCTTGACTCATAACAATGTTACAATGTGATATCCAGTATTGTCATTGTGTTGTATTTCCGTAGCAATTTTCTGTTTCTGTATACAAACCAATAAATCCAAAATGAATTGTTTTTTACACACATCTTATATGTTTACAATGTAAATATACCATGAATCAACAATAGTGGTTATGGAAACTATAAGGATAGTCCACTTTCCACAAATCCAACAACAAACTGTATCTAAACTGTAAAAAAGAAATCAAGTAAAGTGTCTGATCCTTTTAAAAATGTTGTGGTTGAAATAATTGTATTTTATCACTTTATTTCTTGTGTCACTCTGATTCCTGAAAGTGTATTGCCACTATTTTCATTTGTTAAGAGACCTGCAGTATTGCACTATTTGGTTCTTTGAGTTCTATCTTCAAAACTATTCCATGAAACTGGAATACTCTTAACACGGCCTCATTTTCAATGCACTGTTTGCATATTATTTCACCATAATAATCTTTTTATATTTATTCTTGAAATACATGGTGCTAATAGAGAGTGCTATACCATGTCCTAGAAGGGCACTTCTGGAACTCTTCACTAGGTGGTGAGAAATGGGGGAGGGGAAACTTGGGGTGTTTTATAGCTTTCACCTGACCCTTCCTATTGCCCACAACCCACTTGCTTTGATTTGTTGTAAAACTTCAGAGGAGGTGGAGAAGACTGGAAACAGATGGCCTTTTTCAGACTGATTTGCCCATAGCCTTATAAAAGGTGACACCACAAAGGAGCAGTAGGCTGCTGCTGCTATGTCACTCTTGTAGAGGTAACACCATGCAGGGTGGTTCTGAAAGCAGTGATACTTGGGGAGCAATGAGAGTATGGACACCACTCTCTAATATTCTGGAGAGGATGAGTTGCTTCTGAGTGAGAGACAGGAGTGAAGGAGTGTGTAAAGTGTGAGTGGGGGATACTGAAGGAAACAAATTTGACAAAAGTTTAGATGTTGTGTTCTTGGTTACAATATTGGATTCATTTGGTTATTCTGGATAACTAGCTAGCTAGCTAGCTAGCTAGCTAGATAATTGTGTATGTTGGCATTGGTGTGCTGGCTTTGTGGTTATTGTGTTAAATATTGTACTCTGATTGTGGTGAAGCCTATGATGTCTGATGTGTAACAGGCAGTGTGAGATGTGAGGGTGGTGGTTATGGGCATCCTGCGACAAGTTATTTCCAAGAGAGTATGATATGGCATGGTGAGCCGAGAAACAGAGGAACAATGGCTTCAGGCCATCCTTTCTACTGATCCTACCTTGTATGTAACTAGTGACTTGGCTATCGAGGCCCTACCTTGTATGTAACTAGTGACTTGGCTATTGAGGCCCCTAGCTGTTATTCAATGCCAGGTAATTAGACTACCCTCATCCATTATTTAATTATTGATGAAGGAGCTGACCTGGCTTATACAACTGAGGTTGGCAAGCTGCGTAGAGTGGATTTGACTTGGCCCTGCCTGCTGGCGTTCTTGGTGCAGCACCATCCACAGTGGGAGAGTTGAGTCACTGTGGTCTATCTATTCTGTTTAGCAGAAAACTCTTTCACTTCTAGTGAGCCTTGAGAGCCTGTACCTGTTGTTAGGACAATGAAACAGATTGGTGTATTGCCTACCCTGCTGCACCACAGCCTCTCTGGCCAAGCTGGAATCAAGTGTGGTGAGGGAGAATCCCTAGATGACTGTTCAGGGTGACTTTAATTTTCATACTGAGGATGCCTTGCCTGGACTACTACACATCTTCATGGCCACCAGGACAACTATGGGACTGTCCCATAAAGGGAGGGGCACATCTTTTATTTGGTCTTCACCTCAGAGCACATGGGGGATAGTCTGGGTATTGGAAGGTGGTCATAGTCAGATCACGTTTGTGCTTATGGCCTTAGTCCCCTCTCCACCGCAGTGGTCTACCCCTGGAGACTTATGGCATCTAATAGATTCCTGAATGTTCTGGGGGATTTTCCAGTAGCCAAAATTGCTGATTCTGTTGAGGACCTTACTTAAATTTTGAACACTGAGCTGAGGAGAGCTATTCACATGGTCATACTAGGTTGCATGCTGTGACACTGGAGCTTATTGTAGTCTATGGTATTCCTCAGAGCTAGGAGAGATAAAACAGTTTAGGCCAGGCATCCCCAAACTGCAGCCCTCCAGATGTTTTGGCCTACAACTCCCATGATCCCTGGCTAACAGGACCAGTGGTTGGGGAAGATGGGAATTGTAGTCCAAAACATCTGGAGGGCCGAAGTTTGGGGATGCCTGGTTTAGGCTGTAGCTAGAGCAGAAGTGATGCATAATCCATTGTGAAACAATGGTTTTTAATCAGCATTGAGCTATTTTGGTGTGTATCTTTTGCTGGCTCTACTGACTGACTTTTCTTTTATTCTTTAAATACCTTGCTTGATGGAACACAGTGAGACAAGCTGTCAGGGCCATAGAAAGCCTCCTTTAGGAGCAGTGGTAATTGAACTCCAGCTACCACCTGGCACCAGGAGTAGGGCTCAGAGCCAATGAGTCAGGGGTTACTGAAATATGTAGCAGCAGTCACAAGCCAGGACAAGAGTCAAGCAGGGTCAGAATCAGGAAGTCAGAGATAATCCAGAGACAGAGTCAATAGCTGTGCTGGGTGAGAGCCAAGTAGTGAAACTGAGGCAGAAATAGAGCTAAGTTGTAGGCAAGAATATGATGGGTCTCAGAATTTCTGGTAGTGATACAGACTTAATTAGTGTCTAGCATGGTACTGCCCAGTTTCAAGAAGTTGAATTCATCTCATTAATAGCTAATGACATTGGCATATCACAAACAAGCAGAAATGATCTCCATACAGACGGCAATCCAGATATCAAGGTTTCTCACTTGTTTTGGGAAGATATTCAAGATCTGGTCATAGTCACTTCTGAAGGCAGTTACAAAACAAAGGGATCTGTTTTGCACATAGTAGATAAATAATATGGTGCTTGTGAATCGGGTTGAGAATTGGGGAGGTGTTAAACCTTGTTGCTGTTTCTCCTGCAAGGCTGAAATTGGCATGGAACTACGCATTGCCTTTTATTGCCTAACCCCATGTCTGCTTTGCAGTGTAATAATTCCAGAGAAAAGTCAACTGATAGATGTGGGTTGCTTACCCATTGATTGCCTCCCATAAATTTATTTGAATACTAATGTTATTTTTAAGCTACCCTTCATCAAATGAGATCCTAGGTTGGTTTACAAATATTTATAAACAAACCATTTTTAAAGCCCTTTCCAGTAATGTTTAACCTGTTTTCCCTCAGCTGGCTTCCAGGTAACCTACTGAAATAAAAAGTGGGGGGGGGAGAATGTTTAAGTGCCTCCTATGCCCACCAATTTCCCGATACAAATGCAAACGTGTCAGGTTTTGCTGCAGAAGATAAGATGTAAATAGAGCCCTGTATTCAGCTCTGTCTCTTTGCCCCTCCACTTTTTTGCATTTTTACAGTCTCACAAACATTTTTAATTGCCTTTCCCTCAGATGGTACCCTGTGTTTCACTTGCTGTATCGTGGGGTTGGTGTAATCAGTACTACAGCAAACACTTAGTTCTCACTCCTTTTTATATAGACTTCATTGGAACCTACCATATATTCCCTGCCATGCAACTCCTTCCTCCTCCTGCTGTGTTTTCAAACCTGAAGGACATGGCAAAGCAGAGGAATTTTAGATATTCTTTGTCCTGCTGCACAAGATATTTCCTGTATAAAGTTGTGGGGTATGATTATAGAATTGCACCATGGATGGATGAAGTACTTCTTTATAATACTGTATTAATTAGAGAACTCTGTATTGGAACACACAGGTGTGCTAGAGGACAGCTATTGTGCTACAAGAAATACGTTAATTAAATAAGTAAGGCTGATGTGAGCTCAGCTGCAAAAGAGACTTTCCAGTACAACTGTGCATAATTCATTGTTCTGCCCTTGGCTCCTTCTAATCAGCTTCCATTGTTGATGTGTAATTCTGTCCTATTCCTGCACTGGGTGTGATTGGATCATGCAATAATTTCCAGCACAGAGAAGCTGCACTATTGCCTGCCTTTGAACTAGGTTGCCTGTTGTGTCTGGCTAATTGCTCTAGGTTTTAGGGCAAGTAATATGTACTCTCAGTTTCGTTCAAAGTAAAGGTTTTTTTTGGAAATATAAAAGTGAAGCGTGCCTAATTTTACTTCAGAGGAAAAGTGTTGCAGTTATTAGACATATAGAAAACACTGCCTCCATTCAATAGGCTTCCTGGTAGAGAAAGGGTCTTTTTTAATCCTCAGTACATACAGAAGGAAGATGTTTCCATTAAAATAAGTATCAGATATTGATAAACTTGGTGTGTGTATTCTCTGTAGTTTTATTAGGGTGCAATAATTTTGAACTGTGATATATAGTGAGTGTGACTTGCCTCTATAAAAACATACTTAGTCTGCAACAAACTCCCCTTCTCTCTCTGGGTGTTGTTCCCTCAGTGGGAACCAGCTGGAACTTTAGTCCTGTCTGTGCAGTAAGACTTACCTGCTATGCTGAGTTGTTAACCAGTTGTTCTCCACTGAATACAAGTATTAAAGTTCTCCTGACTTCTGCTGCTTCCTGGTATTAGGGCAGACCCATTGCAAGGTTTCCTCTCACAGTGAGTACCCTTCCCAAACCCTCTGGATTAATAAGAGGAATTATTTTCTTCTCTTGGAAGGAAGTAGGAATAAATGGAAATATTTGAAAATGTGTGAAAAACTGGATATTCTCCCACTTCTAAAACCATTTATCCAGGAAATCGAAATTAGAACTCAAATGGGACAGGACTCATTTGCCTATTTAGGGGAAATAATTTCAGAAGGTGAATGTTGCACATATTCAAATTCCCACCCTGCTCTGGGTGGCCAGGTGAGGCATGCAGGCAACACTGGGTGCCTCAGCAGAGGAGTGCAAGGGACAGTGTAGGCACTGATACTGCTCCTTTTTTAAACTATATTCAAATCAAGCCTGCTGATGCCCCCCTCTTATGCTGGATGTACCATTTGACTATGTATGGACAGACTCTTGGAGAACTGAGATCACTAGCCATGTATTGTTGTTGTTGTTTAGTCGTTTAGTCGTGTCCGACTCTTCGTGACCCCATGGACCATAGCACGCCAGGCACTCCTGTCTTGCACTGCCTCCCGTAGTTTGGTCAAACTCATGTTCGTAGCTTCGAGAACACTGTCCAACCATCTCGTCCTCTGTCATCCCCTTCTCCTAGTGCCCTCAATCTTTCCCAACATCAGAGTCTTTTCCAAGGATTCTTCTCTTCTCATGAGGTGGCCAAAGTATTGGAGCCTCAGCTTCATGATCTGTCCTTCCAGGGAGCACTCAGGGCTGATTTCCTTAAGAATGGATAGGTTTGATCTTCTAGCAGTCCATGGGACTCTCAAGAGTCTCCTCCAGCACCATAATTCAAAAGCATCAATTCTTCGGCGATCAGCCTTCTTTATGGTCCAGCTCTCACTTCCATACATCACTACTGGGAAAACCATAGCTTTAACTATACGGACCTTTGTCGGCAAGGTGATGTCTCTGCTTTTTAAGATGCTGTCTAGGTTTGTCATTGCTTTTCTCCCAAGAAGCAGGCGTCTTTTAATTTCGTGACTGCTGTCACCATCTGCAGTGATCAAGGAGCCCAAGAAAGTAAAATCTCTCACTGTCTCCATTTCTTTCCCTTCTATTTGCCAGGAGGTGATGGGACCAGTGGCCATGATCTTGGTTTTTTTGATGTTGAGCTTCAGACCATATTTTGCGCTCTCCTCTTTCACCCTCATTAAAAGGTTCTTTAATTCCTCCTCACTTTCTGCCATCAAGGTTGTGTCATCTGCATATCTGAGGTTGTTGATATTTCTTCCAGCAATCTTAATTCCTGCTTGGGATTCATCTAGTCCAGCCTTTCGCATGATGAATTCTGCATATAATTTAAATAAGCAGGGAGACAATATACAACCTTGTCATACTCCTTTCCCAATTTTGAACCAATCAGTTGTTCCATATCCAGTTCTAACTGTAGCTTCTTGTCCCACATAGAGATTTCTCAGGAGACAGATGAGGTGATCAGGCACTCCCATTTCTTTAAGAACTTGCCATAGTTTGCTGTGGTCGACACAGTCAAAGGCTTTTGCATAGTCAATGAAGCAGAAGTAGACGTTTTTCTGGAACTCTCTAGCTTTCTCCATAATCCAGCGCATGTTTGCTATTTGGTCTCTGGTTCCTCTGCCCTTTCGAAATCCAGCTTGCACTTCTGGGAGTTCTTGGTCCACATACTGCCTAAGCCTGCCTTGTAGAATTGTAAGCATAACCTTGCTAGCGTGTGAAATGAGCGCAATTGTGCGGTAGTTGGAGCATTCTTTGGCACTGCCCTTCTTTGGAATTGGGATGTAGACTGATCTTCTCCAATCCTCTGGCCATTGCTGAGTTTTCCAAACTTGCTGGCATATTGGGTGTAGCACCTTAACAGCATCATCTTTTAAAATTTTAAATAGTTCAGCTGGAATATCATCACTTCCACTGGCTTTGTTATTAGCAGTGCTTTCTAAGGCCCATTTGACTTCACTCTGTATATGATGATGCATAGGTGTCAAAAATTGCTTGCAATACTATTGAGAGAGGGAATCATTTATATAAGCAAAATAATACTGTAGAGTCAGTACTGGGCTTAATAAAGTGTACAGTACATTTATCTATGGCAAAAGAAACATTTTTGCATGTAAAAGCATGGTTTATAGAGGTATGACAATGTTCATTTGATTTCTCTCTCTTAGTATTAGCTTATTTTCATAGAGAAAAATATTCACCTGACAATCTTCACTGTGAAGGGCGAAAAGCTCAAGCAAATTGCATGATGATCTTTACTTAACACATATTTTGAATGCTTGGATGGTTGAATAGAATTTTCAATCAACAGCAACAATGTGCAAAATTAAAATTCATATATGGTATTCAGTTCAGCTCTGCTGGGGAACAAAGTGCTTTTATAATTACTGATCAAGAAAGGCATTATTCAGGTTTCATTGTGTTTTAAGTGTGTTATTAGTTATTTATAAGCTATTGAAGCATTGCTGATTTCAAAAACTGTTAGGCAGATTTAATACAAATGCCATCTGAAACTAAAGATGACATTTTGCAATGGAAAAGCTACCCTTAAAATATGAGTTAATAGTATGGTCACACAGCAAAGTGCTGGTCAATCAATGGGAATGAGAATGCCATATATTTCAGTGTGTAGCTACTCCAAATAGAATTGTTTGGCAGAGGAAATAACCACATACCTGATTTCTCCCACTAATGCAGAAGTTTAGCATTAGATGGGTACAAAATATTTCACTTCTTATAATTCCATATTTTAAGTGGAAGTTGTATGAATGTGAAAGTTTGCAAATCACCCAGGGGAGTCTCTCTCTTCATGGTCCAGGTGGTACAGGTCACTGAGACTGTTCAGGTATAAATTTGCATAGTTGCAACTTTATGTAAATGATCTATCAAATTTTGCTGCATAGGCTAGACAGATCTCATCAACAACATTATTTTCACAAGCATTATGTATTACATTGTATCATACATAGGATAACCTTTTGTCCAACTTTATCTTCCCAGAAATTTGGGATTTATGCGAAAAGCTGTTCTTTCATTCTTTTCCCAGCGATATCTCCTAATCCATCTTCTGTGAAGCAACAATTCTTTAGAAATATGTTTGAAGATTATCCCAAGCTGTTGGGTTTTAAACATAAAAATGCAACCATACATTCTGATTGGCCCACGTAGAACCTTAGCATAAATGTAAATTTACTGGTAACCAGAAGTGATTCTCTGCCCCTAAGCTCCTGAACAAAAGATGATCGCCCGCATTATCTGATGTACCTTGAAGTGCAGGCATGCTACACCTGATACTGATGAACCACCCTATAGTAAATGACCATTTCACAGCCTTGCTCCTTTTTTCTATGCACCCCTTCCCCCCTTTTCATACTCGTTTGTCTTTGGTCTATTTGCACTCTCCTTGTTAAGCCTCAAAATTCATCATCTGTTGCCTGTCTCCTTTACCATTTGCTTGCTTACTTGCTTGCTTACTTACTTACTGCTCTATACCCACAGGTTCAGGGCAGTTTACAGGATAAAATCACAAAATACATAATCAAAATAAAATCAAAATGCCCCCTTCTAATGAAATTCCCTGCCTCACAATAATATGCTTGCTTTTCCAGTTGCCGTGTTTAAACACCAGCAGTAGGACCAAACTACATGTGACATGTGAGATCTGTGATCTCCTGAAATTTTAATTTTAGTTTCAAAACTGCCTCTGAATTTTATTGGAGCAGCCGTGTTTTGTGGGAGGAGTTTAATTCTATCCTCTGCACTGTTTTCATCTAACACCCCCCCCCCGTCCCCGGAAATGCTATTAACCTCAGCAACAGAAAACTAATTAGAGGTTACTGTTATCCACTTCCCTCAAGATGGATCCTTCCAACTCTGTTCTGACAAAGTCAGCTCTGATTAAACTACAGTAGTAAACTGGTTATAGAACATGAACATGGGGAGGGGAGGGGGTAATCCTCACAAGACAGGGGAACGGGACTGGGATTAGAAAATATGATATCCGAATTGAACAACTCTTCTGACATTGTAAGCTAAGTCAGTATTGATGTTTTATGATTACAGTAATTTTGAGGATACTCGTGTTTCTCCAAGAGCAGGAGACATGAGTGTATCTATAGAAATAACTGTCTTTCACTGTTACAAAATGGATTTGACATATGCCTGTGCATTTGAGCTGGTTGAGTCAGCAGTAGAGCTGGTCTTCAACACAGAGGCCAAGCTTAAAGCATTAAAAACAGCTAGCAAAAGCTATATTCTAAAGTGAAAACCTTTTCCTTTAACCACTTTGGCATATGTAACAGCAGAGGGAAAAAGAAAACATATGCAGGTTCCTTCTTCCAACTGCATGTCCATTTTCTCTTTATGTATCTTAACATTGAACTCTTATTATGGATAGATATTTTAAGTGAGCTTTTCTTGCATTCTTTCAAACTCTATCCAAAATATTTGAATGTTGTTGTTCTTCTTATATTATCCTTGCTTCACCCTAAGCCCCCTGCTGGGTTACAATTTAAAATACAGCATTAAAAACACTTTCAAACAAATTACAATCACAAAAATAGGTAGGTCTTAAAAATATGTATCTCAAATGTCACGTTTCAGGGTAAACAGAGAATGCATTCTTTTTGTACATATATTCTGTCCAAGCAAGTAAACATTAGTTATTAATATAAAAATTATCAGCAAAATAGTTAATTCTGCTTTTAGTAATTTAATCATTGGTCTCCATAGGCATCCTTATGTAAGAATATGTCCACAACGTGTAGATATTAGTGATAAAGATAACTTTATTTGAGTTTTTAAAGTAACATATTTGAAACAGTCTACTTTAATGAAAAGCAACACAAGGTTATCCCTCTTGTAATTTGTAATTTACTACAAATATTAACTGACCTTAGTAGTCAGCCAAACATCTGATTTCTAGGACCCCACACACTTAATGGGATCTTGTTCTTGGCCATGAAGATAACCTTCTCTCCTGTGCCAATGTTGGATCTTGGACAAGGGGTGGAAGATTGTTTCTCAGTTACACTGCACTGCCAAGGTAGTTGGAACACTGGAGGATCACATTGCCAGAAAAAAACTCAGCTTTAAGCCAGAAAGGAGGACAGGTACTTTCTTCCATAGGCACTCTGCAAAGTGCCTATGCAAACTTGGTAGCCCAGCTTAATTGCAGGGATGGTATTTTTCCTCTTTGCACCTTTGCAGAGGAAGGTAGGAACTTGCTTACTTGTCCTCTCCCAGGGTGCTCTTGCCCTGGCAAAGATGAGCCCATGGGAGTCTGGAGGAAGCAGGTGAGACAGTGGTATGGAGCAGGGAACTGACATCTGGCTTATTACCACACAAAGGTCAAAAGGCAGGATTGCAACAAGCAGACCCATGCAGAGCTTGTCTGAGGCCCAGGGCCAGAGTCTTGTCCCCAGTTGCTGGACTTTAGTTCAGTGACCGTGCCCAGATCTCATACTGCTATACTCACTCAGCCAGCTGCTTTCCCTCCAAGTTAGTGTTCGAGTTATTTCTGGTAATTTGTGTGTTCTGACACCTGACAACTGGACTCCAATGTCAATTGACAAAAGTGGGAAACCGCCTTAATATAAAGACTTGCAATCAACAACTGGCTCTTCTGTAGATTCCAGTGCCTGTTCATCTCTAGATCCTGCCTCCGCCCAGCACTATCTAATGACTGCTTTTAAGGCTCCATGGAGACCTAGGGAGAAAAGACTCAGAGGGAGAGGATGTGGATTTTACTTCTCAACTGGGTTGCTTAGCAGCAGCACATGCTCGAAATTCATATCTTCTTATTCTTTGCTTTAGCGGGAGATAAATGATGCCACTACACTGGTGCTGTTCATAGATGCAATGTCATGCCTTTCATCTAGTGTTAGATTCTAAAGAACTAGCAGCACACCTCAATGTTCGTTTTGTGGATTATAACCTTGAATCTATTAAAGTATTTTATGTTTTGAAATATTTTGAAAAATATTTAAGAAACTTCAAGTTGGCTGTAGTATTTATATGATAAAGAAGCATGTTTCATCATCTCCTCGTCCATCTCCTTTTCTATTCAGTCTCACAGACCTCCTACTACCAATCTCAAAGCTGACATGACTTCCTTGTTTAGCAAGACTGCCAGAGGCTCTTTTATGTGAAGCCAAGAAGTGAATACTTAGGTATTCTTTTTCAACTAGTTAACAAATATTTGATCAGCAGGCCCACTTTGAGTGTCCATATCTTTTATAATTAGTTTTCATTTTGTAGTCAAATCTCATCTAACCCTGATCTCCTGGGTTCTGAAAATTCAAAGGAGAAAGAAAGTCACCACCACCATCCTTACACTACTGCTGTCATAACATAATTAAATACAAGAAAGTCAAAATGCATAATTCAGCTTTTGTTTTCATTTAATTCATATCCCCCAAAATGTTCAGTAAGCAAAAATTTCACATTCTGTAAATTTTAATTTAAGCATCACTTGCTTAATTTGATGGTTGAGGGAATAATTAATTAGAACTTCAATTTTATGCACACTTATTTTGGATTAAATGTATCGAACTGAATGGGACTAACTTTTGATGAGGATACATAGAATTGGGATGCAAGAAATCCCACTAAATAGAAGTAGCTAGATAATTTTAATATGAAGTCAGAACAGAGGCAGTATAAGAGCACATTTCAAAGTGGGTAGGGTGTTTGTTAGCCATCATAAAATTTGATCATTTACTGGCAATGAAATTGAATTTTGGATTAAGCCTAGAATGACTTTTTTACACCCATGCACCCACCCACACCATGTTTCATTGAATTTAGGCCAAGGGATCATGTAGTCCAGTATCATTTATGCGTTTAACAATGGCTAGCCCACTGCCCTCAAAAGTACACAAGTCCTCTCACATGGTATAGCAATGGATTTCCCAGTGTTGCTTGTTTTGGGTGATTGTAGTGACCACTTTGGCATATGTGATATATAAATTAATAAAATAAAGAACAACAATCAAGGCGCCTTTGGTTAAAATGGCTTAAGATTTCATGGTCACCATGTTTGCAATGGGTCATTCTCAATTTGTTGTTGTTAATTACATTTATATACTGCCCTTCATCCAAAGATCACAAGGCCATTTACAGTATAAAGTTGTTGGATGCCTGAGTCCTATCAGCCCCCACCAGGATGGCCAGCAGTCTAGAAGCATCTGGAAAAACTGATTTCCATCCCAAGGTGGATTCCATTCCATGCAAGGTGTATTTCTGACTTTCTATCTCTTTTGGCCTGGATGGTGGTAATCCGTTAGTGAAGGAATTTAATGTAATTCTTTCATCAAAGAAACATAGACCTGATAGGATTTATATTCTCTGGGACTCCCAGTGGGTTGGGGGCCTATTCATATGATTGGATCTTGGCGATCTGGATGGATTACTGAGAGCCTTTGGGATGGGTGAGTTTTCTATTATGGAGACTGGCAATTCTGTCAAAATCCTCCTGGTTGACTTCTATAATGTGGAAATGAGTCAGTTAGCTAATACAGTTGCTTTTAATGGTAATCTGCTTGTTGACTTCATGGTTTTCTATTGAAAAATAGGGACAATGGCTAGAGTGATCATGAAGCATCTCAGTCTGTGGATGCCCAGGAAGTGCCTGTTATGTTATGAATTTCTTCAGCCTGAGGAAGTGGAGAAGGTCCTTGGCAGTCAGAAGCCAATGCTCTGTACTTTTGCCATCTTGGCTGATTAAAGATTCTGGAGGAGGAATGTCCAAATGATGGATGTTATACAGATTTTCTTATGGGCCCAGGAGGCAAGGAGGCCATATATGTTAAAGGAACTCTCACCAAACTCCTCCATTCTTTATTTTTTAAAAAATAAATTAAAAATTTCTTTATTCATTCTGAATAATATTTTTGGTTGAGATGCTGAAGTGGCAGCACATCTATAATTGGGTATTATCATATGCTAGTAGTGACCTCAGTTTATTGAGTAGTGTTTCTTATGTAGCTACAATGGCACCATGCAAGAGAAAGATATCAAATGAATCTCAAGATTTACAGAAGCACATATATTTTAAGGAAAAACTTATTAAAGGGGGAAACACCCCCACCTGCCTGTTACACTTCACAGTGGTGTGGTATCCCCTCTATCCACATTGAGGTTCTTCAGAATGCTAGGCCACTCTTTATGCAGAGTAGACCTGGAGAGCTCTTTGTTCTCAGAATTCATATGGGCAGCTCTACCCAACTGAGCTTTGATTCCAGCCCCCCTTCTCCTAGTTTGGCTTCTGTACAGAATTAACACAGGCTGTGGTATTGCTTCTTTCATCATCTTCGTATCCTTCCCTTTGGCTTCCCAGAGAATGAGGTTGCCAATCTTTTACTTAGTCTTTCAGCATTGGGTTGCCTGCTGCATCCTTGCCTGTATTTGGACAAAACACAGCAGGGCTTTTGCATGTCAAGACCCCACAACCACCCCCTCAGGGAGGAATAAAAACACTAGGACATGTGATAGAAGGTTAATGTTATTGGGCAAATTTAGGCCACAACTTTATTGGTTACAGAATGTGAGTGGTATTGGCTTAGGCATTGAGTAGACCAGGCTATATCTGACTCGTGTCCGCTGTGCAGGAAGTCTGGTAGGGTAAACCACTGGTAGGAGGAGCCCCGTCGATGCAAACCAACTTGAGCTCCCCCCTGGGTTCCCGGAAGGGTCGTGGCATGGCCCTAGCCCTGCCCCGGGCTTCGGACAAGATCCACCCTCCCGGATTCCTTTAATGGAATACACCTAAGCATGGAGGGGCAGGTGATGGCCAGGCCTCCCCTCCCCCATCAGAAGGTCACCCAATGCCTAACCGCCACAAGAGCCCTAAAGGCTCGCCGCCACATACCCTCACAACTGCAACCAATATTTCATGCTTTCAGTTATGTCGGCCAACCAGATGTCATTTCCCCAAAATGAAAGGTGGATGCCATCGTCTCGAAACAATGCTATCTTGCTGTAAAGTCTAGCAGGATGCGGAATCACAGTATTGCTTCTTTCATCATCTTTGTATCCTTCCCTTTGGCTTCCTAGAGAATGAGGTTGCCAGGGCCATCTTAAGCACCTTTGGCGCCCTGGCGCCGTGGTGCGACGGATCCCCCGCCGCCCCGTTTTCCAGCGCGACGGGCAGGTGGACGGCCGGGCTCAGCGCGGGCGCCGAGTGTGCTGCTGCGCGACGGACGGGTGGGCGGGCTTGCTGCGCGGCGGAGCGGCCGGCGGGCAGGCAGGCAGGCGCGGCTGCGAGGCGCCCCCCCCTGGCAGGCGGGCGCCGTGGCGCCCTGCGCCACCCAGCCTGGCCATAAAGCCGGCCCTGGAGGTTGCCAATCTTTTACTTAGCCTGTCAGCATTGGGTTGTCTGCTGCATCCTTGCCTGTATGTGGACAGAACACAGCAGGGCTTTTCCTGCAGCTGTATATTCAGCTGTCCTCTTCTTTTCTCCCCACTTCAAGCCCCTACCTCTGTCTCAGTGTTTTTGATTCATCTCTGCACACTGCGAGAGAAGGTGTGCCCTCTATCCTGACCTTGACTGCTGGGGAAGATTTCTGCAGATATTCACAACAGTGTGTGTCAGTGACAGGTTCCACTTCACACTGCCCAATGAGGACCAAGCAGTGGACATGGAATGCTGGCTGTTGGGTTGAGGGCATGCCAAGACCTAGAGAAGGAATGAAGTGGTTGGACTCTGAACAGAAAATACTCCTGCATGGGCAACATTTTGTTACAGGTCCCATTTGTGTACTGTATTAGTGAAACAATTTTTGTCCAGTTTCCAGATTCCAGCCCAGTTTTGGGGCTGAGGCTGTCTAGATCATCTTGTTTGATGACCTATGCTTGCCTGTGTGTATCTATTAGTTCTGCTGAGCCTGTCAGCAGCTTTCACTGCCATCAGACATGTGTACTGCATTGTGCTGGTTAATAGCAGTCCATGTGGTGGATGGGAGCCATGGAACTGCTGTCTTAAAACCAGCATCATGGCAGTTCATCTGTACTGGGGTGGGGCAGCCCTTACCTTGCCACTGCCCTGTCTCTCACCAGCTCATCCAGGTAAGTTTCAGCAACACCTGTGTCAGGATGATGTCTCCACTGCACACCAGGGGCTGCTAGTGGCGCTAGTTTTAGTCCTGCCTAGAAAATCAACTAGGGCTGAGCCTAATATTGAAGAGAACTCTTAAGTTATTGTTAGGAGCACCTTCAGCACTTGATTGTTTGGCTTATTCCTGTCTCTCTTGTTGGTAGTGCCATACAGACAGAAGTATGCTCACATTCTGATTTTGTCCACACACTATTTTTAGAAACTTCTAACATATGGCCGCTTTTCTCTAGTATCCAGTCATATTACTAAATATCAGTGTGGTATTTTGAATATGGTTCCTTCTATATGTTGGTTACCACCACACATATGGAAATAAGAAATAAATAGGATCAGTTCCCCTAAAGCAAATGTTTCATGTGAGAATTGCTTTGGGGTCATCATAAAAACATAAGTAAAGTATAATGTTTTACTTTATTCCACTTTGTCTTTGCACTGGATCCTCCTTAATTTTTAAAACAAGTGAGAAGGTTGGATATTTGAATTTGAGGTTTGGATATTTTTTTTAGGCCGAGAGCATAAGCTATACATTCATTTGCTTTGCTTTACCTTATATGAAGGTTTACTTCCTTTCATGCTCATCTCCATAAAAAATCCCCCTAAATTCTATTTCCTATATCATCTAACTTGGAAAAAATAAGTTCAGTGTGCCATAGATTATTCAGAAAAGAAGCTTTTAAAAATGTTTTTCAGCTCTTTCACCAGTAGGGATTTAAAACCTGTTTCAGTGCAAGAGTGTAAACATATTAAAATATTTTGATATAACATTAGAATTAGACCATTTTGAACAGTTTAAAAATGCCTAGTGATGTCCTTTTTGCAGGCAATACTATTGTAGCAAGGCACTAATCAGCTAAGTACCATAATCCTCCTTATAGGGTAAATTCTTACTTGACCTCCAGCTATATACAGCACATAGTAACAGCATTAAACAGTAACCCTTCTCTCCTGCTCTCCACAGCTTCTCTACTGGGTCAGCATTTAGGCCCAAATAATTTTTAGTTTTATTTTATATAGTTTACCTTTCCTCTCCCAGATGCATTATATTTTGTAATTGGAGGTGAGGAAAGGTTTATGAAGAAATTGTTTGGAAATCTGGGCTCCTAAATTGAAGTGACATTTCACATGGTTTCCTCAAAGCTACAAGGATTAAATGAAGCAGTAGGCTGCACAGAAATTGATGCATTCTCGGGAACTTGATGCTCCTGACTTTCCAGATGTGCAGTGGCTGATCAGAAGGTAAAGAATGAAATAATACATGGACTTTTAAATTTTTACATTATTGGTTTTATGGGGAGTATTAAGAAGCTTTTAAAAAGTAATTTGAGCTTTAAATTATTTATGACAAACAACTAGGTTTATTTTTTAAAAGGGTATAGTATATTTGATTTTTAATATCCAGGCTTTTAAGCAGAATACTGTATCACTATCCATAGATTTATAAACTTTAGAATGTGATTGTGGTTCTTAAAAGTGTAAATTTGAGGCACTTAGCTAGTATTAATTGCAGTGCAGTTTGATATCTTGATATCTTAATTTTTTATTTGCTTGATTAACGAGACAAAAATAGTAATTCTGCATATCATCCAGTTATTTTATCTGGATCATCCCATTTTCTGTCTGTGTGTTGCATTTTAACTACTTTGCTATTTAATACTTTAGGAAAGCATTTTGTATTATAGTTGGTGTTTAGTAACTTAACTAATGACATTAATCTATCCAGAGGGATAACAGAAAAAGAAGTCAAGTCTAGTGGGGCCCTAAAAAACACAAGCCCAGTTATCAGTTGTAAAAACATCTGAAGCCAAAGTCAAATAAAACATGTTATTTCCACTAGCTGTTACAATTTCATAGTTAGTGGTTTTAATATTATAATTTACTTTGGGCTAAATATTTACTATGTCATTTTGATGCATGTTAAGATTAAGGTTCAATCAGTTTAAAACACTAAATTGCAGAACTTTTAATGCTTAGTTTTAAAACACTGAACCAAACAAAGGATCCAGTTCTACTCATGAGGAGGTGGGTTTCTGAACCGCTAAAGAATTTCATTTCAGAGTAATAAAGAAATGTGCCTATATTTAGGCATGGATGTGAAAAATGTTCATCTTGTCCTATTCTCCTCACCAAATGGGGCTTTGAACTTGTGTTTCCTCAATTAGCAGATTCTTTAGCCACATGTTAAACTTCTTTTGAAACTAAGGGGCATTTCAAAAGCAAGTTGCAAAATGGCATGGGACTTCCTTGTTGCTTAATTTGGGGAAGTCAATTAATGTGTTTGGCATGCACAAAGAAGCTCTTTAGATCCTGGCCAATGAGTAAATGTCTTTAGAAGAGTCCCAGTGAATGCTGTAGTTCTATATAATACATTTTAAAAGAAATAACTTTGGTAAGCTAAATAATCATTTTATTTATTATTGAAAGATTGTATGTAAAGAACCTACGGCAGTAAACACCTCCCCAGATATCCTTCCCTCCAAAGCTATGATGAAAACTTAGCAAATATAGGGAGGGGGGGAAGGGGAACTAGAAGAGACACCAACAAATGTGGGTGAGGAAATCAGGATTCAAAGAGTTCTTAGAACTCAGACCAGATACCATTGCATTTAGTGCTAGCATCACATCTACGAAATATTATTTGTTTTTTGGTTTCCAGGTCCAGAAGTTCATCCACCCAGGTTTTGAAGTGCAATGGGGTCAATGCCTTCAGGTATTGGAGAGTGAGATGCTTATGAGATGATAAGCTATCAATGGAGCTAGCAAGATCCAAAGCAATCTTTTTTTTATTGCAGAAAACTTCCACATTTTTCTTGCACATCTTAAGTACTTCCTGAAGCTTTCACCAATGCATGGATTTATTTACACTGTTACACTGTTTATTTGATTTTTTTGTTGAAATGCGATAAGTTTCACAATGTAATATTGTCTCTTTTGGGGAGGGGGAAACAAGCAGTTGAAAACTCAGTTGAGTTTTCCCACCTCAGTAATACAACAGCTGTAACATGATTTATTTAGTTACCGTAGGTGGTTTGCATAAGCAATTTGTATAATTTGTTTCAGTATATCTGAAGAAGTGCGCATGCGCACGAAAGCTCATACCAATGACAAACTTAGTTGGTTTCTAAGGTGCTACTGGAAGGAATTTTTTTATTTTGTTTCAACTATACCAGACCAACGCGGCTACCTACCTGTAACTGTATCATTTTTGTTACTGTCCTAATTTGTGCTTTGGGAATTCTTACATGAAATTGCTTACAAAGGGATCTTGAAATACTGTAGATTAATGAGGTGAGAATACAGTGAATGGAAACAGTCCTGTGGATTTCAGTGGAATTTTAGTGAGATTTCCAAGGCAATAGATAGGTTTTCTGGACTGAAGACTTCTGTCCCAGTCTGGCTAAGGAGACACATCATCTAAGCAGGCTTCTACATGCATATCGTTTGGTGGAAAATATATTAGTAATTGTAATATTGTACTTATGTTGATGATTCTTGAGTACTGCTTGCATGTACTGTATGCCTTGTAATAGTGGGTACATTGTGACAAATACATTCGTTGTACTTTGCATGCCATATATTGTGTTTTGGTATGGTGGCCTGAACCCCTGTTTTTTCTTTTATTATTAATTACAAGCAGAGATTCAAATGGCATGCTAAGGCAAACTTTGGTTCATCTTAGCATGACACAGCAGTAAGGGAGAAACAAAGTAGCTGCAAACTCTTTTCTGGGAGCACACACATTCTCACGCCTGTGGCTTGCTGTTGTTATTTCTAAAGCAAAGTCACCTGGCTGAAATTTAGAACGGAGAAACTAGAAGGAAGGAGTGCATGATTAGGTGGTGGAATGTTGTTACATATGTTAGGATGTAATTCATAGTTTGCCCTGGACTGCATTCTGGCTCTCAGCTTGCTATGCTCTAATCACGATACTTCCATAACCTGGGATATATTCAGAATTTTACACAAGATACACAGTTCTTCAATATTTAGCTTCATCACTCGTGAATGATGATATGATTTATGAAAGTAAACAACCTAATGAAAAAAAAATTAAATTATAACTTTCAGAAGAAGTATTATTTTTATTATTATATATTAAATTTCTATACCATCCTTCATACAAAGATCACAGGATAGTTTATAAGGCAGGAAAGAAAAAAATGTATATATTTTATTTCTTTAATTAAATACTTATAAACCACAACTTCATATAAAATATAAGGTTGTATACAGGATAAAAACACAATATTACAATAAAACAATAAAAATGTGAAACGAACCAGTAAGAGCTGATGATCTAGCTTTTCTGAGAATTGTTTGTGCTTTGATTTTGATTTTTCCTTCTTTTCTGAACTTAGCTCATTTTATTTTTTAAAAAGTATTTAGCTACGGTGGGACATATTGTAAGGCAGATAAGTAATGGCTGAAAATAATAAAGTATATAGTAGGTAGTTGTCCTACTATATACTAAGAAATTATGTGAACATTTGTATTGTCAGAAGATGCATATTGTTTGTTGTTAATTTTATTTTACTTAAGTGGCTATTTGATATAAACAATACAAATAAGAATCCTGCCATGAATTATTGAATAAGTTCTGTAAGGATAATTCTTTCATAATTTCTTTTTGTATTTTTCCCTTTTAATTAATTATGGCTTGGAGCCTAATGTTAATTAAGTTACAGTGCAATAGTGTACATAGTGAAACATGAAACTTATTCCAGAGGGCTGGTGTGGAGACGAGGGAATTGCCAAAATTGGGCAGTGGACTTCTCAATTTGGGACACTCCCCCCCCCATGCTACTGATATACCATGTACTTTAGGATGGTCATCAACCCTCTGGAAAGGTTTCTGCCAGGGCTGCAGGAAGGAGGAAGGTGTGGAAACTTACTTAAGTTAACCACTTAGGAACCAAGTCCATCTGTTTATCTGTGAGTAATGCAGACATCATGATGTGAATAATGAAACAGATACAAATACATTTTAAAACATGTTGCTAGGTTATTTTTTGAATTTTCCATTGCATATTGTATTTTGTATTTTTTTGTCCTGCTTCAGACCTCCTTTTGGATGTGTGAAGCAATTATATGAATATAATAGAATAAAATAAACTTAAACTAACAAATGTGGTATGAAAAAATAGGAGAATTACAACTTAATTGATTAAACTAATGTATTTTTGTTTTATTAACTCCTTTTATTATTTAATATTCATAGAACATTTTTGAATGTTCAGATATTTCAGATACATTATCTTCTTGTAACCATTAAAACAATGCTGCAAGTATATTTATCAGCATACAGTGCTACCTCGGTTTACAAACACAATTGGTTCTGGAAGTCTGTACTTAACCTGAAGTGAACTTTCCCATTGGAAGTAATGGAAAGTGGATTAATCTGTTCCAGACGGGTCCGCGGAGTACTCAACCTGAAGCGTACTTAACCCAAGGTATGAGTGTAATTGGTTCCGGAAGTCCGTACTTAACCTGAAGCATACTTAACCTGAAGCGAACTTTCCCATTGAAAGTAATGGAAAGTGGATTAATCCGTTCCAGACAGGTTCGAAGAGTACTTAAACTGAAAATACTCAAACCGAGGCGTACTTAAACCGAGGTATGGGTGTATTGCAGATGGTGGGCATGGGAGGCTGAGCTTGATACTGGATTTACTAAGGCCACCTAAGTGAGTTTCCTGGAAGAGATGAAATTTGAACTGGGGATTTCTTTATTCATAATGCATTCTCTTAGCCACCATACTATATATATCAGCTCTGGAAAACAAATTCAACTTAAAACAATGTGCTTCCATTTGAGTGAGTGATTATCAGGTTATTAGAAAGTCAGTACAGTTATTATAGTTCAGTCAACTAGAATAATTAGTTTGGAATTAGTTTGTAACAAATAAATTTTAAGCATTGAAAATATTGATAATGTTTACTTCTTGTTTTTCTTGATTACTTAGAAAAAGAAGCCCATCAATATCCAGAGATCAGAACAGGAGATTCAATCAACAGGAGGAGAGAGACGACTATTCACAGTATGCAACATCAGACAGTGCAATGCCAAGATCACCATCAGATTATACGGACAGGCGATCACAACATGGATCTCAGTTATATGAAGAAGCTGAACTTGATGACTACAGGGATTCGAACAGGAGAAGTCGCAGGCGTTCGAGGGAATATCCTTTAGAGGAAGATGATGTGCAGAATAGAGAGGAATATGAGAGGCAACGACGGGAAGAGGAGTACCAAGCACGATACCGAAGTGATCCTAATTTGGCTCGTTATCCCGTCAAACCACAACCATATGAGGAACAAATGCGTATTCATGCTGAAGTCTCCCGCGCACGTCATGAACGAAGGCACAGTGATGTGTCTTTGGCAAATACTGAATTGGAAGATTCCCGGTTATCTATGATGAGAATGGAACGGCCATCACGGCAAAGGTCTGCATCTGAACACAGAGCTGCCATGGACCAATGTTCATATTCAATGGAAAGAACTCAGGGACCAAGTCCCAATCGGCAAAGAAACACAAATCACAGCCCTCCAACACCTAGGAGGAGTCCCATTCCTTTTGATAGGCCAGATATGAGGGGAACTGATTCATTAAGAAAACAGCATCATTTGGATCCTAGCTCAGCTGTACGGAAAACAAAACGTGAAAAAATGGAAACCATGTTAAGAAATGATTCACTAAGTTCAGATCAATCTGAATCAGTTAGGCCTCCACCACCAAAGCCTCATAAAACAAAAAAGGGGGGTAAAATGCGCCAGGTTTCACTGAGCAGCTCCGAGGAAGAGTTGGCCTCTACTCCAGAGTATACCAGCTGTGACGATGTAGAGATTGAAAGTGAAAGTGTTAGTGAGAAAGGTAAGATTTTTGCTTTTACTGCATAGATGAATTTTGTGTACATTCTAATTCTGTAAAAGAGAAGCATCACTGCTGCAGACCTCAGGTGTTTGGTGAGGAGTATTTTGCTTTGTTTTTACACTTATGGGTCACATACAGTCCCTTTGATCAGCATGGGTAGATGAAGCTACAAATTAGTCAAAAGTCTAAGAACTGAAGTATGTGTTACATATACATGTTTCTAACTATATGCTTATAAAAAAATATAACCATAGTGGTGGGAGTGATACAATTGGATCAAAAAATGGTACTAAGAGATTTTCTGTTTAAAATCCCTCCCCTGTTCCTTTTCAAACTATTTTACTGTTTGAAATTTCTTCCCCCATCACACACACATATACACACCACAAGAAGGTGTTATTAGCTCTTCTGAGGAGGAAAACAAATACAAATATAGTTCTCTCCAGTAGGGTTAATACTAGTTTCAGGGAAGGTTATTTCAATCTGCAAAATGGGATTAAAAAACCCCCTCTGCCCTAACATCAATCTCCTGTTCCAATTTAGCCCACTCCCTGTGGCTGCTTTTAAGTGAAAATGAAAAAATCCGGAGACCCAACCACATATCTCCCACATCAAAGTGTAGTGTGATCTTCCATGATGATTAAAACAAGAACACAATTATAACACGGTAGAAGAACACTTAATAGAAACATTTGCTCTGTTCTTGTTCATTGATAAAGTGCAGGTTGTGTTGGTTAAGTACATGAAAGGAGGAATATTACTGGGTCATAGTTTCAGTTCGTATGCGTCTGCACATGAGCGCGCACACACATACATGCACATATGACCATTTAGCAAAAATGTCTATATTATAACCAGGCAGTGGACCTTATAGCACATCCTTTGGACTGTCAGTATTATAATTGTATTTTATGTTTAAACTGGATTCTAAGCATTGTGTTCTTGGAAATGGTAATGAAAACTTGGTTCGTTTTTAGTGATAAATAATTACCAGTTTACACAGATGGAAAACAAACAGTGATTAACACTGACTAAATGAATAAACAACTGTTAACTAAACAATTGTGCTTAGCACTGCAATCTTTTTTCTTACAGTCATTATTCTTCTACCTTGCTCTCTAGATCAAAAACATACACAGAGTATAAAAGATTTTTTTAAAGGTCTGAAGTCAGTCTTAAACGAATTATGGTTGTCCTCTTTATTATATAGAAGCGGTTCATTTTTTATTCTGTAATATAGTGCTGTAGACTTCATTTGTTCTTCAATGTGGCCCAAACTGCCATCTTTCAAATGGTTTGCCCCTAGAATATACATGCACAGTCTCTTGTGGACAGACTGGTCACATTCATCTGAGCCAATGCTGTGGTTTTTCTCTCTCCAAACAAACCACTACTCGAAGCCAATATTTTTTTAATTGGCTTCCCAACTGTGATTTGTTTTGGAGAAACAAACCACAAGTGCTGGTTCAGATGTAATGCTAAACCAGCTGCTCTGTGGTTTGCTTCCCTGCATGAGTAAGGGAAAAGTGAAGCAGGAACACTCTGAGCATAGCTGCCAAGTTATCCCTTTTTTACAGGGATTTTCCCTTATGCTGAATAGGCTTCCTCGCGAGAAAAGCGAAAACTTGGCAGCTATGACTCTGAGCTGTGCAAAAAGCAGCTCATGCACAGTATGGCTAAACAAACCATACTTTGTGAATTAGTGTTGCACCTGAACATGGTCATTCACAGGTATGTTTGTATCCTCATAGACTTCGGCGAGTGTTCTCTCTCTCTTTTACATTCACTCTTTCTGCTATCAGCATTGCTTGGTTCATGCATTAGCTGTGGTTTGAGGGCTAGGATTCCTGAAGGAGAATGTGTGGAAGAAACTGAATGTATACACTGCATGCTTTTCACCCCGTTTCTGAAATTATGGCAGATTGCTATAAGGCATGGTACCAACTTATATTTTTCCATCTCCAAAGACCCTCAACTCTTGCATATGTGTTTTGTCTCTTCTGATAACCACCATTGCCTTTCAGTGAGATATATTGTGAGGCTATATTGTTTGAGTGTTTTATAATGGACCATCTCTGAGCAAAATCTATGGAATCTGAATATATCTTCTTCTGCTAAGCTCAAGGAATAGTTACCCACATGGCAGTGAGAGGGGATGAATCCACACATCAGAAAAATAAATTCAGAAGGCTTAAGTGTTTAAGAATGCAGTAGTTAATCTAGTGTGTAAAATTGGTGTTGTAGCTAGAGCTGTATTTTCACCTGCATGCATTTATACAGTGGTATATCTGTGTATTAACAACTGTTGCCACACAGCAGTTCTGTAGTGCTTCATTTACAAGCTATTGTTTAACCACACTAATAAGACCATATGTTTTTTAAAGCTAAAAATAGTTTACTTACAAACTCTCCAAAGGTCAGATGCATGTGCTTTTCCTTACAGCATTCAGAAAAGGTTGCACAGGCAGTAAAACTTGGTTTAGTCACAGTGGTGAAAGTTCCTAAATTCTTCTTCTTCTTCTTCTTCTTCTTCTTCTTCTTCTTCTTCTTCTTCTTCTTCTTCTTCTTCGGCAATCACTCATAGCCGAGTTGTCTTCCATAAACACGGTTTTAACAATGAGTCCGTAAGTGACTGTGGAGGCCAATTCTGGATCCACACATCCTTTCACAGTGGGGACATTGGTTTTTGGGTGGGAGTTGATCACGGTGTGTATTTGCCAAGCATGCCTTCCTCTTAGCACATTTCTCCCTTGCGTCAAAGCCCATGACACGCTCGCAGGCCAGTGTTTCCCAGTTGTCAGTGTTTATACTACATTTTTAATTTTTTGCCTTGAGACAGTCTTTAAACCTCTTTTGTTGACCACCAGCATTACAATTTCCATTTTTAAGTTCGGAATAGAGTAGTTGTTTTGGAAGACGATCATCAGGCATCCGTACATGACCAGTCCAACGAAGTTGATGTTGAATAATCATTGCTTCAACACTGGTGATCTTTGATTCTTCCAGTACACTGATATTAGTTCGTCTGTCTTCCCAAGTGATGTGTAAAATTGTAAAAGCCATGCTGCTTGGAGCTGCAGCAACCAGCTCAGATCTCCTCACCTGCTGAGCTTCTCTGGTAGACTGAGGGAAACAAAAGGCTTGATTATCTTCCAAGGCAAAGAGGAGTGAGCTAGCTAAGCCTGGAAGGACATTAGCATTAACCCCTTCGTGGATTAATTAGGTTTAAGCATGTTGGTTAAATGAGGCTGGTTATCCCACATAATGATCCTCAGAAATAACTGCAGATGGCTATTCTATTTTAGAGCATAAGATTAACTGATGGTCCTACAGAGAAATGTGGTTCCCATACTGTCACTTCCATGTTCATAAACTGGTGATTCTCTACATATTTTTCATCATAATTCTTGTTACAGGTAGGTAGCCGTGTTGGTCTGCTGTAGTCAAAACAAAATTAAAAAGTTCCTTCCAGTAGCACCTTAGAGACCAACTAAGTTTGTCATTGGTATGAGCTTTCCTGTGCATGCACACTTCTTCAGATACCATGTACACGAAAGCTCATACCAATGACAAACTTCTATATAGTATACTTACTATAGTATACTTACCTTAGCATTTGCTGTTACTGAAATTTATTAAATTAGATAAGGCAACTGGGCAATGTGGTTGATTTATAAGTCCATGTACCTCTGATTTTGTGGGCTCCGGAGCTTGTATTGTGAGCTGTTGAGATTTTTGCTAAGATTTCCTCAGTTCGTGCCTTGACTTTAATATATGTCAATATCATTTAGTTATTAAAGCTTATTAATGTAATGGAGAAGAATTTTGCTTCCCATTTCTGATACTAGCTGACAGTCTTCTCTTAGATGGTGAACTTGTTTACTCTTATTTGTGTCACCTATTTAGAATAACTAACATGTTCATTTGAAACTTGGTATTTAATTTTACATTTTAACATAATAAAATAATTATTATGTCATAATAACAATAACAATAACAATAACAACAACAGAATAGGATTTTATTATTCCTTTAGGCCTGTTGACAAAAGTCATTATACAGTCGTACCTTGGAAGTCGAACGTAATCCGTTCCAGAAATCCATTTGATTTCTAAAACGTTCAGAAACCGAACCATGGCTTCTGATTGGCTGCAGGAAGTTCCAATAGCCAATCGGAAGCCGCAGAAGCCCCGTCAGACATTTGGCTTCCAAAAATAGTTTGCAAACTGGAACAGTCACTTCTGGGTTTATGGCGCTTGTGAACCAAAATGTTTGAGTATTAAGCTGTTTGAAAACCAAGGTACGACTGTATTACAACAATTAAAGAAATTATAATGTAAACTTCCATACAGTTATCTTGTAAAATACCAGCTACATCAAAAGAGACATTTCCCTGACCGTGGAATTTTAAATATAACACATCCCATCATTTCTTTTAAACTATTGTGTCATGCAATGGTTAAGAATAAGGTAGTTTACTCATCCACTAAGAAAATAGAACACAAGACTAAGCTAAATATGTATGAAATACATTTGCTTATACATTTACAAAATTTAGAACCTGCTTTTCAGTGTAAAAAAAAGTGAGGAACAACAGAACATAAAAATATATTTTAAAACAATAAACAACAGTAAAAAACAATATTCATAATAAAATAATAAGCTAACAGGAGAGTTTAAAATATACTGCCACTAATACCTCTATCTAAAAAAAGTTTCAGTTTTGTGGTTAAATGGACCACAAGATGAATTTTAACAGGGAGAAATGTAAAGTACTACACTTGGGCAAACAAATATATGAAAGGCACAAATACAGGATGGGTGACACCTGGCTTGAGAGCAGTACATGTGAAAAGGATCTAGGAGTCTGGTAGACCACAAACTTGACATGTCAACAGTGTGATGCAGCAGTTAAAAAAGCTAATGCAATTCTGGGCTGCATCAATAGGAGTATAGCATCTAGATCAAGGGAAAGTTTTATTATGTTTTTACATTGCTGTATGCCACCCTGATATTTTGTGAGAGAAGGGTATATAAATACTTTTATAAATAAACTAGCTGGCCCTGCCACACATTGCTGTGGGTTATTTCTGTGATTTCCCCTACCCTGTGTCGATTCATGACGTATCCCTGTGATTCCCCCACTCCTCCCCTCACCCCCGGCTTATCCCTGTGATTTCCCTCCTCCCCTCCCCCTAACCCCCCCACTTACCCCTGTGATTTCCCTCCTCTCCTCTGCCCAACCCCCCCGGGTTATCCCTGTGACTCATTTTTCACACAATCATTTCCCCAATGCGCGTGTTCTGTAAAATTTTGTCCCAACCCTGACTCCCCTACCCACATGTGTTATGTGAAATAACATTTATTCTACCCAAAGGCACAGCCCTATAAAAGGCCCATATTCAGTTGATTCTATGCTGCAGCCTATTTGGGCCCCCATCCCCCACCCAGGCAGGCCCCTCAATCCACTCAGCCTAGTCTGCAAAGATGAGGTGAGATACTGTGCAGAGGGCAGGTTTTATCCCTTTGTCTCCCCCCCACCCTGTTCTGACCCATTACCTATCCCTGCCCCCTATTTGGCCCCCCATCCCCCCCCAGGCAGGCACCTACCTCCACTTGGCAATGTTGGGCCTTGTTGCTGCAAAAGGCCTGTTTTCAGTTGGTTGGGCCTTGTTGCTGCAAAAGGCCTGTTTTCAGTTGGTTGTTGTGGAATTTTGTGATGTCATCTGGTGGCGCGGCTTTCGAGGCAGCAGTGGGCAATCTGCCTTTCTATTGGATGCTGCTGGAGTCCTCAGAGCTTCTGCTCTGCTGGTGACGTCTAATTTGGGCGCCACTTTTTGGTGTTTAATCATTATTTTAGGTATGAAAGGTTTGCTTTTTTGATTTTTTTTTATGCCAGATCCCTCACTGATGGGCATGGAACATTGTGGCCAAATTTGTTACATTACAGTTCAGTGGTTATGGAGAAAGGCTGTGACCTCTGCGCATGCAATGCCTACATTTATATATCTACTAGTGTCTTCAGCCCGTTAAATAAACGGGCGCTAGAATGCATGCCGGCTCCTCGATGCGGTGCTCCGCGCAGCGCTGATCAGCGCCGACCCGGCAGGCCGCCAGATCAAGGAAGCGGCCTGCCGGGTCGGCACCCAGCAGCGCTGCACGAAGCACCGGGGGACTGGCGGCGGGGAAGGCATGCAGGCGCTTGCTCTATTGCCTGCCTGCATTCCCCACTGCCTGTCACACGAAGATCGGCGGGCGCCGCTTGCCAGGGTTTGTCAACCCCGGCAAACAGCGCCCGCCGATCTTCGGCTGTCCCCCGATGCGCTACGGCTCGGGGAAGCAGGCAGGGAGACGCAACAGCCCGCAGCTTCCCGGGCTGTTGCGTCTCCCTGCCTGCTTCCCCAAACTAAAGCGCGCGGGGGACAGAGCCGAATTGCGGCGCGGGGGGGGGGGCTTTTCGCCGTTTGCCTTCCCCGAGCTAAGGGGGAGGCAAACGGCAAAAAGCCCCTGCCACGCCGCAATTCGGCTCCGGGACTGGCTTGGCGGTGGCGGGAAGAAGGGGAGGAATTCCTCCCCTTCTTCCCACCACCGCCAAGCCAGTCCGCAGTGGGGGCTTTTCGCCGTTTGCCTTCCCCCCAGGGGGAGGCAAACGGCGAAAAACCCCGCCGCACCATACTTTGGCTCGGAGACTGGCTTGGCGGCGGCGGGAAGAAGGGGAGGAATTCCTCCCCTTCTTCCCGCCGCCGCCAAGCCAGTCCCCGAGCCGAAGTGCGGCGCGGGGGGGGCTTTTCGTCGTTTGCCTCCCCCTTCACTCCGGGAAGTCAAACAGCGAAAAGCCCCCGCCGCGCCGCACTTCGGCTTGGGGACTGGCTTGGCGGCGGCGGGAAAAAGAGGAGGAATTCCTCCTCCTCTTCCCGCCGCCGCCAAGCCAAAGCCGGCTTCCCTCGGCGCCCGCTGCCGCTTCGGCTTCCTTGGGGAAGGCAAGCAGGCGGGCTGTCTGCCTGCTTGTGTTCGCCGAGGAAGCGCCGTCCCATGCCGGAGGTGCGCGGCAAGGCTGCCGGGGGGAGCGCTTCTTTCCCCCGCGGCCTTGCCGCGCACCTCCAGCATGAGACTGGGCTTCGGAGCGGCGGTTGGCCGTTGTCCCTCCGTCCAATCCCTGTGTCTCTGGGGTACATGCGCAGTACCCCAGGGACACACGGGACAACTGGACGCAGGGACAAATTGGACATTATTATATAGGATAGATAAAATACATATTTAAATATGTATTTTGTGAAAAACTACCATGCTTGTGTGGATTAAAAAAAAAAATTGCAGAAGCAGGGCAGAATGCATTATAAATGAACACATGTGAAATTCACATGGACTGGAAATTGACAGGACCATTCATCCCTAGTTAATGTATGAATCAGGGCTTTTTTTGTTCCTTGCTGCAAAAACAGCTGTTTCATATTCATTCATTCTCAACAACAAATGGATTACAACACTGATCTCATATGTTTGTCTAAACCTGTATAGATTACTCTAGAGGATATAGTTTGTTATCATTTATATAATGTTATTAATTTCATTTCAATTGGAAACCTGACCTAACTAATGTGCATTAATGTCAGGATTTTATTTTAGGAAAATGTGCGGTGATAAAAGATGAAGTAAGTGAATATATGAGGGTGAAAATTTAGCTATTATTTCATTGCCATTCTCATTGCCACATATTTATAACACAAATATATTGTTAACAGACATTTAATTTAAAATATTTTGAGATTTACATTTGATGCCTTAGTGAACATTTAGATTATGATTCTCTGTGAGGGCTCTAGTTATATAATCTGTTTACTTGGAAATTGGAGAATATGTGGACATCAGTTATATAATATGAATTACAGTCATACGGCAGTTTTCATCACAATGCTCTATGGTCCTTTTTTATATTAAAAATTGTCAGTAACAAAAAAGGAAGCATCTTTGTACAACATCTCATTTAAACAAAATCTATTTGCCATTTTGGCAGCTGAGTGCAATACAGTGCTAGATATAATTCTAGGATTAAAAAAACCTTTAGTTTAAGACATACTTTACAAGCTTTAGAAATTCACACACATAACAAAAAGCAATATGTCAATTAAGGCAACTTAATTTCTGTGCCACGTAAATAGTAAACACATTATACAGTCTCACAGATTGTGCTTGCTTATAGCTTAAGTCTCCATTCATCCATATTTTCCAACTAAGGCCAGATTGTCGTTTTCTGCAGGTTGGGGGCAACTCTCAAGCTCCAGGCATTAAAGCAGCACCGGCTATCTAGGTGTGCCCTGTCCTCTTGCTTACAGTATATGCTTTCATTTGGATCAAAAAGAATAGTGATGAAAACTGTAGTATGACTGTAATTCATATTATATTACTGCTTCTGGAACAAAAATTAAAATTAAAACAATGACATTAGAAGCTGCCTTATCCTGGTCAGACCATTGATCCATTTAGCTCAATATTGGCTGAGCTGACTGGCAGTGGCTCTCCAGGGTTTCAGACAGGGGACATTTCCAGCCCTACCTAGAGATGCCAGAGATTGAGCAGGCACCTTCCACGTATAAAGCAGGTGCTCTACCTTTGAGCCCTAATGACAACAACAGAGTCTTCTGGCACCTTAAAGATGTACTCATCTATTGAGGCATCACCTTTTGTGGACTAAAGACCACTTCATCAGATTAATGAAGTGTTCTCTCAGCTGGCAGCTGTGTATACATAGTTACTGTGGATGGCAGATGTATATATTGATATACATGGGAATCATAAACATTGGAGCCAGAAGGACACAAAATACAAGAGGTGTAAATTCTGTTCTCTACCTTAGAACCAGGGTGAATGAATATGTGGCGAGGGAACAGGAGCAGTACTCTGCCTGCTGCCTGTTCCCCAGCTGTTCATTCAACCAAATCGTCTCTTAGCACTACGTCAGATAAAAGCCATTGTGTGTAAGTAACTGTCCCATCAGTGCAAGGATTTCTACCTCTGCAATGGAATTCACCACCAGCACACATGTCTTAAACCCTCTCCATATCTGCTCCGCAGGGTTGGGGGAACTCCTAGAACAGATTGTGGAGGCAGGGGGGGGGGAGGAGGAGAGGAGAATGAGAGAAAGTGCCATTGAGCAAGAGGAAGTCTTACCAAGGAGTGTGGTGGAGTCTCCTTCTTTGGAGGTCTTTAAGCAGAGGCTTGACAGGCATATGTCAGGAATGCTTTGATGATGTTTCCTGCTTGGCAGGGGGTTGGACTGGATGGCCCTTGTTGTCTCTTCCAACTCTATGATTCTATGATTCTATGAAGTCGTTGCACTGATGGGATGGTTACTTAGCACTATATTGGATACAATTAAAAACCCTGTATTTGTGGTATGATCACATTTCTCCATTATATGAATAGCCCATTCTTGCCTGGGGTTGAATGTGTGGAGATCAGAGGTGTGGCCTATGGACATAAGTCCTGCTCCAACTCTGCATGTTCAGTTTCTCCTGATTTTGAAATGGAGAACAGGGTTACAGTCTATTACTTTTCAACACGAAACTCAACTGTATATGTATAAGATAAGCAGTGGTCATTAACAACAGCAGTCATACTATTTATCTGTTTATTTAATTTATATCCTCCCTTCCTTACCGTGTCCAGGCTGAATAACAGTATAAAATCTGATAAGACTATATCTTCAAACAATAATTAAAATGACACTTTTAAAATCTACAGTGCCTGAATGTTCCTATCCCTTTCCAAAGGGCTGGACAAATAAAAAAAAAAAGCTATAAATTCCTCAACAGACCAAATTTGATCAGTGGACAGCCCCACTTACCTGTCAGTTACTTGACATCAGGACTTTAAAGGAGCAGTGTGGGGCTGTTTGAATCATATAATGTTATGGCTGTAAGGGACAAAAGGGTCAGAGCCCTTTGCAAGTGCTTTGTGCTGCTCCTTTAAACACCTGCTTTTCATCTATGTATAAAGGAGCAGCGCTTGGAGGGAGATGTGATTTTCATTGTATAGAAACTGCTTTCACTTCCTTTAGCATGGCACACCTTGCTTCAGCAAAGGAGCAACCAGAGCTCATTGAAGTCCTACCTTTACCCACACCTGAGGCTATGTATGGCACCAGGCATAGGGTAAGTGGACATGGTTTCCCCAAATGAGAAGGCCATGTTGGGCCAATGGACTGGAGCTTTCCCCCCAACCCCAATATAGATGTTGACCAACATGGAAGATAAAAAGTCCTGGGGATCCAAGCAGTGATCCCTAAGTGCTATTATCTGGAAGCAACCCTGGAGGGTAGGAGTGGAAACCCACAGATCATTCCAGGATGATTCAGTGGTCAATGGTCTCAAATGCTGCTGAGGGATTAAGGAGAATCAACAGCAAACCAATCCTACCACCTCTCTCCCAATAATGATAATCAAGCAGGGCAGGCAAGCCGGAAGCCATTCTCTTCCTCAGCCTTCTCCTCCTCTTCCTCCTCCTCTTCCTCCTCCTCCTCCTCCTCCACTTACCCCACCCCTTTGCCGAGTTGCCTGGTGCCTAAAGATATGTAATGAAAATGTCAGACAAACCTCCCTGGGATGAGCATTCCACTGTAGAAAAGGCCCATTCACATGTTGCCATCCTCTGGACGTCTGATGGAGGGGGCACATGAAGAAGGGACTCACAATCCATCTCATCCAAGTATGTCTGCAGTTGCTAGGCCAGTACACAGTCAATCAACCTGCCCCCCCAAATGAATAGTAGTAACTAGGTGGCAGTTGCCACCTAATGAGAGAGTGTTTTCATAAGGGAGGTGCACTATTGCTTCCTTCAGTGCAGTCGACCTCTCCCACTTCTGTAATGAGGTCTTAATCACTGGGCGAGGATCAGGAAGGCACATGGTCAGCCTGATTCCAGCAAGCGCCATGCTCATAGCATCGTTAGTGCTAAACAAGAGGTGTGTAAGAGATAGAGAGACAGTTACATTGGGGGGACAGATTTGTTGCCACAATCTCAGGGCATTCTCACCTTTGGACTTGCCATGAGTGCTGGTTTTACAACTTTCCCACTTTGCTCTTTGACATGGGAATCAACACAACCCTGTGTGACTAGCAATTGTAGGGTGTGACAACAGTACTCAGCAGTTACGCAGTGTGTTAAAGTGTTCCAAATAGTTCACAAAGTTATCCTTACAACAACCCTCTAGTGAAGGAGGTCAGTATTAATAGTTCTGTCCTGAAAATAGAGGTTTGAGCATGAGAGAATAGGAGCTTGCTGAATTAGAGCACTTGAACTTGTGGAGTGGCTGTAACTTGGCTTAAGCATAGGAATTTAAAATGTCACTGAAGCAAGGAAGTTTACTGCCATTTTCAAGTAGCACTTTATTAAAGGTAACACAGACTAAGAAAAAGCAGTATTTAAATTTTGACCTAAAAAGGAAAATGAACTTTCCATAAGTTGTATGTTTGAGCAAATTTCAACTTAGCATAAATTTCAACTTTCGGCAACATCACTGGAGGTGGAATTAGAAGCACTAGCTTCTAGAATTAATGAAGCAAAATGGATGGCATGGATCAGTGAATGAAGCATCTAATCCTTAGTTCCACCCCCTGATTAACCTTGGGAAAAAACACTCTGTTTTATATGAAGAATGTGAAATCAGAACAGGATCTGGCACAGTGTGTTACTGCAGAATACAGAGCAAGGAAGAATATTAACTGTTATTACACAGTTATTTATGGAAACTGGTGGCAAGGATGTCTGAGAATATAATCTTTAAAAGGAAGAAGGAAGAAGGAAGAAATAATGCAGATTTGTGTTTCAATCCAAATGCCATCCAGGTTGGAATATCTTTATTCTATGTCACTTTGAGTAAAGATTGTCTAACTTTATGGGGATGTTTTGAAGTAATAGATGATATTTTTTTAATATTTAGAATTTAACCATTTTCTTATTAAATTTAACCAGGACAACTGGCAGAAAATAATAGGAGTTATTTTATGCACATACATTTTTTAATTATTTGGTGGATTAATTGTTATTTAAATGAGCATATAAATGATACTTCACTTTCAGCTTAGTCCCACTTATTTAAGCGGGATACTAGCTGACATTTGAAATAGAAAATATGTGGGGGTTATCTTTAATATATGGTCTAATTTACTATGGGAGTACATCTTATGTAAATCATGATGAAAGAAATAGAAGTTGCTCAAGAGCAGTGTCGGCAGTATTGTAGTTCCTATTTTCAATTAGGCTTGTTCAGGGAAAGTTACAAGCAGATTGTGAGCTTGATTTTAACAAGCTTAATTTTCTGAAGGGACATGCTGAATCTTTACATTTTATTTCATATGGTTTTATATTGCAGTTTCATATTGATAAAGTTAATGTGGAGCCCAAAATGGAAATGAAATAATTTTGCTTTAGGCAGTAATTTTCTTGAAAAGAGAAGCACCAGGTCCAAAGAAAAGCTCTCCATTCTTTGTAAAACTGTTATTGTTATTTGGAAACTCAGATGAAAAAAAAATCACTAACATGGCCTGAACAAACTTAAGAGGTTGCAGTAGTGTTTAATTTGGTTTTAAGTTGCTGACCACTATGGAGTATGCTCAATCAACAGGTTGTGTGTGTGTGTGTGTGTGTGTGTGTGTGTGTGTTTAATTATCTGGATAAAGCCAAAGTAGACGTTACTATGCTGGGCTTAATTCTTCTCTCCCATGACCTCTGTGGATTGTTTGTTTCTGCAAAACAATGGTGTTCTGTCATTGTCTTAATTTTTGAATGTTTCACATATTCTCGTGGAATAACAGGTTACTCTCCAAAGTGAGAGAACTGAATGAAATCTGTTCACTATTAAACACTACATAGTGGAAATAATATTCAGCCCAATGAAAATAATGAAGCTATTCCAATATACCCTCAACTCAGTGCAGTTTATGATCTAATTAGTGTAAATGCAGATCAAGCTGTAGAGATAGATACCCTGTATCTGAATTAGTTGCTTCCCCTCAGATGCTCCTAGAATAATACTGCACCTTTGTTTTACTGTCTAAAATGTTTTCTCTTTCAAATTATCTACCTGTATTGCTAAAAAATTATACTGTGAACACCCAAGCATTGTGGGTAGTGGAAGACAGTATGAAGTTGTTTTTGTAAGTAGACTGTGGGCCAGAATGAAATGAACTGCAATCTATCTGCAAACCTGGTAGGGAGCCTTAGGTATAAGTACTCCCTCCTTCTTTCCACATCCAGGGTGATTTCCACTTGCCTTTCTATGTGCACTCATGCTAACAATGGTTAATACAAACTTGTCGTTTAGTCGTGTCCGACTCTTCGTGACCCCATGGACCATAGCACGCGAGGCACTCCTGTCTTCCACTGCCTCCTGCAGTTTGGTCAGACTCATATTGGTGGCTTCGAGAACATTGTCCAACCATCTCGTCCTCTGTCGTCCCCTTCTCCTAGTGCCCTCAATCTTGCCCAATATCAGGGTCTTTTCCAGGGAGTCTTCTCTTCTCATGAGGTGGCCAAAGTATTGGAGCCTCAGCTTCAGGATATTTCCTTCCAGTGAGCACTCAGGGCTGATTTCTTTAAGAATGGATAGGTTTGATCTTCTCACAGTCCATGGGACTCTCAAAAGTCTCCTCCAGCACCATAATTCAAAAGCATCAATTCTTCGGCAACCAGCCTTCTTTATGGTCCAGCTCTCACTTCCATACATCACTACTGGGAAAACCATAGCTTTAACTATACGGATCTTTGTCAGCAAGGTGATGTCTCTGCTTTTTAAGATGCTGTCTAGGTTTGTCATTGCTTTTCTCCCAAGAAGCAGGCGTCTTTTAATTTCGTGACTGCTGTCACCATCTGCAGTGATCAAGGAGCCCAAGAAAGTAAAATCTCTCACTGCCTCCATTTCTTCCCCTTCTATTTGCCAGGAGGTGATGGGACCAGTGGCCATGATCTTGGTTTTTTTGATGTTGAGCTTCAGACCATATTTTGTGCTCTCCTCTTTCACCCTCATTAAAAAGGTTCTTTAATTCCTCCTCACTTTCTGCCATCAAGGTTGTGTCATCTGCATATCTGAGGTTGTTGATATTTCTTCCGGCAATCTTAATTCCGGCTTGGGATTCATGAATTCTGCATATAAGTTAAATAAGCAAGGAGACAATATACAGCCTTGTCGTACTCCTTTCCCAATTTTGAACCAATCAGTTGTTCCATATCCAGTTCTAACTGTAGCTTCTTGTCCCACATAGAGATTTCTCAGGAGACAGATGAGGTGATCAGGCACTCCCATTTCTTTAAGAACTTGCCAGAGTTTGCTGTGGTCGACACAGTCAAAGGCTTTTGCATAGTTGATGAAGCAGAAGTAGACGTTTTTCTGGAACTCTCTAGCTTTCTCCATAATCAGGGGCGTAGCCAGGATCAAAACTAGGGGGGGGGCAAGCCATGGTCATTCAGGGGCGGGGCCAAAGCACAGGAGGGGAGGGGGCACGAAGTGGGAATGTGGGCGGGGCTACAGGGTCAGCGGGCCTGATGACATCGTGGCGGCAGCGGCAGCGGCAGCGGCCACCTTGTGCTTCTGGGGCTGGCAGCGTTGGCGGCTACCCTGCTTGGCTGGAGAGGACGGGAGAGTTGGGCAGGCGAGAGGGGGTGGCAGTGCGGGCGAGGGCGAGGCAAGGCATGGCCGCAGCCACAACGGCTCCGAGGCGTTGCTGCATATCAGCATAATATTTCAACCATGGTTCAAGCCCCACCTTAGGAAAAAATTCCTGCATTGCAGGGGGTTGGACTAGATGACCTAGATGCATTGCAGGGGGTTGGACTAATTGTCCCTTCTGACGACAATTCTATGATTCTATTGATATATTACCATAGCATATGCATCATTCTGCTTTCTTGAATTGTCCTACTCCTAGGCATAGCAGCCAACTCCTAGAGGCCTAGGTGCCCCCCCCCCCAATTACTGGTAAATACCGTATTTGAAAGAGTCATCCCCCCATGTTGATGGGCTTTCTATGTGGGGCTTATCTGCCCCCCCCCGTATTTTATTAAGGATGGAAGAGGGAGGGAAGGAAGGAAGAAATAGAGAGAGAGGGATAACTCATATTTGTGGGTGCCTCTGGGTGACGCTGTGATGCTGGAACTCTGCATGTACAGGAGCCTTGTAAGCAGCTTTCTCTCTGCTTGATTTACAGCAGGCACGTCCAACAGGTAGATTGTGATCTACCAGTAGATCACTGGATGTCTGTGGTAGATCACTGGTAGGTCACTGGCACCCCTAAAAAAAGCTCACCCAAAACTTTCCTCCTCCCTAAAAAAAGTTGAACTATGACCTGAAGCCCTATACAAAAAATGGGCCTCCCTCCCTCCTAAAAGAAGCTCAACAAGTTTGACCTAAACCCCCCAAAACAGGGCTTCCCTTCCTTAAAAAAACTCAACAGCTTTGACCTGAACCCCCCCAAAAGGGGGTAGATCACCCCCAGTTTTAAACTGTGAGTAGATCAGAGTCTCTTGGGAGGTGGCCACCCCTGATTTACAGTATACAGATGCAGGAGGAGGGGCAGACTGGAACACCACTGCTTTTTATAAACATCACTGTGTCTGTCAAAGCTACAGCCCCCCTTTCTTATTCACTTCCTTTTAGCCTTGCAGAGCCATCTTAGTCAAATTGAATCCTCTGAGTCTGCACCCTCATTAAATCGCCAATAGAACTCTTAATGCTCCTGAATGCTCATTAACAACTCCCACTTAAGAACAATAGGGTGAAATGGTCAGCTATCGAATCTTGCCTGGGGATATATGCTCCATTGTCTTAACTGCTTAACTACTGGTAGCCACTTTGCTTTATTTATTTGATGTGTTTTTGTTACAGCAGTGTCCCCCCCCCCCAGCAAGCGGAGACTTAGCTGCTCTTGCTAAAGCAAAGCCCTTTTCACTTCAGTTTTTGGAGGGGAAAAGTGCTGGTTATGGTCTGTAAAATACATTAATTTTTTGCTTCTAGGGGGGGCAGCTGCCCCTCCTGCCCCCTGCCTACGCCCATGTCCATAATCCAGCGCATGTTTGCTATTTGGTCTCTGGTTCCTCTGCCCCTTCGAAATCCAGCTTGCACTTCTGGGAGTTCTCGGTCCACATACTGCCTAAGCCTGCCTTGTAGAATTTTAAGCATAACCTTGCTAGCGTGTGAAATGAGCGCAATTGTGCGGTAGTTGGAGCATTCTTTGGCACTGCCCTTCTTTGGGATTGGGATGTAGACTAATGTTCTTCAATCCTCTGGCCATTGCTGAGTTTTCCAAACTTGCTGGCATATTGGGTGTAGCACCTTAACAGCATCTTTTAAAAATTTTAATAGTTCAGCTGGAATATCATCACTTCCACTGGCCTTGTTATTAGCAATGCTTTCTAAGGCCCATTTGACCTCACTCACTGCTTCTGTTAGGTCCTTACCACTTTTGTCCTTTATTGTGGTAATCTTTGTACGAAATGTTCCTTTCATATCTCCAATTTTCTTGAACAGATCTCTGCTTTCCCCCATTCTATTGTTTCCCTCTATTTCTTTGCATTGCTCGTTTAATAAGGCCCTCTTGTCTCTCCTTCCTATTTTTTGGAAATCTGCATTCAGTTTCCTGTATCTTTCACTATCTCCCTCGCATTTTGCTTGCCTCCTCTCCTCCGCTATTTGTAAGGCCTCATTGGACAGCCATTTTGCTTTCTTGCATTTCCTTTTCCTTGGGATGGTTTTCGTTGCTGCCTCCTATATAATGTTATGAGCCTCCATCCATAGTTCTTCAGGCACTCTGTCCACCAAATCTAAATCCTTAAACCTGTTCCTCACTTCTACTGTGTATTCATAAGGGATTTGATTTAGATTGTATCTTACTGGCCCAGTGGTTTTTCCTACTTTCTTCAGTTTAAGCTGGAATTTTGCTATAAGAAGCTGATGATCTGAGTTACAGTCAGCTCCAGGTCTTGTTTTTTTCTGACTGTATAGAGTTTCTCCATCTTTGGCTGCAGAGAATATAATCAATCTGATTTCGATGCTGCCCATTTGGTGATATCCATGTGTAGAGTCGTCTCTTGTGTTGTTGGACGAGAGTGTTTGTGATGACCAGCTTGTTCTCTTGACAGAACTCTATTAGCCTTTGCCCTGCTTCGTTTTGAACTGCAAGGCCAAACTTGCCAGTTGTTCCTTTTATCTCTTGATTACCTACTTTAGCATTCCAATCCCCTGTAATGAGAAGAACATCCTTCTTTGGTGTCATTTCTAGAAGGTGTTGTAAGTCTTCATAGAATTGGTCAATTTCACTTTCTTCAGCACCGGTGGTGCATAAACTTGGATTACTGTGATGTTAAAAGGTCTCCCTTGGATTCGTATCGAGATCATTCTGTCATTTTTGAGATTGCATCCCAGTACAGCTTTTGCCACTCTTTTGTTGACTATGAGGGCCACTCCATTTCTTCTACGGGATTCTTGTCCACAGTAGTGGATATGATAGTCATCATAACTGAATTCACCCATTCCCTTCCATTTTAGTTCACTGATGCCCAGGATGTCAATATTTATTCTTGTCATCTCATTTTTGACCACATCCAGCTTACCTTTTTCCATGGTTCTTACATTCTAGGTTCCTATGCAATATTTTTCTTTACAGCATCGGACTTTCCTTTCGCTTCCATGCATATCCGCAACTGAGGTACCTTTCGGCTTTGGCCCAGCCGCTTCATCAGCTCTGAATGTGCTTGTACTTGTCCTCCACTCTTCCTCAGTAGCATGTTGTACACCTTCCGACCTGAGGGGCTCATCTTCCAGCGTCATAACATTTATATGCCTGTTGTCTTTGTCCATGGAGTTTTCTTGGTAGGGATACTGGAGTGGCTTGCCAGTTCCTTCTCCAGGTGGATCACTTTTAGTCAAAACTCTCCACTTTGACCTGTCCATCTTGGGTGGCCCTGCATGGCATAGCTCATAGCTTCTCTGAGTTATTCAAGCCCCTTCGCCACGACAAGGCATTGATCCATGAAGGGGAATACGAACTAGGTTCCCTCATAATCATGGTTTGCATTTCAGAACCATAGCTTCATTTTTTATGTTTATAAATCATGTTTTGTGTTAACCATGCCTTGAATCGATTCATATGTAATACAGAAACATGTTAAATGCTAGATTGGTAGCTCCTGTTTTCCAGAGAGAGAATTTATAATTTATAGCTACCTTGAGTGTCCATGTTCTACTCTTAACTTGTATATTTCTGAACCCAGACATAATCTCAGAGTTCATACATTTTCTGACTACTTCATGATAATAGGCCACCATCATTTTATTATTTTCCCCAGTGACACCAACACCACATTAAATATTCAGGTGCAGTATCTAGGTTTCTATAAATGTGTACTGTCAGTGGTACAGATTTCTTTGGATCCATCTTCCCCCCTCAGATTTGGTTAGACTGGTATGAAAGCCAGTTCCTAAGTTTCCTACTGTAGGAGTAGGAACACTGTTGAAATTAATGGTCCTGTTCACGCACAACACTAAACCAAAGCAAGCTTAAAGCTTGTGCTTTGTCAGGATCAAGACAAATCAGGAGCTGGGTTATGGGCATAATGCTAAGCCAAGCCATGGATCTGGGAGTCAATCAGCTAGGCTCCCAGGGGATGGGGCTTCTGGAGTAGACCTGAGAGAAGACGACTTTGGAAGTCAGTTCTACCCCAAAAGCATATAAAGGGCCAGCTTACTCACACCTCCACCACAGTCTTCAGGTGAGCTTCTCACCCACCTTATAATGCTAATTACTGTAATTTTGGCATTTCCTTTTGTCACAATTTTCCTTCACCAGAATAAGCATCAGGATGGATCCTTAGAAGAGGGGGCAGAGATTTTGGAGGATGACGATTTCTGGCTGTAAGCCTAGCTCAGGGACTGATTATCTATGGTGCCCACTACCAGCAACCAGGGGAGGTTCTCCATAAGTGGTTTACACCATTGGCAACTTCAGCAGTGGTGCACTACAGCTAATGAGAGACAACCCATCAACCAGCAGACAGGCTGGTTGATCACATGGATGCATGCCCAATACATGGCCTAGTTTTATGCAACCTAAAATTGTGTGTGTACTTATTTATTTATTTATTGCTTGCACACCACATGGCTGTACTGACAGTACATAGGTCCGTAACCATTTTTCTTGATTAACCTTGGGAATAATTTAATAGGTTTTTTTTCTACTCGTACAGGCTCATTAATACAAGGTTTCCAATTCCATGTATTGATAGATTAGATACAAATATTTAAAGTAATTTATATATAAATGAATTCCTAGCTAGATGCTTAATATTGTTATTGCAGTTGATGGACTTTAATTTTTTATGATAGAATTCTTATCAATATTTAATGTGACTAATTTTGAAACCACAGGAGAAGAAGGAGTTGCTACATGGAGGAAATTAAACTGATGGATAATGGGCATTTTGTTTAACAATGTGCTGTTAGTCATATGCTTCCTATGGCTCCTGCTAGCTTAGAACACATTAATATAATTGCTGCCACTGGTAGGAATCAGACACTTTTTTTGAAAAATCTGAAGGTTTTTGAAAATTCGAAGGTTATTTTAGTGGCTTTCTAGACTTAAGTTGGTGGGCATGTTAAGCAACAGACAATTGTAATGAACACTGTAGTACTGAATACCCTCCAGCACCTTCCATCACAATTAATACTTCCCCTCTTTGGACTTGTTCAGCACAACCCAGTTTGTGACATATTCATCTAGTTTGCATAACACAGTGAGCTCTCAAAGAGAAGCATTGTCTTAGTGTGTCATTTGAAGCCGGGATTGTGATTACATAGTCTCCAACTGCCCCGAAAATGCTGAGACAGTCACAAAACCCCTCAAGCCATCACAGTTTCTCACTGTGTCATGCAGAGTCCCAAATTATGCAAGTGGGGAAAGGGAGCGGGGAGAAGGAGGAGGCAGTCTGGCCCCACACAGTGGCACAGCAGGACCTGAGGGGTGGGGAGAGGGCAAGGTGTCAGATTGCTGCTGCTGCTGTGCTCCTCAGCTCCGCCAGCCAGTAGCGCTCAATGCATCCAACAACGGTGATGGATGGTGGCAGCAGGAACCTGGATCACACAGGTGCACAGGGTCCTTTGGAAGTCATAGCCACTGACTGTAGAAACTACATTGCTGGTGTGGTGCCTTGTAAACGTCCGGTGTGGGTGCATCCTCTGACACTGAAGGCAAACTGATGGAAGCGTCATGGTTTTACCACATATCTTCTAAGGCTCCTGCATATAACCAAGACATTTGCCTGTATGGTATTGCTACATACTCCTCTTGGTAATAGCCATTGGGGCAGCTCAAGCAGCGCTTCACTTTCCCCATATTCCATCAGCAGTGCACGTATATAGGGGGTGGGGTGATGACACCGTTTTAGAATAGAATGTCCCTATTTTACTAGAGGAATGTGCTAAAAACGGCGTCTTTGTGCGATGAACTACTACTCCTGTGTAGACATATATACATACCATTGCAGCTGTATTGTCTACTGGTCTGCAAGGCAAAATTTTAGAATTATATGTCACTTACTGTATTAGTTTGGAAATCAAAAACAGGAAAATCAGAATATGAATGCCATTCTTCACAGTAGTTACTACTAAAAGTCAAAGCAGATCTAGAATTCCATACCATTTTCCTCCTTGTGCTTTGTAACCAAAAGGTGCGCAAATTAGCTTCCAGTTTGCCCAGAACAAAGGTTAAGCAATAAGGTGCTTCTCAACTCTCTTCCCTCTCAGCATTTTTTTTCAGGTCAAAATAATTATCCCAAGCCACTTTTTCTCCCATGGGGAAAAGATTCTGAATACCAATATCTATTCCACCATGTATTAAAGAACAACAGAAAAGGGTTAAGAAATAAGCCATTACCCATGCGGCTTTTCTTTGCTCAGACTGACAACTGAGGCAGCTATTAATTGGGGGGGGGCATGGAAGAAAATCACACAGAACTGCATGTATGTTTGGCCATATAAATTGGATACTCTTCCCATTAAAGTCCTTGCATAAAATGGCTGCTGTAATTTTCAATCTGAAATTGTTGAACTATTATAGTTGAAATGTTTTATATTTAAGATTTTGCTTAAAGCTGGATCTGCTTTAAAAATATATATTAAATATTTATACTGATTTTTAGAAAGTATATAATTGTTGTTTGAAGTTGTTTGATTTGTTGGCTGATTACCTCATACTACAAGCCAAGTTATAAGATCAATTATCCTCTGGTTTTGGTTGCAAAAATCACTAAGTGTGATTGGGAAAAGGAGAAGAGTGGGAAACATGATTTAAATCAATAAACATCTTGATGATCTTCAGTTACAATGAACAGGCAGCCTATTAAGTTACAGATGAGAATTGATTCTAGAGATGATGCTCTTGTACTTGCAAACACTTCCATGTAAGCACTAGCTCTTTTTATAAAACTTATCTCGGTGTATAACTTCTGGATTTCTTTTCTGGCTATTTTAAAGATTTAATGTAGTATAACAAAACTAAGGACCTATTATAGTTTAACATGGTTTGAGGTAATGTTTTGACAATAGATATGCATTACAGATTGTAGATTTAGAAAACAATCCTTTTAAGCTCCTGTGAGCTATGTGTAGTAGATAATCACCCCAAACTTCTAAAGCTTGGATCCCCATTCAAATAGTATCTTACTATCTTTCCACCTACCTCCTCTAACCGCCAGCTATCCATCCAACTGCTGGCCTGACCACACTTGTAGTGCAATTGTGGTACATCAATGCAGAAGATGGGAATAGTGCTAAAGCTTCCATCCCTGCAGGAATCAGGTGACACATGGAGCCAACTAGGCAGGGCCGTCTTAAGCCCATCCAGCACCCTGGTGCTAGGTACCTCCAGCGCCCCCCTCCAGAGCCTCTCCAAGGGCCTGGGAGTGCCAAGCGGACCGCGGCAGCAGCGGGAGGCCACCTCTGAGGACTCCGCGCTGCGCCTCCTTCTCGTTTTCCCAGTGCTGGGTTCCGCTCAGTCAAGCTTCGCCACCAGCGCACGCACCGTGGGACCAGCAAGAGCTGCTTGGGCGCTGTGCGTGCGCTGGTGACGAAGCTCCACTGAGTGGAACCCAGTGCTGGGGAAACGAGAAGGAGGCGCAGCGCGGAGTCCTCGGAGAAGGAGAGAGATGCGGCGCAGCCTCTCAGCTAGTGGAGCGCAGTCCTGGCCAGATTGCCGGAACCCTGCGCTCACTTGGCGCCCTTCCAGTGCCCTCCAGCGCCCGGCGCCGTGGTTCTCCACGCCACTAGCCTCTATGGCTAGGACGGGCCTGCAACTAGGTATCAGTCTGGCCCAGTAAATTTTATTCTTGACTGCTTTCTCAGTCTGAACAGAACAATTCATTGCTCTGGGGCAGTCCAGGCAGTCTTTCTGCTTTTCTGCTGCCTGCCATCTTTTTATGAACATCTTTGACCAGTAGAAATAGTGTTTGCTTCTGGGCCCCCACTCCTGACAGAAAGTATGTGAAGAAGCATGGCTGGCTGGTAATAGCATTTTTTCCAGGTGAGGGATAATAAATGATTATCAGTGATAATTTATCACTCCCATTTTGGGAATTTGGGTGGCGATAAGGGAATGATAAATGGGACCTTCCCAACTGCTATCCATGTTAGATGCTTGACTTCAGCTTCTCCTACCTGAACAGGGAATTTTGCTGTCTGATAATTTGTAAATCCCTTAAATGATGGGCAGATTGAAAGCATAATGCACCCCCTTGCTGACGACAGAAAAAAGATGGATCCCTTTTCTTTTCCTTAAGTAAATATTTCAGAAGCAGAGGAACCACAATGTCTTTGATAATAATAAAGTTAGCTACATGAATTTTCAACTGTAGTAAATAATTAAGTTACCTTTATGTGAGTGGACTAATATTTTGTATAATTGCTGTAATTCTTATGCTGTCCATTCTAGTCAGACTCATGGAAAAAGATTAGTAAATTAGAAAGTCTATGTTAGGAAATAAACAAGTTTCACCCATATTTGACTGGTTTGCACACAATTCAGTGTGTGGTTACCAGCAGCAAGGCCTTCTTTGTGGTTGCACTAGCATTATGGAACTCTGTCTCTACAGCGATTAGACAGGTGCCTACTATTCTGCGCTTTGGGTGTTTATTGAAATCCTTTGTTTTTACCCAGCTGACTGTTCACAACCATGACTTCAGATTGTGGTTTGTTGACTGTAAACATACCATAATTAAGTTACTAGACAGGATTCAGATGAACAAAGCATAATTTAATAAGCCATGGTTTAGTGTTGTGGGCAAACCAAACCATTAACTCATCTGTGTCTATGACACTGGTATTATTGCTCAGCAGCTATTATTCGGGCTTCCCTGCAGGATAATTAAACATATATATACCTTTAGGAAATTTGTAAATATTTGAGATTTACAACTAGTTTTATAGATAGTATTAAGTTTTCTTTTTTCAATTTTTTTAATCAATGGACTTCACAAATTTGGCTTACTGGGACCACATGAATGTGCAGGTTCCTGAAGAGGAACTCACTGCTGCTTTGCTTGTCCCTGGTCTTTTTTATTTCTCCACCACCCTGAGTTAAGCTTTGGTTTAACATGTTGTCTGAACCCAAATTTGTGGTTAAGCTCTTTTCTCACTAACCATGAGCTGTATCCACAAACAAACTTTTGTTTTTTTCTTTCCACTGACCATCCTCATTGCCTTCCTCTCAACTCATTCCAATTTATTTATGTCCTTGTTAAGGTGCAACAACTGAAAATGAATACAATATTTCAGATGAAGTTTTGACTAGTGCTGAATAAAGTGTAACTATTACAGTACTTCTTTTGACTTGGAAAATATGGTTCTATTAAATGCAGCCTAAAATCACATTAGCCTGTTTTTGCAGCTGTATCACTTTGCTGACTCATGTTCAGCTTGTAAATCAACTACAGTCCTGAGATCTGTGTACTTCTGCCTAGTCAGGTATTCCCCATTCAACCAATTATTTGTGTTCAGTAATCTTCAGATGATTGCCTTCTGTGCTAGCTAAAAATAAGTTTCTGATTTAAACTGGAGAGGACACTAAATCCATCATCTGCAAAGGTGTGTGTGTGTGAGGTGTATGTGTAAGGTGTGGGGGCTCTGATTTTTGTTAGGGCTTCGGAGGATAGTTTTTAGTTACTGTTCTCTGAGGGGCATTTTTTTGTCAGGATTGTGAAAATGGAGGAGAGCATTAAGGTCCTTTCCTCATGTGACAGGATCCTTATTAAATTGGGGGCCCTCAGGCTTTCTATTAGTGGAAAAAGAAAATACAACTGCAAGTGATGCATTTAGTATCACACCTAGTTTAGTCCTATGTGTACAAATACAGGATTTTATTCACGATACATGTCTTTTTAAAGCAGTTTTCTTAAATAATAATAATAATAATAATAATAATATAATAATAATAATAATAATTTTATTATTTATATTTATACCCCGCCTGTCTGGCTGGGTTTCAAGTTGTCTTTCCCCTTTTAGTAGATCATCACCCTTAGTGCCTTGTATCTTTGAAGCCAAATTATTCTTCATTTTTCTTTGTTGCATATTTGAACTGCAAATTTTAAGGTCCTTGCTCTAAATCCTCTTTGTGTGAATTCTGCATAACTTTCAGTCCACATAACCACAATCCTGTCCACAATTAAGCACTGAAGACTGTTGAGTTGTCGCCAGTGTATTCAAGCTTTCCCTGTAGCATTAAAGTTAGAGCAGAACATTGTTTAGGCGTGAGGATAGAACTTACAGGGAACTGAAAATCTCTCCTTTCTTACCTCTGACCTCAATCACAGGATTTTTAGAATTGAATTAAATCAAGGTTTAATGTCCCATAAATCACACTTTAGAGTAGCATTCTGTATTTCTGAGAAGTTTAGGGCATGGTGGTGAAATGTTTAGTACTTTCCTACATTTTAAAAGCAACCTTATTCTCCAAGTGTGAATCCTTATGCAGCTGAAAGGGTACCACCCATGGAGAAGAGGAAGGTATCAGCAGGTTTGAGAGAGCCAGGAAGTTGATAGAAGTGAAAATATATTCGGGGGTAGGGATCCAAAAGGGCCCAATGCAGTAGAGATGCAGTGATGGGGTGGGTGGGAATGGTGGGTGGTGGAAAGGAGTATTACTCAGACTGGAAGTGGAAACAGGTGCACTGCTTACTACATTTTGTTACAGGTCTCACATGTACCTTAACAGCCAAATCTCCTAGAATGCAGGGTTGTAGCCCTGTTGAACACTGCAGAAAATGTGTTGGATCTTTTGTAGAGGGAAGTGACCTTTGACACATACAAGAACATTTGACGTTTTTGTTGTCAAAGTGCTAGGCCTAAAAATGTCTTCTGCTCCTTCCTATTTCCCCCCTCTTTGTTCCAGCTCCCTCCACGTTTCTCCCCATCCCTTACTTAGAGCATGTTGCATCCATACAAAGAGGTGAAGGAGAAGAGGAACGGAACATGAAAGAATGCATTGAATTATGTCACTGTCTTAATAAAATATTATTTACATAGCTTTTAAATATTGTTTTAGATTAAAAACAGTTTTATAATTTAGCATATGAATGCTGATGTTCAGTTTAACAAAATTTAATTCTAGGATTATTTTGTACTCTTTCTTAACAGTCTATCATTTTTTGGCAGGTATGTCAACATTTTGAAAACATTTTGGCAGCATAGTGGGATATAGCATAGCATTACATTATTTAGATGTATTGTTATAGTTAAGGGGTTTAGATATCTGCACTTTTTTAAAAAACCCTAAATTCTACTACTGCTGAACTAAAATGTGGCTTTTGGAAAGATTCATTGCACATTTTATGGCCTAATTTTTGTTGCAGCACCTGAAATATGTTTTTAACCAAAATTTGAAATATGTATGTCTTCTGAACTGAAGCAGGTAATTTCACTTACATGGGGTGGGAGTGTAAAGTAGAATAAGACTTGTACAAAGTAAAGAGAGTCCCATGCATGAGCCCACTTGCCCTACCACCATGGCACTTTTATTATAATTTAAATAAATTAAATTTGCAAAAGCTGTCTACCTATTTTCAGGTTTGCTTTGGCAACCATGAAAGCTATAAACTTGCTGTTTATTCTAATGTAACTGTTGATAAACTAAAGTTTCTGTAAATCTGTCAGATGTTAGAAGCCATATTTTATACAGCACATTCTCAACCAAGCAGATTTCTAAACCCCTCATTGTACCGGTAGTTGTTTATATGTATTACTGTATTATATTATTGCTGTTAGGGGAAAAAAGTTTGAACATGTCTTTAAAAAAGTTTCTTCTAAGCCTTATTTTCTAGTTCAGTATTAACAAAGTTGATATACGTCTCAGCTGAAGGGCAGACTAATACTAATCTATCCACACTGCTTCTGGGGGTTAGGGTTCAGTGGAGATATTCCTCTGCTGTCTCTGTAGGTGATGGGGCTTGGCCACAGCAAAGGCCCCTGATTCACCTGCTAAAATTGTGGCAGAACATTTTGAGGACAGAGTAGGGCTGGACCTTATCCAGGAGAGGAATCTAATATGCTGTGCCAGCCTGGTGCTGGTGCAGCAAAATAGGTCATAGCTGCCAAGTTTTCCCTTTTCTCACGAGGAAGCCTATTCAGCATAAGGGGAAATCCCTTTAAAAAGGGGATAACTTGGCAGCTATGAAATAGGTAGAGAAACTGTCCCACACCTTCTAGTGGGGCTGCGTATGTGGCAGAAAATCCAGTGTTCCGCCCTAATACAGCTGCATTGCTGTATTGGTTTGTCACTAATATAAATAAAATAAATAAGCATTGTGCTAACCAATTGTATCACGAACCTATATTGGTAGCAGCCTGTTTGATTCTACTTTCTACATCCCAGCAAATTCAGTGGAGATAATTTCCAATTTAATGATTTAAGAGCACAGCCAAATATCCTGATCCTAAGCACATACACCTAGACATAAGCCCTTTTGAAATAAATGGAAAATTTACAATGTTCTATGATATCAGCCCTAAGTTGTCGCCCCCCCCAACCGTTCATAATGTTTCTAAAATTCTCATACATGTTTGTGATGTTTGGAATGTAAAGTGATGTTAGAAACACCAAATCTTTCACATTGACATGCCATGTATCTAGATAACGTGCAAGCACCCTCTCACTCACTGTCTTCCACACTTTATATGCTTCATTCTTTTGGAATTTCTGCTTTTTTTCTAGAAAATACGGTAGTGAGCCAAAACCTCTGAAGGCAGGATGATACACAAATGCAAAGTCTATTATATCTGTCTGTCCTTTCTTTCACTTTTCCGTTACTGCACTATCTTGTCTGTCTGATCCTCACAGGAGACATGGATTACAACTGGGACCATACGTCTTGGCATAGCAGTGAGGCATCCCCAATGTCTTTGGTGAGACATGTGGAGCCTTACCATTCAGTTTCCTTTACCATTTCATGTTTCCTTTGTTTTATTTACATCTCTGCATGTTTTCTTTTTTGTATCCTTTTTATCCCACACCTGTAGGGGACAGTCAAAGGGGAAAAAGAAAAACTAGTGAGCAGGCAGTTTTGTCGGACTCTAACACCTTATCTGAAAGACAAAAGAAAATGGTGTATTTTGGTGGCCACTCTTTGGAAGAGGACTTGGAATGGTCTGAGCCTCAGATTAAAGACTCTGGGGTAGACACCTGTAGTAGCACGACTCTAAATGAGGAGCATAGCCATAGTGAAAAGGTACTGGCTTTGTGGTGCCTGCATTTTAATCTGCTCATTTGGTCTTTGTTTGCTATCTGTCACTCATTAAACCAGATCAGTAATAAAAAGGCAGGTCTAATCTAACATTTCTTCAGGTGCAGAAAAGAAAAACAAAACCACAAACACTGGATTGCTATATTGTTTCTACATCTTGAAGCATAAGGAGAAAACATTATTCAGGCACTAAAAATAAACATCACTTTTATGGTCACACAATAGTATTTGTTGATCATCATCTTAAACCAGAAAAGTGATTTTAAAAAAATGAGATCTCATCTGGATTGGCATGTTTCATTACTGCTAAATGCTCCTGGGGCTGAAATTAAATTAATAGTTTAATTCCCAGGTTGGAAACAATGGGCGGGGACAAAATTACAGAAGTTTACACAGAAAAGTTGTTTTTCTTTTTTCCCTTTCAATGCCATGTTTGTTCATTTGTTTTGTTGCCATGTCGTTTTTGTGCATCATGGGGTAGTATTTGTCCTTGCCATCTGCTTTGTGTTTTTGGTTGTTGTTTTCACTTTTTATTTGAGGATTTTTAGTGTTATTAAATTTAATGAGGGATAATTTTTGTGCATGCTGATTTCTGCATGTGTGAGGGCATGAAACTAATGCACAGCTGTGAAAAATTGCTATGATTACACAAACCAAAGGTGCCAAAATATATATTTTAACTTACCATACACCATAAAGCAAAGAGTGTGTGGTAAATGCAGTATTTAATAATGAAATTACTGTGCATTTCTTAAACTTAAATTGATACTAGACTGTGAACAAATTCTTGTAAAATTATGATGGGAATTATTTCAGGTAAGGATGCCTAGATTCAGGCTGTTAAATACAGTATAACAAAAAATAAATAAAATAAATGTAATGAAACACTTTTGGATTATCTCAGTTGAATTAAATTTTAATTCAATCTCTTTAATTAAGCTTTAATCCATAATCCATAATGTAGTTTAAATATCCTATTTTGAATAGATACAAAAGGATTGTGACATCTAGAACAGTAATAACATGATGATTAATCCATAATGATCTGCCTAAATTGATAAATTGCTTTAGAGTAGAGCTATGGTAAAGACACATTTGTAATTAAATTATTTAAAATGTTTAACTGGATGACCTAATAGGTTGATATCAGTTCTAATTCTTTACATATAAATATAAAGCCAGTAGTGGTGTAATCATAGCCATTTCACAATGCTTAAAACTGGCAATTGGGAATGAAGTTGATACTGAGACTTTTTCAGAGACTGAATTCTATTGATTTCCCTCTCTGTTAACTATATTACTGTAGCATCCTGTAACCTGGCAACCATCCAAAGATGGAGACCGTTTAATAGGTCGGATTTTGTTAAACAAGCGACTAAAAGATGGAAGTGTGCCTAGAGATTCTGGAGCAATGCTTGGATTGAAGGTTGGTAATTAAGCTTTTAAATATATTTATCAGTTGAATCCTAGTGGTTAAACATATAGTTCTGATGCAAGAAACCTACATTATACAGACGTGTTACCTTTTCATACATTACTAAAATCTTGGGCAACATCAATTTCAATGAAATTGGGTTGCATGACTATGGTATCTGGTATTATTAACAATAGTTCAGTCAATAGCTTGTTGTGTGCAATATGCGAAGCAATTTGAGGGCAAAATCACTTGGATCTATATCAAACTTGATGCCAGAATTTGTGCATATCTATTGGAGGTCCATATCTTATTATAGCTTGTGGGATCAGATTCAGTTGCTGCTGCTTGAGAACATGGACAGGACACTTGCAGCAGTGAGGCTAACTACAGTATGTGCCCTCTTGATCCCTACTCATCATGGCTGGCAAAATCAAGTAGGAGGGGATAGATATAACACCTCACTCTTTTTGTGGACAGGCGGAGACCCCCCCCCCCAGCCCCAGGCAACTCCCTAGTGGAATAATGACTCATGACAACGTGTTCTGGGATTAAAATTGGCCACTACTTTATTAAAGATTCAGATGTAGGGAGACCTTGGCTTAGGTATTGGGCATTTATCCCTCCCAGTCCCCAGCCGGGGATCTGGGGAATAGCAGGGTTATCCAAAATGTGTGGGGATTGGGAGACCACTGACAACCTATCGGCGTCTGGCCAATGACTCCCCTCAAAACAACCCCTTTAACAGGGAACCCTGGGATCACTGCCGTAGGGGGTGCGTGGGTTACTGCTTCATGGCCCCCCCCCCCATTTAGGGAAGATAGACTAAAGGATTCTGCCCAAGGTCTGAAACTGCCACCTGAGACCGCAAAATCACGGTCTCGCTGCCAAGACTACCTACACCTGAAAAGGCCCTTCACAGTCTGACAGCCATTCCAAAAGGCCATGCCTAACGTTGCCCAACCATTGCTCGTTACCCATAGTTGTGAGATGCACTCCGTCGGGCCTGAAGAGTTCCTTCCTACTCTTTAAGGCAGTTATGCCCACTGTCTTTCAAGAGTCAGGGTGCAGCCTTTCCTGGGTGATCAAGAGTGTAGGAGCCAGTCAGTTGCAGGCAGGTGCCTGGAGGAAATTGGTCTGGTTTCAGACTCAGTTTTAGCACCAAAACAGCCTTTTGATTACCTTTATTAGGAGAAAGAAGGTGGGCTGTAACCTGTTGGTTCTCCTTGATCTTTAGTGACATTCTATACAATTGACCATAGTGTGCTTCTAGAAGAACTTAGAGGGTTGTGAGTTGGGGCAGTTGGAATTATTTCTTGAAATTATTAGCAGTGAATATATTTGATTGTTTTAATATGTTTTCAGATTTTTAAAATGCTTTTAATTTTTTTAAAAAGTGTTTTGCTTTGCAGGGCTCATTTGAGAGGAAGAGTGGGATACAAATTGAGTGAATGAATAATTGCTGTGTACCCTCCCCGCCCCCCCTTTCTTCCAAACAGGTTGTAGGAGGAAAAATGACTGAATCAGGTCGGCTATGTGCATTTATCACCAAAGTAAAAAAAGGAAGTTTAGCTGATACAGTGGGACACCTTAGGCCAGGTATGAGAGGAACATTCAGCTGAATTATGTAACTGGGCAATGTCAATAATGATTGTTTTTTGGTGCATTGTGTGATTTAAATGCAGTGATTTACTTCTGTGCTGTTGAGAACACTGTTAATCTCTCCATCTATTCTAATTCTTATATTTTATTTGAGAGTTAAAAGTTGTGGTTATATTTTAAACATTTTTAAAAAATCAAACCTTATATTCCTTTGAAAGAGCTGAGATTATCCATTCTTTGAGTTATTCTGCTTTTGTGGCATAGCTTACTTACATTTTTTATTATGTTAATTTATACAAATTTCTATTCTGTTGCTTTCTTCCCCCCAGGGATGCCCTTTTATTTATTTATTTAATTTCATAAAAATTTACATACTGCTTGATTGTTATAAAAACCCCTCATAGTGGTTTACAAAAGATATAGCAATAAAATCAAGAAAACATTACAACTCCACTTTAACAACCCTTTTTTATTACAAAAGTTAAAATACTACAACAGATTGAAAATACCTCATATATAGACCATGCAAATCATATGCCAGGGATTCCCGTTCTTTTGTTAGGGGGACCCAATTACAGTTTTTCCTTTGTTTGAAGATAGCATACATACTGTTTATAGTTCTCAGCCTATAGTGGAGCTCGCTTAAACTATGCTCCCAACTTGATGGTCTCACCCACAGGTACAGGAATGTTACATCTCCATTTAACATGCAGGTGGCTTATTATCTTAGTGTATTCATTTTTGAAAAATCTAGAAACTGATGCCTTCAAATTCAGTTGGGTTATTCTGTAGAGGATAAGAGAAGGTGAACAATATGAAGGGAACCAATGGAGCAGCTGTTCTGTTTTGAGGCTATTCTGTTAATTTACATCAGTAGGAAAACTGTTTCTTCACAGACATTTTCTGTAGAATAATATATTCTCTTGGAAGGAATTCTTATTTGGGTTGAATTATATTCCTGTATTATTAGTTAATGTTAGGGTTGATACATAACTTTAAAAAACCTTTTCTAGATTAAAAAGAGTCAAGTGTGAGCAATTCAGCAAGAATGCAACCTACTGGCAAGTTTTCCTTCTGAAACAAACTCTTATGGCTACCATTGCAGGTGATGAAGTGTTAGAATGGAATGGAAGGCTTTTACAAGGAGCCACCTTTGAAGAAGTGTACAACATCATTCTAGAATCCAAACCAGAGCCACAAGTGGAACTTGTAGTTTCAAGGCCAATTGGGTAAGTACAGGTTCCCTTCATGAATTGTTTAGAATATACACAAGCATTACAAAAGTAGGCTCCAAACTGAATTTCACAGCTTTGTTTCTGTACATATGAATGTTCCATAACGAATCAGCTTCTTTAATCTCAGCTTGCCTCTTCCTCCTTGCTTTGGTACCTTTCTTGATTACTGCAGTCTGTTCTATGGGGGGCTATTCTTGAAGTGCTTGGAAATATCAATTAGTTCAAAAGTTATCTGCCAGATTTATTTAACTAGAATTTATTATATATTGCCAATATTGAAAGATCTGCATTAGTTTTCTATTTATTTCTGGGCAGAGTTTTAAAGTGCTGCTTTTGACTGAGATTAAAGCCCTTCATATTCCACATGAACATGACTTCTGATTAACAAAATCTTCTAAGGCCATATTTCTCCATCTTTGGAGGCTACACAGATTGTTTTTGGAGAGAGGGCCTCTGTGACGGTTCAGTTTTGGAATCTGGTATCCAGAGAAGTCTGGTCTGATGACATTATCATAATCATTCTGGTAACATGCTAAGTCTGTCCTGTTTACCCATACTTTTAATGAACATCAATGGCTTTTAATCTCCATGTGACTCTCAGCATTTATTCTGAATGGCGGTTCTAGTTTTGTATTACAGTGGTACCTCTACTTACAAATAACTCTACTTACGAATGGAGCTCCGTCCGCCATCTTGGATGCGGTTTAGATAGGATTTTTTCCACTTACGAATTTTTAGATAGGGTTGCTTCGACTTACGATTTTTTTCTCCCAATGCATTCCTATGGGATTCGACTTACAATTTTTTTCGACTTACGAATGTGCGTTCGGAACGCATTAAATTCGTAAGTAGAGGTACCACTGTATTAGTTTTAGAGTATCTAATTGTTTAATTTTTTAGTCACTCTGAGGATATTTTAATAATATAAAAATGAACTATACATTTTAAAGAGGGACCCAGGCGGCGCTGTGGGTTAAACCACAGAGTCTAGGGCTTGCTGATCAGAAGGTCGGTGGTTCGAATCCCTGCAATGGGGTGAGCTCCTGTTGCTCGGTCCCAGCTCCTGCCCACCTAGCAGTTCGAAAGCACATCAAAGTGCAAGTAGATAAATAGGGACCGCTCCGGCGGGAAGGTAAACGGCGTTTCCGTGCGCTGCTCTGGTTCGCCAGAAGCAGCTTTGTCATGCTGGCGACATGACCCGGAAGCTGTCTGTGGACAAACGCTGGCTCCCTCGGCCTATAGAGCGAGATGAGCACCGCAACCCCAGAGTCGGACACGACTGGACCTGATGGTCAGGGGGCCCTTAACCTTTACCTTTATACATTTTAAACAAACAAAATCAATTTCTCATTATCCCACTAGGTATTCCCGCATGAGTTTAAATTCACAGATGAGTTTAATGATTTTCCTAAGAATAAGCTCTTGGAATTCAAACCCAAACTCCCCCTTTTGGTTTAAGTATATAAAGCAAATAGACCCTCGTTTGATTCATTTGTAAGCCTAAAGTTATAGATTAGAGCTTGTGTTACTTCCAGAGACTGCCTACCAGAAGCCACTTCCTGTCACCACCCCAGCCCATTGCCAACTGCCTCCTTTTCTTTTATACCTTGCTCCATACCTTCTTCTCCATCTCCTCACAGCTCCCCCAACCCCTGTCATTCTGCCAGGGAGCATTCTGAAAGTACTAAGTGTGGTTCATTAAATCAGACCAGACTGAAACCATGGTTTGATATCCTGTTTTGTTCACCAGAGGGGATTGGAAAGATGTAGGCAAGAATCTTTTACAAGCTTGTTCTCTTAATGAAACCGTAGTTTCTTGTTGTTACATGTAAACCAGACCATTCAAATTGCAGAGCTAGGGAGTCACATTGAAAAGCGAAATAACTCTAGATGTAATTCTTTCTGGAACAATAAATCAATAAATAAAATCTAAGCATAGTTGAGGCCTATTGAAATGAATAGAATTTGTGCACATTGTGTGTGTGTGTGTGTGTGTGTGTGTGTGTGTACGGTATATATGGATGTGTTATGGCTGTGGAGAGAGCTGAAGAAATGAGAGGTGGTTTGGTTTACCGGAACAAAAAATGCTTCTCACTTCTGATCTGATTTGGATGCCATTGTTAGAAAATATCGAACTTAGATGCTTACTTGGATCACTTTCAGTGTGTTTTGTTGACATGTTGCCCATTATCAGATATTAGTAGACATTTGTGGGACCTGCTACATATATATGAAGTTGGAGTGTACTTTATCAGTTGTACACTATTCTTGTGACTAATTCATTTTGACTGTTTTGAATTCTGAATTTTAAATTATTGTAATTCACCATGGGTCTGCTTATGAAGGGTAGACAATAAATAAATAAATAAATTTCCAAGATACTCTTGTTAGTTTTTATGTTATACAACTATCTCTATCTCACTTTACAGCTGTATCTTTACAACTGCATCTATGGAAATATTTATATATGTATAGAAAGAACAACAGTATATTTTCTGTGATTTTGCAGTGTAATATTCTATCTTCAAGTTTCATATTGTTATGTGCTAAGTAACCCTATAGGGCATAGATAAAGTATAAACATGATTTGTTTTTAATAATTGCAGGGATATTCCCAGAATACCTGACAGTACACATGCACAGTTGGAGTCCAGTAAGTCTCATTTTTCTGGATTAAACGCAAGCTGGAAATTGAAAAGATGTTTGTGTTCCTTCTAAATTTTGCTTCTTTGTCTGTATCTGTATAGGTATCACTCTTCTATGTGTCTTATCTATGTTTTATATCCTTCTTCAATAATAAACTATCAGAAGTCAGGAAATCTAATGCTTGGGTTGGCATTCTTTTATAAATTCACTCTTCTCTTTATTAAAAAGGGAACCTGCTGGGTAAAAATAGGATTGACGTCAATCCTAACTTCAATTTCCTGCTTTTTTGTTAATGCTGTGTGCTACAGCCTTATTAAATACAATGCATTTCATTATGTTCAATATTTAAAATCAGTATTTTTATATTTTAGAGAAAATACTACACCATACAAATATTGAATATTTGGCCTTTATGGATCTTATTAATGTTTTGGTATATGCCAGGTATCAAGAATAGAGCATGCCAACAACAATGTCGGAGTGACAGCTCAAAACCTTAAGTTTTGGCAGATTCATATGCACAGCTGTGTAAGATTGAGATGCTGTTTTCTTCTTCATTCCAGTGTTGGTTGGGGGAATCATCCCAAATAGGGCAGATTCTTCCACACCATTTTGATTGAATTCCCTCCCACTCCAGCCCCGGAAGACATAGCCCACAATGCTCATTTCGTCCCCCTGACCATCTGGAGGCATTATCTGACTTCCACTTTTACAACATTGGATACAACCCATAATTAATTGTATCAGCCATTAATTGATTGTTGAATGTAAAAGCCATAATGATTTTAAGACCCCTATAGCATCTTCTTACTGGAGAAATAAAGCTTGTAACCAAAAATATTTTTTTCAAGATGCAAAATGTTATTTCCTTGACTTACTCTAAAAATAATATAACAAGCAAACAATTTATTTGAGGAGACTTTATCCTGACAAACCCAAATATCCAAAAACAAGTTCTTGTTTTGCAGCATTTTTAATATACTGTGTTTCTCCAAAAATAAGACACCGTCTTATATTTATTTTTCCTCAAAAAAACCCACGGTGGCTTATTTTCAGGGGATGTCTTTTTTTTTTTTATTAAGTATGGTACAGTTAATACAGGGTTAAACTGCCTACCACGATGGCTTTTCGGGGTATGGCTTATTTTCGGAGAAACACGGTAGGTGATAGCAATTGAGTTGCAGTCCTCAAGATACAGAGCATTTGACTTTGATCCAGTCCCAAAGATTCAAGCATATGTATAAGTTTCCATTAATATAATGGATCTTTAAGTGCTTAGCTTTGGCTAAATTATACCCATTGTTTTGCTCATCATGTTCATATTTAGAGATTAAATTGAGTTTTAAGATTATCTGTTATCTTTTCAACACACTGTGTATTCGTGTATTTTTGTTCAAATGATCCTTCTCTTAATGTTTATATATTCAGAATACGTTTAATAAAATAAAATAAATTTTACTTTCAGGTTCTAGTTCGTTTGAATCTCAAAAAATGGACCGGCCTTCTATTTCAGTCACTTCTCCCATGAGTCCAGGCATGTTGAGGGATGTTCCACAGTTCTTATCTGGACAACTTTCAGTATGTAAACATTTGTTCAGTTTGTTCTCATTTACTTTGTTGCTTGTAATAAAGTATTGTTAATGGAAAATGCCATTAACTGAATGTAATGAACGTAATACTGAAGTTGTTACTGTCCTAAATTCTTTTATTCAGCTATTTCTCAACATGAATTACAGTCAACCCCCCATTTACGCGGGGATTAGGTTCTGGGTCATTGTGTGCATTGGTGGAGCGTGCGTAAGGCCACCCCACCTTGTTTTGTCCCTGGCCCTGTTCCACCCTCTTCTGGTGCTGAACATGGTGCACAGTTGTGCATGCATTGAATCCATGCAAAATCGGAGTTGCCTGTAATTACAATCTCTTTCTCCTGTATTCAGGATACTGTATTTATATCTAATATTTTCAGTTTGTAGAATTATATTTTTCATTTCCATATATAAATCATGAATGTGCAGAGTTGGCTACAGCTACTCATAACAGATTCTATAAAACATATTCAAGGAAAATGTAGAGTCCCAAGTATGGGACTGAAAAATTATTCATGTCTAACTTCCGATTCATCGCCAGAGCCGTCTGGTGGGGTTTCCCTCGAGCTCCGAGGGAGCCCGGCTTTGCGAGGGGGGGGAAGCCGCGAGAGCGACGCGGCCCCCGAAAGAGCCCCAGATTGAGCGTTCTGGGGGCGAAGTGCTCGGCGGAGTTCCAAAAGCGACTCCCCTACTCCTCGGCAAGCTCCATTAGGATGAGAGAGAGAGTGGGGTGGTAGTCGCGGGAGCCATTTTCAAGCGTCACTGTCACCCTTGCAAAGTGAAGCTTCGTGCCGGCGGCAGAGAGCGGTGGATTTTTCCAGTTAGAAGATCGGGCTACATTGGGCACCGTGAGTAAAGAGATTCAAAAAGCTTCATTTTTCAAGTAAAAGATTTGGTAACGGCAGGAGGCTTTAAAAGGAAGTCAGGCTCCTCCATTGTTTGAAACGAGATGCTGTAATTTGACCCCTGGCTGACAGGGTGAAAGGAAACAATCAATTTGCCAAGAATTTGAGTCTTAAACTCTCTCCTGGAGCAGGTCAGGGGGAGAGGCGTGAATTGCTTTAAAGTTCCTGCAAATCTTCAAGAAAAAAAAATCTAAGGAAAGTCTCCCAGGAAGCTGGATCTGGGTGCCTGGAGGGATCACTGAATGGACTTACAATATAGATTTAATAAAGAGTGGATTATTTTATTGAACTTGGATCTGTTAAATTTAAAGTGAATTTGAAGATGTGTACATGATTATGGACTAAGATTTTGAGTTATAAACACAAAATTTAAAAAGGGAAAAGATATCCAGAGTGGACATGAAAATGGCGCTTGAGGTTTGGTAATATGACTCCTGTCATCTCCGGCTTTGTTGTCTGCTGTTCTCCCATGGAATTTGAAAAAGCAAAAATCACTCTAGACTCAACACCATCACAAGATCTGTGGCAAAAGATTCTTTTGGAACTTTTTGGACATTAAACAGGAACTGGTCAGGAACAACAAGCAGCTGTGTGAAGCTAATAAACAACCAGGTGAAGAAAGTGAAAGGAACTGTTTGGACATTGAATTTGGAGAAGAGACAGCATTGGATAATGCAGAGGAACATGAAGAGCAATTACCAGCTTCAGACAATGCCACAAATAATAAAGAATTTAAATGTTGCAAAGAAGAGGAGGAAGAAGATTGGAATGCTCCACAAGTGGGAGATGTGGAACAGGATTTAGAAGTGGACCAAGGGCTCCTCGAGGGAGAACCAGAGGATATTGTTGCTCTCCTAGCGAGAGAGAGGGGGCAATGTACACTCTGGGAAAATGGGAAGGTAGTTGGAGGATGTTGAGAAACAGGTGGAAAAGCTGTGTGAAAAAAGTCAGATTTTGGGAAAGTGGGTTAAAAAACTTAGATACTTGATGTTAGGATGGATTGATTGGAAAGGTCCGACACTGGAATGAATTACGGAATTCGCTGATCCACCTGGGAAATCTAGATCCAGGAGAGGGGGGGGTGAAATTGTTTTTAGTTTGTTTAAAGGTATTATGAGAGAAGTTGTAGTGTTATAAATTGTGAATCATTGTTGGTAAAAATTATAAGCTAAGGGGAGAAATAATAGCAAGATTAGATATTGGAAAAATTTCTAGAGATATGAATTAAATGTTTGAAGGTTAATAATATAAATTGGGGGTTTATAGATTGGTATTGAATTGAAAGGTATAGAGACAATTGTAATAAGAGGTTTAAAATATTGTGAAAACTGCTTAAAGATTAATTTTAATAGGGACCCAATGAGGGGAGATCTGAGGAAGTCCACAATGTGATGAGTAATTTTTCTTCTTCTTTTGTCTTTTTTGTATTTTTGCTATTGTTGTTTGTTTTTGTGCTTTTTTATTTATGTGTTGGTGAACTATTTTGTATGGGAGGATTATTAATGTGAATTGATTTTGTTCCTTTTATAAAATTAATAAATATATTTTAAAAAAGAAAAGAAAAATTATTCATGTCTTCAATAATTTGAAAGAACTGAAGCACAAGCTTCCACAGCCCTTTCCTGAGCTATTCCGAGAACCTATCCACTAGTTCTTGATCATATTCATTCTACTAATTCTACTAATTCATATTCATTCTACTAATTATCACTGTGGCTATGTCTTAATCAGCACAAGATTTCACATAGAGAACAAAGCGTTTTGGCGATTGTGGACCTATTCTTTTTCCTTGGAAGCCCAAAAATGATTTTCAAAAGTGTGTGACATTTGAAATCTACACCAGTGCTTCCAGTAAAACAATTCATAATATTCATAAGTGATATTAGTTTTAAAAATGTGAGCATGATGATCAGCAATTTCGGAAGAGCTGATGTTTAAGTGGTAGTAAGGTAGAGAATGAATACAGAATGTATTTATGTCAAGAGAATACACAAAATATAGGGAAATTGGAAGGCAGTTTCTTTGGCAGCAGGGTGTACAGTCCACTGGGAACTTGTTCTGACAAATAACATTGGGATTTGCTGAAGAATGGGAAACTTTTGCAGGGACTGAGATTTTCTTGTTCAATAATAATAATAGTAATAATTTCCCATGTGTTTATCCACACTGCTTATATTGAAACCACTAGAGTTTTACTGTGACAGAACGAGAACAAGGACTCTGATTTCTCTTGGAACTAGCTTGTACAGTCAAACCTCGGTTTGTGACCGCCTCCATTTCAAACCGCTTCGATTTCCGACACCGCGGACCCAGAAGTGTTTACATCCAGGTTCCACGGCGCTCGGATGCATAGAAGCGATCTGTGCAGCGCACATGCAGAAGCGTGCATCGGGGAGCGACCAATTCGGGGAGCGACCGGCTCCGCAGAACAGATTGCGGTCGCAAACCGAGGTACCACTGTAGTAGCATAGCTTACTTTCCCCTTTGGTCTGACATGATGGATTGTAGTCCTCAATAGACATAGGAGTCAGATTGTAAAAACTTGAACAATACCCAATTCTCTGGAGGGAGAAGCTGCACTTACTCACCTTACCTTAGGAAACAGTAGACTATTGTTTACGTCCATTTTTTATCCCTGGGATAGACAAATCTGCCATTGTTTGTTTCTCTTGGTTTCAGGGCCGTCTCAACCATGTCGGGTGCCCTGGTGCCGTGGTGCGGAGATCGCTCCGGCGCCCCCGCTCCGCCCCGTTTCTTGTCGCGGCTGGTGGGCGGGCGCAGGGCACAGCATGGCTTCCGCGCGGTTCTGTCGCACGACGCCCCCCTGCCGAGCCGGCGCCCTAGCACCCCCCGCCACCCAGCCTACCCCTAGAGCTGGCCCTGCTTGGTTTCTCATTTTTAAGTCTTAAATTCAAGTTTCTCTGCAGCAATTTTTTTATTATTGTTTTTTAAAAATCCTCATGAAAATTTGGCAGCATCTTAGTGTGATTTTCTCCTGTACACATATTTTTTATGCAGTTTTGGCTAATAAATAGATTTTTAAAGGAACTTCCCTCAAATAATGCATTTTTGTTTATTTTAACTAATGCATGCATATTCTGCACACCTTTACCTAACCTATGCATTTTTGTACACGTTAGTTAGAGAAGTACAATACAAATTTTGGAGAAGTTCAGATTTTGAAGGATAGTTGTATTTCAATTCTCAAAATGGGTGAGTTATGGGTATTTGTGTGCACACACTTATGTGTTTTATCCGCAAGGAAAATAATAGTTGGAGGCTGTGTAGAAGTCATGCTGTTTGGCATAGTTTCTCTCACTAGTGATCCTCCTTCCCTTGCTTATCAGTGTTGGGTGCCTTGTCTTTCCAGTACTGTTTCCAAAAGTAGAGCTGAGGTTCCTTGTTCGCGTTTATCTCTAAATTATTTCGATACGTTTAGAACCTGTTAACTATAAGTGTGATTCATCTACAATATATGTTTTGTTTCCTCTGGCTGCTGACTTCTTGTTAAAAGTGACCCCATTTTTGTACAATGTGTTCCATCACTAGGTTCCCCCTTTCTGTGCTTATAATTTTCTAAACGTGGAAAATTCAATATAACACTAGTCCATGCTTCTTGATATGTGTACTGTGTTCCCTAGCTGGGGGGTGATTCGCTGGTGTGCCATGACTTACTGCTGATTCACTTAAAATCCTATTTCCCCATTGTGACTTTGAGGACAGTGGGAGAGGAGGTAGGAGAGTCATCTGGTCCTTCACAGTGACTTTAGTGTAAGTGTTTTGTATCACCTTTCCTGCAGGTATAACATCCTGTCATTGCTGGGGCTTGCACCAGACCTTCACCTGAGCATAGTATCTGGACTAAACTTTGCTATTCCTCCATCATGCCCCAATTCCCCTGAGATTTTGCCCTGGCTCTGGCAATGTTCCTTTAGTGCAAGGCAGGGATGAAGAACCTTCAATTCACAGGCCTAATTATGTCCAGCAGGAATCCTAATTTGGCCTGTGAGACCATTCTCTCTCTCCCCCCAGCCACACCCATCTGCCCTGTTATGTCATCCTGTGTAACATCAGGTGGGAGTCAGGTAAAGGTGTGAAATTGAAATTGAAATACTTTATTGTCACTTGTACAACTTGTATACAGTGAGATTAATTTATGATGTGCCTGCACTTCGCCTGCACAGCATTTCTAAGCTGTTTCAGTAGCATTTTTGTCACCTGATGTGATTATGATGTCAGGTAATAGACAGGTGAGTGGCCATGCACTCCTGGCAGACTTGGCTTGTGGGGCTGGGTTGAAAAGGTTCCCAACCCCTGTTGCAGGGGTTCCACTAGCTGTAGTAGCACCTGTCACTACAACCAATGTTAATTTGCTATGTTGTCGTATCTTTTGGGCTGCCAGTGCAAGAGCATTTCATAGTGAAAGTATCCCACCCATTAGGCAATGTAGTGATTTTCAGGTGTCCCTACTACTTTTTCTTCAAACAGCCATTAATTTGGTCACTAAAGACCAAATTTGATGTGTACAAGTTTCTCTTGGCATGTGTGTTCCACAAATTGCCTTTAATTCATTATAATCCACCTGACAGAATATGTTTTTGGAAAGATAAAACGTGTATGTTCCAACCAGCTTTATTTAAACACTTCTAAGGCCTATTGATTTCATCAGGAGAAATGGAAGTTTCTCCTCAGATGCATAATACTCCCAATACTTAGTTTTGGCTGATCATGCCCTTTGTTTTATAAAGACTAGCCTTCTCAAGAAGAAAGTTAAAAATCTGGGAGGATTTTTTCTGCAATATCTATATGAAATCAACTGAAGTGGTATAAAATCATTAACTTGACTGAGTTTTATATGGAATCTACAGCATTTCAGAGCAACTCCAGATTCTGCATGGCATCGTCCTGAAGCCAAATCAGAGTGAGTGCAAGAACAGAAGGCAGTGATTCCCTCATTCTGATGTCTTATGACAGAAATATTGAATAAAACAACACTCAGTGGAGCAAAATATAACTTCTGCCAGGATCCCACAATGGGAAGAGTAACTTCTGCTGTTAGGACCATATGAACAGGCAACAGGGGTAGCAAAAATGCATTGTAAAACCTTTCATCCCTCCCAAGTTCCTGTTCTATACCAAAGAATATTCTAAAGTGCCTTTGGTGCGCCTCTAGCTTACACTGAATAAAACCTATTGGAATCAGTTTTTATTCTGGGGAAGTGTGCTTACTGATACTGTCGGTTTGTCTTCTACAGTAGGCTTGGGTGCACCGCAGACTGAAATTAGTTGTGGCCTTGGTCTAGGATTTTTGCCCTGATGTTGATGTTGTCCACTTGAACTTTTTGATACCTTTTAACAGTGTTGATATTGAAATATCAACATCTTGATGTTGAGACCTGCTAAGTACCGGTAGTTTTCATTAAATGATTAGTTCAAGTTGGCCCTAGCAGAAATGTCTCAAAAGGTTGCAATGGCTGGTTGCTCATCTCTTCAGAGGAATCTGCCGTATGAAGTACTGCAGGAGTCCATCTTGCTCATCCTACTGTTGAGCTGGGGAAATCTTGCATAATATTGAAGTGGAGTCAATATTTAGATGACTCACAACTCTGCATTCTTTTTCATCTCACCCATATGCTGCAGTTGTATTCAGGAACCACAAATGAAATGTGCACTGTTCCCTTGAGTACAACTGAGTCACACTGGATTCCCTCTTCCTTCCTTGTGGCTCAGGCAAAAACTTGCTGTAGGCCAGCATTAAGAATCTTGCAAGGAAGATGTATAAATGAAGTTTTAAATGATGGTAACAGTTAAATTACCAACACATGTGTGGAGCAGTTCTGTTATGAAGACTCAACCTGTTATGAAGACTCAACCTCAACACAGATGATGGATAGATAATCATTTAGCACCAAGTGGTTCTTTGACACATATGCTGTTCATCTATAATGACTGACATAAAAAGTGGTGAAAACAATTTTGTCACTCATTGTCAGCCATCAAAAATCTGAGGAATAAGGGGCCCGTGTTCATGTAGATAAGCTTAATAGAAACTAAAGCCAGAAACACAGGAATGATAGAAATACTCATATTCTGATTTCTTATTATCTGGGCTTGTATTATTGCTTTGCATTCTCCTGGATATCTCATTATACTTGAAACTACAATGTTGGCAAAGGGTGTTTTTTCACTAATTCAGTCTGATAAGGCAGCTTTCTGTAACCTTGGGGATTAGACTATTGTTCTACTTGGCACTGACTTTTAAAACTCTTCAGAAATTGTAGTGAACACAGTATGTGATGACTTCCTAACTGAGAAGGGCTTATCTGGAAGCACATTACTGTAGTCTCCTGGAAGAAATGTACACCTCTGGTTTTGTTTTTTTTAAAGCTGACATTGCTTCAGCTATACACACTTAATAGAGCAATTCTGCTCTCTGTTCTACTGTCATAATCTCCTAAAACTGAGCCAATTCTGTACTGTTGTGTGAAATCCTGTCCATAATTGTGGAATTTCTTCCTGACATTTTTCAAAAGGCAAACTTTCAGTGACCAGGATTAATTTAGAGATGTTGTGGTGCTGTGCGTGATGATTATTGTGGTTTGAAGGGATTATATTGTTTAATTAGTTGATTAGATTCAAATACTTATTCTTACACATTTATTTATATATTGGATGCATTGGTTCACTTTGAGTCTTTGCAGAAGTGTGAGGAAAAGCAATCAGTAAAAAAGAAAATATTCACAATGATTTAAAATTATATAAGTGCTCCATAATGTCAGAAGAGCTACTAGTAATATACTGATCTCCAAGAAATGGACAGAAATGTATTGTTGGTTTGCTAGCATATTTATATTAAGCAATACTTCTGAAAAATATTTGCCGTATCATGAAGTCAAAAAGAATTCAGATGGGGATCTGATTAGGACTAGAGCTAATGCTATCCAGGATACTTTTGTATAGTTTATTTGCCAGCGTATGCATTTACAACAAAATGTAACATCCATTTGGTCGTTTATTTTATTATTTACTTCACAACATTTATGCACCCTTGACTGTATTGAAACCAGTTCAAAGAATGTTTGTTTCTCTCTGTTGGTACAACTAAATTACTTTGGGGCTTATCTATACACACAGGCTATGTAAATAGACTAACATTCCTCAAATACTAAATATAAGCTGATTCTTCTTTTTGACGTTGATATAGCACATTTTGAAGGACAACAAATTAGAAAGTGTAGCAAACCAACCTTTATTAGCGAGAGCTGCAATGTATCTTGAGTGTTGTGAACCGCCCTGTGATCTTCAGATAAAGTACAGTACAAATTTAAATAGTAACCATCATCATCTGCATGCAAGAAGGAAGCTTACATTGAAACCAGTTTTATTGGTCAGGTAGAAGGTAAAAGGAGATGAATTAGGAAGCATTTTATTGAATTAGGAGTTAGAAGTACAGTCCTGATATTATTTTGGGAATAAGGATGCCTCCCCATGGGGGTGTTATCTTTCAGATGGTTGTTCAGGTCCTTTTTTCCTGTGTACATGATGAGCCAGTGCGGGTAAACACTCTGACTTCTGAACCATTATATTCATTGATATTCTGACTGCAGCGCTTCCCCAAAGCCTCCCCTGCAACCCCACAAAGAACCAGAGAGAGCCTCTCATATCCAGCCCCTGCCCCTCACCCACTCTTGGGAGTGCTTGTGGGGGCAGCAACAGTATAGCCACTGTTATGTATTAGTGTATATAGTTTTCCCTCAGGTCCTTGACAGTTGTTTTAGGAGGGAACTTTGAATTATGTTTGATACATTGTTTGAGCCAGCCTCTGTAAAAGCAGGCCAGCTTGGCAATGCAGTTCAGCATCCAAATAAAGAGCTGCTTTTGAAGAATCGCTGTGTCGTCTACCCACTATTTTACAGCCACAATGCTGGCTGCTGCAGGATCGAGCCCACTGTCAAGCCTATTCTGTAGCAGAGATAGCAGGAAAGTGGCCCCTGTTTGGGTCTTGTTGAGCAAATCGCTTTGAGGTGCCTGGTTGTTTCCAGTGTACCATCTAGTCTTTAGGTACAGATGAATGTCAGTTGCTGCGGCCCAAGGCTGTGGACAAGGAATGGTGCAGCCTCCACAAGTAGTGAGTGCCTCATTGTGGGAAGGGACATGCCTACCTGCCATGAAAGAGGCAGCAAGTCTCAGGCTGCTCTGAAAGAAGCCCTTCATTGGAGTGCAGGGAACAGAACCACTATGGGCCAGATGATAGGTGCACATTGACTTGGGAATGTGTGGAATTCCCTCCTTGCAGACAGATTATGTGCACACTCTCCAGGGGCCCAGTAAATGAGCATAATGGCTGATTTTGCACATTAACCACCCAGCTTACATTCTATTCCCCATAACATATACACTCTGTATTGCCTTTTACACTTGAAGAGCAAAATAGAAATGCTCTAAGTAAAATAAAACATTTCCCAGTTGTACTGACCCACAACATTTTACTGGGAGAGGCTAGGGTCATGCAACCATTGACCCACAGTGCCCCCACTTGTGGTTGAGCAGCTAAATATTGGCTTGGCTGCCTCCCAATGCTGTGGATGTGAAGTGGGGAAACTGCTACGACAGCAGAGGGGTCCATTCTTTTGACATAACACAGAGGCTCACATGCTCCTGATATCCTTTGGTCAACTGTAAACAAAATGGCCAACTGGTGCTCAGGCAAGAAGCAAATGAAAGTGTGGTCACACACCAGAACACTGCCACACAGGTGACAAACTGCCCGTTAAAAATGGGCTAGCTATACCAGCAATGACTGTGGGTGTATAACAGGTTATTTTTAGTCATTAGATTTTGTATCAGATGGGTAAATCTGGATTTAACACATAAAAAGTACAGACTGGCATTTTGATCATGATAATGTGTGGATGGTGCAAAAAATGTGCATGAGTAGCACTGATTCTGCTGTAAACCTGTCTGGAAGCACCCTAACAGTGCTTGCTTTTCTGTTTGTCCCCACAATGCTTACTCAACTTGTAAACTTTATTTTAAAAGAAAATTTAAATATTGTTATGCTCTCTCCTATGAAATGCAGCATATTTTCTAAGAGTATATATTCACAGCTATATTTACCACCATTGTATAATTTTCTTTTCCACCATTTTGTGCCAGATATCTAATCTTGAGCATGAAATGGTACATTTTGAGATTTTAGGTCATCCCAGGTTCAGAGGTTTTGAAGATTTCAGAAAATGGGCTCCTTTGTTGTTATATTACTGCTCTGTGTAATGATGTTTTAATATGTAAATCTTGTTAAGGTTGCTAAGAACTTGCATTATGTATATTGCTACTTTCCACTTTAGCATTGGTTTATTTTTAAGCTCAAGATGCAGGGAAACCCTGGTTTTAGAATCCCTGCAATCTGTGGTTGCTCAGTGCTAGAGAAAATGTGTTCTGTATAATCTCAGGAGTAGTCTTATGTTACTTCTTCAGACATTGAAGATCTTAACCTTAGCTGTGCTTTGCACCTAATTATGATAAGCTTTGAGTAGTATAGCTTTATTTTAGAAATGCTAAGTGCTCACAACAAACACAGTCCCCCCTATTACCATTGATTGAAACCATAAAGAAAATGTTGATGAGAAATTATGAAATATATGGTCTTAGATTTGCTAATAAATTGCATCTATGTCTCTGTCACATCATTTTATTGTGGTTATTATGGGCGGATTCACCTAACGAGCCCTGTACAAGAGCGTCTACTTGTGTAAAAGGGCTTCCCCTCGTTCCGCCCTCCTGCAGCCCCTGAAATTGCCTTGGGGGGTTGAGAGAACCCCCAGAACAGCATCAGGGAGGAGGGGGAGTCATTATGTCTGGCAAGCAGATATGCTGGGGCAGGTGGAATGTTTGTAATTGTGGCATGTTGAAATCCACTCAGTGTTTCTTTTAGTGCGATCCTGAGAACTAAGTCCCATTGGTCCAATGGGAATTATTTACAGATGAGTGTGTATAGGATTGTAACCTTAGTTTTTTATACCTTAAGTTAATGGTGGGGAACCTGTTACCCACCAGATGTTGCTATATCCCTGACTGCTAGCTGTGCTGCCAGTGGCTGATGAGAGTCCAACAACATCTGGAGGGAACACAGGTTCCTACCACTGTCTTAACTTATAACTGACATAGCACACAGAAAAATGTCTCCCTCTTCTAAATAAGGCAGCTTTTAATGCAAGCCACTCACTATGTGAAACGGGTTGTGTTATTTCTTATTCAGTTGAAAGTATGATTGGTGGAGGAACATACATAAATTTTAGTTTTTTAATAATGCAATTGCAGATTTAATTTATGCACTGCATCTTTAACAGTTCTCATTAGATAAACATGTTTGTGGTGTAAAGCAGTGTTTTTATTAAAGTTGTGTGTCCTTGTTTTACTTTTGGTCTTTTAGTTTCCAGCGTGTTGTCTTTTTGGTTTTGTTTTATTGCTTTTTCTTTAATTTTGCTTACCAGAGCCAAAGCCTTAGTAGAAGAACAGCGCCTTTTGTTCCTAGGGTTCAGGTAAAGGCTTCATCTGCCTGACAGAAACTAAAGTTGTGTTCCCCTCTCCCACGTTTTGTTTGACTTGGAAAATGCATAGTAGGAAAATGTCACGGTTTGATCCATTTTCCCATTTTAATTTTAATGTGTTGCTTCAAACCATATTAACAAATTTCATATTGTCTTGTGAGCAGCTTGAAACTGCATGGTGATTAGAATACTAAACTAAAATTTAAAGAGACAATTAGTTTTTAGTTTTACTTTTTATCTATATCTAATTAAATTAAACAAGCACATATTTCAGCAATGATAATAACTGTGTGTTGCATAAATACATACCTTGAACTAGAATTAGTTGAGCTTATGCTTTGGATGTTTGGCCTCGTTGTATCAAGATTGGTGTCTCTTTAAATCACACATCTTCATTACAAAATTTCCTTTTTTGCATTTTCCAAATGACAGTAGTTCCCTGAGCAGAAGACGGGCAAATAAATTTGTACCTTGTCTAAGGAATGTGTACCTTGCTTGTGTTTTGACACATTAGTTGAAATATTAAAAACAATAATGATTACAAAACAGTTTCCCATGACTACTAGGGATGATTATATTCTGATCTTATTTGGGTACAAGTTGTTTGCCTTTTTTCATTAGGAATCCCTTAAGGTACTGTAGATTAACCCAACTGTAGGTTGTAAGAATGTCATAATGCTTATCTTGCTTTGCTGCATGCTTACCATTTTATTTATATTTTTGTATAGAGAACATTACCTGCTTTTGTTATAAAATATTGTTGTGGAAATGCTCATCATTTGTATAAATGCTGTATAAGCTTATCCTTTTCATGCTCTTTCACTGCTTAAGAAAACATAAAAATTGAAAGTTCAGAGTTACATGAATTATACTTTTTGTTATTGTTTAGAAAGGAAAGCACTTATTATTTTAAAAGATAACTACATGAAATAGGCCATAGAGAACTTAATGGGAGACAGAGAGTCAAGTCTACATGCAAATCCTAATGCGTTCTCAATTCTTTGGCTAGCATTAAGCCTCATAATGCTCTCAGAATTTATTATGTCACTAAAATGCAAAATTATTATTTCAGAATAAAAATAAGAGCATGTTTTTGCAAACATTTTCATAACAGAGTTTTTGTTAATTTGTGCTGGGTGGACAGTATGGGGGAATGCTAAGATGTATCTTAATCAAGATGTATTCAGACAACTGTTCCAGTTCAGCTTCTGCAAGCTCTTCCTCCCTAACTAAAAACCCGATCAAAGGAAAATAATCTTCAAAAATAATGGGTGATATTTAGTGTTGCATGAGTAGATTTCCACTTGCTCAATTGCACTTACCCCCCTTTCCTCCAACTGCACCCCCACCATCTAAAAAAATCTCCAGAGAATTAAGGCAAACCTCAAAGCAGATTTTGTTAGCAAGGAGTGGAAGTCCCATTGTGTAATGAGAAGTCTTTTACTCAATTGGGTGGACATCGTTAGATTTCTCCCTTCTGTGTATTATCTAGCCAGTATTGACAATATTGTTCAAATCAGACTACATCTAAGCAGTATGGATATCCTATCTGCATTGAAATAGAAATCAGGAAAGCAGTACAACATTTTCATGATTTTCTACAAATGTAAACGCTCTTAGTCAATTATAACTTCCTAAAATGTAAGGTATGTCTAAGTGAATTAGCATTGTTTTGAGCAGGCTTCCTCAACCTCGGCCCTCCAAATGTTTTTGGCCTACAACTCCCATGATCCCTAGCTAGCAGGACCAGTGGTCAGGGATGATGGGAATTGTAGTCTCAAAACATCTGGAGGGCCGAGGTTGAGTAAGCCTGGTTTTGAGTAGGTAAATACAAAATGGCATGGCTCAGAGAAGGTGGCCAGTCTTTCTTTGCAAAGAGTGTGGGCTACTCTATGGAGGAAGTTCCGGCTTCCATCAAAACAAAGCAAATGGCAAATGACGTGATAATAATAGTCATAGATCACCATACAATAGCCTCAGTTTTAAATACCCCCATTCTGTCATCTCCCCATTCTATTGGTTAGTTTCCATCAGGAATTGTAAGCTATTCCAAATCTAGGAGATGAATTTGTTTAATAAAAATTGAAAAAATAAGGCTGAGTGAATGCCATATTACCTTTAAGTACAGTGCAGAGTTGAAGCAGTAAGTTGAAGCAGTAAGTTGGTTACCATATACTTGCATGTAGAAGACTTCTGTAAACTGAATGTAAAATGCCTTAACAGATCAATTACTGCAATGTGAACAGGTCTGTAATGTACACAATGGTCTTTCTACATATACTAATCAAAATCTGAAGTAGTCTTTCATGAATTCGTATCGCATATAAAAATGTTAGGATATCTGCACATATACAACATTTACATAACAAAAGCAAACAATTTTGCATATTTTTACATATGTAATATAGTGCTAAACAGATTATACATACAAAAAAAATCATCACATTTATCATTTGGGGCCTTAAGGCTACAAAATAGAATGCCATGAAGTTACTTATACTGTAATAGTAAAACAGATACAGTGGAAGTCTAAAAGTTACATTTATTTTTAAGGATTACTGTATTATGAAAGAAGTGGATTGACTAATGCATAATTTCTCTTTACAGATAAAACTGTGGTATGACAAGGTTGGTCACCAGTTGATAGTCACAATATTGGGTGCAAAGGATCTTCCTTCAAGGGAAGATGGGAGGCCAAGGAATCCCTATGTTAAGATTTACTTTCTTCCTGACAGAAGGTAGGATGAAAAAAAGGCTTAACCACTTTAAATTAAATTTATGTGAAAAAGTAATGTTTGGTAACTAGTATTGGTCATAATATCTCAGTTGTGGCATTTCTGTGAGAGAAGAAATGTCAAGGAAATGAGGAGCACACTCAATCAAATATTTGAGGAAGTTGTAAGGGTTAGCTTCTTTGCAGGGAAAAATAAATGATTGTCATATTAATGATGGTCAATAAATTTTGAAATTTTTAAGCTGGAGAAGATAAATAATATCACACAGAATGATGTGCCTATTCAGCTTACCATTGTTTATCTAAGTCATAATAACTATGCTTTTCTTAGACATTTGAGAAAGGAATGTTGACTATGGTGGTAGCTTGCAGTAATCCTGGTTAACCCAATAAACAATCATATATATTTCCATAACCCTTAATGAGAATTTGTGAGTGGAGTTACAGAGAGATTTTACAGGGTCTTCAGAGAGATTTTACAGGGTCTTCATTGGCAGAGAGTGGCAGAAAAATAAGATGATTCAGAACAACCCCACACTGTCCTACAGGCCTTCTAGATTGCTAAAGGCTGCACATGCACACTGCCCTCCTAGTGCAGTTAGAAATGTGAGTGGCAGAATAAATGCAAGTGACCTACTGCTTGTTTTTCTTCAGCAAGCACAAGACCATGTCTACTATCTGACCGTGAAGTCATTGAAGAAGTTTGAGCCCATGGCATGCTTGACGATCTTTGTTATGGGTCCAAAGCTGAAGCAGTGGGGAGCAAGTGGAGTCCCATTGGCCTTGAACCCACTGCAAGAGCCGGAACACCTTGGGGGTTGGATTGAGTGGCCCTTGTGGTCTCTTCCAACTCTATTTTTCTATGATTTGGCAGTGTTTTTTGCTAAAGGCCAAGAAAAACTTGATCAAGAGAAATAAATTGTGGCAGGAGGGGGAGAGATGCCAAATCTTAGTAATTCCCTATTTATATCACCATCAGTTGATCAATCTCTTTATTATGGTCAGTGATCAGTAAAAAAAACAAAAAACTTTGTATAACTACATTAACTATAGTATGGATTACTGGATTAATCTAACCAGCCCTGCCACTGAATGCCCTGTGTAAGAACTTCTGCTTGTTCAGTTGGGCTTTCCCCACCTGTCTTCCCCCCACATGCCCTGAAATTGTATCTGAAGAGAGTCAGAATGACCCCCAGAACAGCATGCGGTATGGGAGGAGTGGGGAGAATCATTCTAGCGGCTAAGCGGAGGTGTTTGTGCAAATGGGGGAAATGGAAGAGCGCAGTGTCACTTAGATGTTTTCCTTTCCGCTTTGCTTTGCTTTGCTTTGCTGTATGTGATTTCAATTTTTTATTTCTTGGAACATGCAATTTTCAACCAACTATGAATTCTTATAACTATCCAAATTAGGTATTTTAAACATGAGACATAATTATGACATTTTGGTTTTGAATCTAGTGGTAATTTTGATACCAGTTTGCAATATGCTGTCAGTGTTCATAGACATTTCCCCCCACAATTTATTTTAAAAGTGGGCCAGTTAAAAGGCACTCCTATGATATCTTTATCAGAAAACATTTTCCCAAGCAATTTACCATCTGTAGGTGTATCATATACATATAGTATGTATGTGTAGAAGAAATGCAATTTGTTTTATTATTAATTATTAGGAAAGTGCCAGAATGTACATAATTTGAAATTACCGATAGTGCTGTATATTTCCTTCTTATAATTTTCACAGGTGTTGCTTTTCTTTTAAGGGAAATAGTATAGATGTTTTCCTTTAATTACTCTGGGTGTTTCCTTTCAAGTTCAAAAGTAAAAGTAGCTTGTTCCATTGAATTTGTTTTCTTCTAACAGTGAAGCAGCTTCTCCCCTGCCGCCCCCCCCCCCCCCGGAAGAATAAGCTTAGTAGGCAAAAATAAATCTCTTTTATATGGAAAAATAACCTGCTAGAAATAAAGTGCAATTAAACAACTCAGCCATTTAATTAGGTGAGGCTGTGAAGTTCCGACTAAACAAATTATACAGGAGAAACGTGTCCAATATAACCTAGTTCAATTCTCCAAAGTAAACAAATCTTTAGTGTCTAAAATAAAGTCATTAAGGCTACATTAAAAATCCACATATTCCAAAGGAGTTTAGTGATAATAAGAGAGCTACTCTGAAGTAAGTTGTTTGATTCTGTCATTAGGTAAGATCCAGAGAGCCAGTTCTTTTATCAACTTAGATTAAGTGGTGCCAGTGATAATAAATCTTGTCTTGAGGTGCTGTTTTAAAAATAAACTTAGCAGAAGTTTATACATACAGTAGTTGTATTAGCAATTTCAGTAGGGAAGAACCATGTTCATCTGCTTGGCAGGGGCTTGGACTGGATGGCCCTTGTGGTCTCTTCCCACTCTTTGGTTCTATGATCTTTTACAATAATGCTAAAAGAGTGTTCTGTGGCTCCTTAAAGACTAACTGCATTTAATTTGGAATATGCATGAAAGTTTACTCTGCAAAAATGTTGTAAGCCACTCTGGGCACATTTCTGTGGAAAATTAGCCTACAAATAAAGAGACGAAGATGATGAAGATGAACATGTTAATTGTGTAAACAACTAGACCAAGGATTGGATTCACTGCACACTAGTTTTGCATACCTAAGGACTGCACACTAGTTTTGCATACCTAAGGAGGCACTGGATTTCTCAAAAAACACTCCCAAGTGCCAAATGGCAAACCGTTTTTGGAACTGGATTGTTAATTGTTTCTAGTATGTCACCTGAGTCTGCTGTTTTAAGAAACAAGTAAAATAATGTCATTAGATATGTGCAAAAATGCTATTTGGATACTGGCCTGTGCCTGAAATATGAAGCTAACAGTAGAATCCTGTTGTTGTTGTTGTTTAGTCGTTTAGTCGTGTCTGACTCTTCGTGACCCCATGGACCATAGCATGCCAGGCACTCCTATGCAGAATCCTATGCAGTATTAAATTAACAGCATATACAGTCCTACACACTAGGGCAGCCAATGTGCTGCCCTCCAGATATTACAGGACCCAACTTCCATCACCTTTTGCCATTGGCTATGCTGTTTGGACGTCTTCTTCTTCTTCTTCTTCTTCTTCTTCTTCTTCTTCTTCTTCTTCTTCTTCTTCTTCTTCTTCTTCTTCTTCTTCGATCACTCAGCCGAGTAAGATTGTCTTCCGTACTGGGATTTGGAGTCTGAAAACATCTGGAGGGCACCATGTTGGCTACCCTGCACACTGGGTTGCATTAAGTGTTAGTCATACTCGGAGTAGTCCCAATAAAATTAATAGGCATGACTAACATAGGTACATTAATTTCAGTGGATTTACTCTCATTTATTTGGCTAGAACCCAGTAACTGGGGGTAAGCCCCTTTGAACACTCAAAGGATTTCAGCCTTAAAATATTCTACTTCAGACAATATAAGGAACACACCTACATAAAGAAAAGTATTGGGGCCTTGTGAGCATTTATTTGTATTTGCTGTATATATTTGCAAAGAAGTTTCTGAAGGCAAGTCACAAGCAAGCCTTTGTCATCTTCTGGCAGCCATTTGTTTTATAAATTACATATTCATATTCAATAGAATAGCAACACCTTTAATTTATACTTCTCAATTACAGTGATAAGAACAAAAGAAGAACAAAAACAGTAAAGAAAACATTGGAGCCCAAATGGAACCAAACATTCATTTATTCTCCAGTTCATCGGAGAGAATTTCGAGAACGAATGTTGGAAATTACTCTTTGGGACCAAGCACGTGTTCGTGAGGAAGAAAGTGAATTTTTAGGAGAGGTATTCAAAGCATTTTAAGTAGACTATTAAGAGTTATGGGGGGGGGGATCAAAATATATTTAATTAATTTTTGTTGGGCAGAGTAATCCTGTGGGTTTGTTGACATAAACAGCCACTGAGATTTCTTCTCCCCTTCTGCATTTCTCTGAAATGCTGCTCTGTTCTGTCATCCTGTGTTATGTTGTCATGGGTAGTTTTATATTATTTAATGTAAAATGTACTTGTTTTAAATTATGATTGCACGGTCCAGGTTGGTTTGTACGGGGAGGGCCAGTCCTTGAGGTATTGCCTTCCTGAGCCATTTAAGGCTTTATAGGTCAAAACCAGCATTTTGAATTTGGCCCGGAAACTAATTGGCAGCCAGTGCAGTTAGGCCAGGATCGGCGTAATATGCTCAAACCATCATGTTCCAGTGAGCAATCTGGTTGCCAAATTCTACACCAGCTGAAGTTCGCAAGCCATCTTCAGAGTCAGCTCTACATATAATGCACTGCAGTAATCTAACCAGAAACTCAATTTACTTTCTAAGCCCGAGAAGAATTTCTTGAGGATATAGTGCTCAATTTGTAATGAAGTTCAGTTTTTGAGCTGAACTAAATACAATTTTTGGCAACATCAATAATCTTCATCTGGTTGGGGCAATTTGAGGATAGTTTGCACTTGTATTCACATTTACTCTTTGTGACCTAAACACATTTTTACTGTATTGTTCCTCGTATTGATTTCTAATACAGAGATTTGTTATGAAACTAAAGTGGCCATTAAGTTTTCACGATATGCTAGAAATATGTGACTACAACATAATGTAGACTTTATGAAACATTTATGGTGCAAGTGGTGCTTTGCACTGTGACATGTTTAATTCTCTTTTTAGATCCTTATTGAATTAGAAACAGCACTGCTGGATGATGAGCCTCATTGGTACAAACTGCAGACACATGATGTCTCCTCATTGCCACTTCCCCACCCTTCACCGTATTTGCCACGCCGACAGCTTCATGGAGAGAGTCCCACGCGAAGGTTGCAAAGTAGGTTTTCCATTCTATTAAAGGCATATTCATTTCTATGTGGAATAAAATGCATTTCTTCTAGATGAGAAATGCATACAAAGAAAAACCAGCATCTGTAATATTGATCTTATCTTGACTTCGATATTTTAACTGAACTTTATTGATGAAGATCATGCTTGCCTCCTCTGGTTTCTTTTCCTTCTCATTGCCATACATCATCTGTGAAAAATGTTGATATAATGCATTTCGTATATCATTCATTAGCCTTTGCAACAGCTAATATGCACTTCATAATGGTGAATATTTATAATTTGAGGATTCATGCACAAACATCTGCAGGAGAATAGAATGCTTCAAATCATGATATGCTGAAATTTGATTACTAAACAGACAGTTAATCTACCTCTAATGCAACTTTACTAACTGAGACTTCTGCTTCTATATGTGATTTTCTCACACACAAATTGAGCAGAATGAGGAAGTGTAATCCTCAAGTGATACAGTGAATTATACTACTTCAGACTGCAGGGGTATGAGTCACATTTTTGAATCTGCTCCCATATAAACAAAGTTCTATGCAAAAATTACTCTTGACTGTTTACAAGTCTCCCCCCCCTTTTTTTACATGGGGATCAATAAAATGTGACCCTCACCTGCAAACTGAAGTGATATGTTCTATTCTACCATCTCAGGACTTTACAGTTCATTGACTACATCATTCAGTTGCATGTGTAGAAAAGGCCAAATAAACTTTAAAAAAACCAAGAAAACTTGCAACTTCAAGGAGTTCAGTACAAAACTAACCTAAGACATATTACACTTCACCTCCCAAAGCCTGATGAACAAGGCCCATCTTCCTCCTAAAAGTATAATTTTGAGATGAGATGCACCTCAGTGGGTAGGTAGTTTCAAAATGTTGGAATTGCTAAAGTATTAGACATGGTATTGAGATGGAACACCATGTTACAAGGCAGCAGCAGCAAAATAGCAGTAAACTGGGCAGGGCTTCATATGAAATCATAGAATTGTAGAGTTGGAAGGGACAATGCATGTAAGTTTCCTAGAAACATCTGGCTCACCCCTGTTGGAAACAGAATGCTAGACTAGCCGGATCTTTGGCCAAAGGAAAAGAATGATATACATTATTTCTTCTTCATATGTCTACATATTCTTTTCTTTTATATGAAATTGGTGTTTAGGGCATGTTTTGTTAATTTGCATGTTTGAATGGTTTCTGCACAGGTGATATGACTATAATTTGTATTGTAATGCACGGATAAGTTATGAGGCTGCAATCCTATGCACACTTACTTGGGAGGAAATCACATTGAACTTGGGGAACTTTTGAGAAAACATGCACAGCATATACATAGGATTTGAACAGTAAATCAGCAAGAATGTTAGAGGGCTGTTAAAGTAAAAGTAAAACAAAACTGTGAAGACAGGTTGGATGAATAGGAAAAGGGGAAGCCCCCTCTCTGCTCATGGTCAAAGAAGCAGAGACAGATGTCCACAGGTTTTAATGAACTATGTCAGCTGGGGAATGGACACTGAAATGAACAGATCTAAAGGCTTTGCAACCTTTTTGTTCTTTTAAGGGTCCTGTTCCTGTGACAGCTATATGACTGCCAGCAAAGTAATAGGTGTAGCTTATTGCCAATAAATTTAATGTGGGACAGCCCTGTTAGAAAACTTCAGTTGCTTTAGGTAAAATAAAGGGACCCCTGACCATTAGATCCAGTCGTGATGACTCTGGGGTTGTGGTGTTCATCTCGCATTATTGGCCAAGGGAGCCGGTGTACAGTTTCCAGGTCATGTGGCCAGCATGACAAAGCCGCTTCTGGCGAACCAGAGCAGCACACAGAAACACCATTTACCTTCCCACTGTAGCGGCACCTATTTATCTACTTGCACTTTGACGTGCTTTCGAACTGTTAGGTTGGCAGGAGCTGGGACCGAGCAACAGGAGCTCACCCTGTCGCGGGGATTCGAACCACCGACTTTCTGATCGGCAAGCCCTAGGCTCTGTGGTTTAACCCACAGCGCCACCCGCATCAGTTGCTTTAAAATAAAGTAAATAGATTGCTGGTTGTAACTAGGCCTATGGAAAACATTACCAACATGTCTGTAAGCTGCTGCATTGGTTTTCAGCTCATTTCTAAGAATGATTCAGGGTGTTGGACTTCAACTTCAAAGTGCTAGATGTCTTGAGATTGAGTACCTTGAGGTCTGCCTGCTCCAGTATAAACTTTCAAAACAACAAGGGCCTTCTTGGGTTCCTCCTGCCTTCATAGATAAGGCGGGTATTGATTGGAAGTAGAGTCCTTTCAGTTGTAGGATCCTAACTTTGTTACGTCCTCTCCAGGGGGACTTGGCCAGGACTGATCTTGATGTGTTCTTGGTGTCATAAGAGCAGAACTGTAGCTAGGTGATTTTGCGCCCCTGGCAGAACCGCCCAGATTGCGCCCCCTAGCCATGGACAAATTAGCTCTTCTTTCCACATCTCCTCCAACCCCCCACCATCCAATTCAGCCCCTATTAAAAACCATTTCTTATGAGGCAATAATCAATATTTATATTTATGGACATATTTTTAGACGATTTTGCGCCCCCCTATTGCCTTTGGGGCCCACCTCACTACACCCTAGCTAAGGTCCTTAAACTGTCATCATTGTGGTTTTCCACTATGAGGAATTTTGTGGCTGTCCTAACCCTGATCCTGCTTGGTGGTGTAGCTTGAGGATAGGATTACATTGTTCGTTAGAATATGTTGAAACTAATATCATAATAGTTGCCGGAATAGCGTTTGTGGTTCAGTTTGCAGGAACTATTGTATTCTGGTTTGTATGGATTTAAAAAACAAACAAACTCTTAGGCTGAAGTTCTAAATCCACTTACTGCAGTGTAAGCCCCATTGAACACAGTGAGATTTCGATCTAAGAAAAACTTGCATAGGATTGCAATATAAAGATTAAACTAGCTCAGGGGTCCCCAAACTAAGGCCCAGGGGCCTGTGCAAGCCAATTGTGCGGCCCCTGCCGACCCCCGCTGCCGGCTCTTACCGGCGCGCCGTGGTGCGGTTGCCCATCTCCGGGTCGTCACGGCACCAGAAATAGCTTATGCGCACGCACACAAACTATTTCTGGCGCCACGCCAAACTGGAAGTGCACCGGAAATGATGTCTGTGCATGCGCAGAAGCCATTTCCGGCGGCGCCCTGCACCAGAAAAAGCGAGTGCATGCGCATATGGGAGCTCGTTTCCTCACCCTCCGGCCCGTCACGCAATCAGCGCCGGAGGAACTGGCCCGAAGCCGGGTAAGTTTGGGGACCCCTGAATTAGCTGTTCCACATAAATCTGTTATCCAAAAATGAGTATCCAGATTATACACATGCCTGTTGCATGTCAAGTCCTCATGTATTTGTTTCTGATATCACTTCATTTTAATATTTTTTTCCAGATAAAGGCATTTATTCATATAATTCAGGTAAATTATGAGCATGCTGTGTATTGCTTGCTTCATATACACCATTTATTTTGTTGATAAAATGCTTCTGCTGCTTGTTGTGCTCCAGTTCAACTGCTAATTTGCTCTGTGGGTTTCTTTTTCTGCTTTTCAGAGATAGGCCCTTGTCCTTGCGTTATTTCTAATTTTAGTTGCTTAGTGTTATAAGCATTTGCTGAAAAAAATCCAATGTTTTTTCTGGACTGTTTATTTGTTTTGTTGCCATGTGAAGGTGTATATAATAATATTAGTAGATTTGTTGAATCTGGTATACAGTTTGTGAGATGAGACAGCCATTGGTGATATTCAACTATGTTTTACTTAGAGCAGACCTGCTGAAATTAATGGACCCAACTTACTGATTTCCATTAATTTCAGTGGGTCTACTTTGAGCAAAATCTAGTTGAATGCCATACCATATTAAACGGTTTTGACAATGAAGTGCTGAAGTAAAAGCAAAAAAATAATGTCAGTATTTTGGAATTCACGAGAAACGTGATTTGTTGTTTAGTCGTTTAGTCGTGTCCGACTCTTCGTGACCCCATGGACCATAGCACGCCAGGCACTCCTGTCTTGCACTGCCTCCCGTAGTTTGGTCAAACTCATGTTCGTAGCTTCGAGAACACTGTCCAACCATCTTGTCCTCTGTCGCCCCCTTCTCCTAGTGCCCTCAATCTTTCCCAACATCAGGGTCTTTCCCAAGGATTCTTCTCTTCTCATGAGGTGGCCAAAGTATTGGAGCCTCAGCTTCACGATCTGTCCTTCCAGGGAGCACTCAGGGCTGATTTCCTTAAGAATGGATAGGTTTGATCTTCTTGCAGTCCATGGGACTCTCAAGAGTCTCCTCCAGCACCATAATTCAAAAGCATCAATTCTTCGGTGATTAGCCTTCTTTATGGTCCAGCTCTCACTTCCATACATCACTACTGGGAAAACCATAGCTTTAACTATACGGACCTTTGTCGGCAAGGTGATGTCTCTGCTTTTTAAGATGCTGTCTAGGTTTGTCATTGCTTTTCTCCCAAGAAGCAGGCGTCTTTTAATTTTGTGACTGCTGTCACCATCTGCAGTGATCAAGGAGCCCAAGAAAGTAAAATCTCTCACTGCCTCCATTTCTTCCCCTTCTATTTGCCAGGAGGTGATGGGACCAGTGGCCATGATCTTGGTTTTTTTGATGTTGAGCCATGATCTTGGTTTTTTTGATGTTGAGCTTCAGACCATATTTTGCGCTCTCCTCTTTCACCTATTTTGCGCTGCCAGAGGCGGTGGGGGGGGAGAGCTTCTCCCGCTGCCGCCTCCCGCCTGCCTCCCCCGACATGGAGTGCAACTTGGTGCGGAGGTGTTTTGCAGGTGTGGGGACATTTTGCAGGTGTGGGGACATTTTGCAGGCCGCCCCCCCTTCACAACAGCAGGCTTGCTAGCCGCCGTTCCAACGGCGCCTAGCAAGCTCCTGCGACGTCTCTCCACCATCGCGCTCCTGCGACGTCTCTCCACCTTCGCCATCGCGCTAATGTGGAGAGGCGTCGCAGGAGCTCGAAGGTCCGCTTCTCTTGAGCCGGCCTCGCGGAGGGCTCAAGAGAAGCGGGCCTTCAGCGTGGCGCTCCTGTGACGTCTCTCCACCTTCGCCGTCGCGCTAATGTGGAGAGGCGTCGCAGGAGCGCGACGGCGAAGGTCCGCTTCTCTTGAGCCGGCCTCGCGGAGGGCTCAAGAGAAGCGGGCCTTCGCCATCGCGCTCCTGCGACGCCTCTCCACATTAGCGCGACGGCGAAGGTGGAGAGACGTCGCAGGAGCGCGACGGTGAAGGCCCAGCCTCGCGGAGGGGTCAAGGGAAGCGAGGCCGGGCCTTCACCGTTGCACCCCTGCAGAGTGGAGAGGCTCGGGCTTGAGAGAAGCCGCCGCTGCTGCTGCCGCCGCCACTCCAAGCACAGCCAGGCGCACCTCGAGCCACCCCAGCCAGTCCTGGTGCCTGGTGGTGGTAGCGGCTGCTCTGAGGAGGAGAAAGGTCGCCCGGCTGGCACCACGTAGAGAGGGAAGGAGAGCTGCGAGCGCCACCGCCGCGCAGCCAAGCCTCTCACCGCTGTTTTCTATGCGCAAGGTAAGCGCTTCCAAAGGGACCCCCCCCACCCGCTTTGAAAGAGACGCGGCCGCAGCCGCAGGGCTCCTTTCCACACAGTTAGCCTCCGTGAAGGCATCGGAGCGCTTCTGTGGCTGCGTCCCAGTCGCGGACGCTCCGATGCCTCCGTGGAGGCCTCCATAGGCCTCGGAAACCTCGGGTTACTTACTTCCGGGTTTCGATGGTTCGTAAACCGAAAGTTCGTAACCTGAGGTGTTCGTAAACCGAGGTACCACTGTACACTGAATACAGAACAGTTGTGCTGTCAAAACAAAGGCAAGGTATTTAAGCGGAAGGACATGTTTATGGAGGTCATGCTGTGTTTCAGTGTACAGTGACTAACAGTACCCTTGCTCCTTGCAAAAATGGAAGTAGAGGAGCTTATTCTGTGCTACCTGTTGCTTAATTTCACTACATTTGGAAAATACACAACAGCTGAGGGAGATAAACTTCGCTACTGTATATGAAAGATACATGTTCAATACCATCAGTTCGACTATCTTTACTAGCTTGTTCAGCTCTAGAAATTTTGTCCTTTCATATCTTATTTGTATACTCATTGAGGGCTAAAGTGACCTCTCCTGTCCAATAGGATTATTTTATTGTTGACAAATAGGTTAAATATGGTTGTAAACTGTTGAACAATATCTGCCTGCTGTTGTGTAAGAAACAGAGAAGTGGGTAAGCATATTTAAAATTTAACCAGAGTCTTAAGTTTTTTTCTTACATGACCTACTGTTGAGGTCTAATAATAGACTTTGAGCCAGCTTTTGCTGATGAAGCTCTAGTTATTTTGGTAAGTATTGTGATCACTCCATTAACATTTAAAATACTGCTTTTCTCTGCTTTTCACAGCTATAATTTGTTTTATGGGAGACAAAAGCGTACATGGAAAGCTATTGAGCCTTGTTAACAATGATCAGCAAGCCTTAATAAATGTAGTACTCATTTAATAGAATGGCTATAATTAATCCTATGATCCTCTCTTTCTTTTGGCAGGGTCCAAACGAATAAGTGATAGTGAAGTCTCAGACTATGATTGTGATGATGGAATAGGAGTAGTGTCAGGTAACAAATTTATAAGATTGTAATACTGAAAAAGTTAATATATTTATTATTTGTCATGATAAGTTGATTGACTTATTCTTTCATTGTTGCGTTTCAATTAAAAACCTTCCTGCTTGTTTGGACATGCCATGAGGTAACTTGGCATGCCAGTGGGATCTGGAATCCCAACAGAAGTGTTGAACAAGAACAAACGGTAATTCCTTCTAAGGAGTTTAGGTATTGCATGGTATGTTTAACTTCAAGCTGCTTTTTCTGTCCCCTCCCCCTCCCCCCTCCCCCACTCTTCTGGCATGTAAATAGTTTAACACTTAGAAATATAGGAAGGCACAACTTTCCTATCTTATCCAGGAGCCCCAACAGCAAGTACAGCTACAAACTAAATATGCAATCAAACCACAGTGGTTGTAGGCAGCTCATCCTAACTACTGTCATCCCCTTTTGGGATTTCGTTAGCTTCACTTTTGCCTGAGCTTTGTTAAGTACATTGTAGAGAGGTGTAGTTATTTGGCATAAGAACAATTTATTGTTAGCGGTTCCTTTTTTTAGAGCATATTTAGTAAGCAGATGTTACAACCATTCTGGATTTTAGTAGCAATGTTTAAAGCAGATCATTTTATAGGACCTAGGCACACTGCACAAATGGTCTCTAAATCATCATGTTAAAAGAATGGGAAGTACCTATTCATCGTTCCTTTTTGTCATAAAGCAGAGTGCTAGTTCCAAAATCAGTCTCAAATTAGGTTCATGTAGTACAGTGACCATATCTGCAATTCATTCTCACTAACAGTAGTATATTGTCATGAAATGGGAAACTAGACAGCTTTTATCCTGTTAGTGTCGAATAGCTGTGCCATATTTTGATATGCATTATCATATATAAGGAGTAAATGTGTGTATGACATTCAGTCCAGAAGATGACAGCTCAGAAGAAAATACGCAAGAAAGCTTAGAGGTGAGAGCTCTTCTAGGAAATAGTTTAGGATGTTTAGGATGAAGGATTGTACACACTACTGATTGGTACGTGTTTTTTATACTTAAGTTGTTTGAAATACCCATCTAGTTTATACCCATCTAATTTGTATTTCTTAGCAAATATTACATAAAGAAATATTCTGTCAGTGCAAACCACATTGAATTCCATAGTCTTTGTGCCAGGAGAGCACTTAGAAGATAAATAGTTTCTTTGTAGAGATGCTGACAAACATTTGCTTCCTCATTGTTCCTCCTTTCTGTGCTGGAACTTCTCAGCTTGCTTCCAAGCTGGAATCTAAATAGCCTTCTGTAGATGGGTGGGCAACCTGCCATGTCCTCACCAGATGACTCCTCCTCCAAGGATAATCTGGTGAAAGTATTTGGAGCCCCCAGATACTTAGGAATAGCCCAGAACAGCAGTAGAGGAGGAGCCAGGACTCTCAAGGGAAACTGGCAAGAATCCCTCCCACGGAGAGGGAGCTCAGCATCTGAAGCAGAGACAGAACAACCCCTGGGAATGGCAGAGCTTCAAGAGGCAGACTGACACCCTCACAGTCAGAAGGAGTGTTTGGTTGCAGAAGGGGACTCCTCGTGAGTAAAGGACTATTCAGGAGCAGCCCTCCTCATGAGGAGGACTCTCTGCAGAAACTTCTAAGAGGCTGCAGCTGAGCCCAGGGTGCTGTTCTGACAGCTCTGGCTTTGAAGCCTCCATGCAAGGCTGGTAGAGCTGCTGGAACAATAGTTTGTTGATAGCAGTGTGTCTTGTACCTCATCTTCTGCTTACCTTGACCTCTGACTGCCACTCAGCTTGCCTCATTCCTGATTAGAACCACTGTGTACCTGGAATTGGACATTGGTGTTGTCTGTACTCATTATAGCCTTGGTTATCTGAAAGTTTCCCTGCAACCTAAAACCTGTGTATAGGGCAGGGCACAGTATCCCTTTCCCCAGTCCTATTTCGTTTGTTTTTTGTTTAGGAAGGGGGTGACCTTTCATGGGGACCATGTCATGGTGTGAAGTGAGATGTGAGATCAGTACCCCTTCTCACTGTAGTCCCAATTACTGTTGGGATTCCTCAAGGCGGTAATATTTTTGGGGGGGTGGGGGGAGATTTAAAGGCCTATGCTGTTTGGAAATGGGAGGTTTAAAAGTGATGGATTGACTTCTGCCTGTAGAGTGGTGGCAAGGGTAGGCAACATTGTGTTCCCCAAATGTTGTTGGAGACTCCAGCTCCCTTATTTGTGATCATTGGCCATGATCATTGATCATTCCCCATAGAGCATATCCTTAGGGATCCTGCCATCTTCCATTCTGTGAATATGACCAAGCCAGCATAGACATCACTGAGACAAGAGTGTGAACATGCTGGGAATGTGGGATTGGGACAGTACATCTTTGTTTGGGGCTCTGTCCTGCAAATCATCTTGACACAGCACACATGGAAGGAATTGAGGTGTTCTTCCTGGCAGGTGTAAGTTGCCCATGACTCACTTCCATAAAGCAGTATGCTCAACATGTAAGCCTGGTAGACCTTCATCTTGGTATTGGTTGTTAGCATCACATTCTCCCATACTCTTTTGGGGAGATGAGCCATTATCATGGCTGCCTTGCCAATATGCTTGTCCAGTTCAGTGTTGATGAAGAGGTTGCTGGTTATTGTCTACCATCTCAAGCATATGGTCACCAATGCTGATGCACGGAGCCCATGCCTGGACAAAATGGTTGATGAGACTCTGTAGTGCTTCCTTGGAGTGCCATAAATTAAACGTGAAAGAAGGAGGTGAACAAGATAATGATAGAGCTTTGAAATGTTTTCTTTCTTTCCTCCCCCCACATGTCTACTTCAAAATGTTGGAATATAGTTCAGGATTTTTTGCTATGCAGGAAACAATTGCTTCACCAGATTGCACCTTATACAAGTGAGTGCTTGTCTGCTGGGCTATTTCCATGTTAATTCACCGCTGCTGTGTCAGGTCCTTACCCACCTCACATTAGAGTACCCAGATTTAGCAGAAGCACTTGGGGCCCAGACAGGTTTGCAGAATTACATGTGGCAGGGAGAGACAGTGCTTGACTCTTTGCCTGACTGATGCTTTTCTACTCCAAATCACTCTTCAAAGCTACTTTTCCAGTTTGCAATACCATGGCAGGAGAAGTGGCTTGAGTGAGGCAATATGGAACAGGGAAGCAGTATGTCGTGCTACTTTTCTGCTCCAAATTGCCCCCTCCTAAAGCGCTTTTGTTTGTAATGTATCATTGGACTGGCAGTTTCCAAAATCAATTCTTAACAGCTACTGGGAACCTATAGATTTAGTAAGACTGCTGTAAATCTGTGCCTTCTGCTAAATGTAATGGATATGGTTACTGCCCTGCTAATAATTTTGCTGATTCTTATGCCTTAGATGTATTAAGCTGCATTTTTACAGGCTGAAGCTCTCTTAAGGCTGTCTCATGATTTTTCTGCCTTGCCTTGTCTCTGTAATAGCTTCCTGTATAATATAATCAGCACATTGAATGGGCATATTTTCAACCTCCCCCAGCCTTCCAGATTTTTAATTAAGATACTAAGTGTTAGCAGCGCTAATGGGCTCCCCCATGGAACCAGTGAAAATGCATTATGAGCATATTAGCTGTAACATACCACAAATTAGTATTTTCCAAGTGAGGGATCGCTTTATTTTAAACCCGATAAATGAAATTTTGAATTCATACTTTACTGTAACCTCCATGGACCCCTCATAGTGGCCCTCATAGACAACAAAAGAGCAGTGAAAGCTGTACAGTACTGGGATGCAATCTCAAAAATGATAGAATGATCTCAATACGAATCCAAGGCAGACATTTTATGCACCAACTACCGGTTCTGAAGAAACTGAAATTGACCACTTCTATGAAGACTTACAACACCTTCTAGAAATGACACCAAAGAAGGATGTCTGCATCCCAATCCCAAAGAAGGGCAGTGCCAAAGAATGCTCCAACTACCGCACAATTGAACTCATTTCACACGCTAGCAAGGTTATGCTTAAAATTCTACAAGGCAGGCTTAAGCAGTACAGTATGTGGACCGAGAACTCCTAGAAGTGCAAGCTGGATTTCGAAGGGGCAGAGGAACCAGAAAACAAATTGCAAACATGCACTGGATTATGGAGGAAGCTAGAGAGTTCCAGAAAAAACATCTACTTCTGCTTCATTGACTATGCAAAATAATAATAATAATAATAATAATAATAATAATAATAATAATTTATTTATACCCCACCCTTCTGGCTGGGTCTCCCCAGCCACTCTGGGCGGCTTCCAACAGAAAAATAGAACACAGTAATCTATTAAACATTAAAAGCCTCCCTGAACAGGGCTGCCTTCAGATGTCTTCTAAAAGTCTGGTAGTTGTTTTCCTTTTTGACATCTGTTGGGAGGGCGTTCCACAGGGCAGGCGCCACCACCGAGAAGGCCCTCTGCCTGGTTCCCTGCAACTTGGCTTCTCGCAACGAGGGAACCGCCAGAAGGCCCTCGGTGCTGGACCTCAGTGTCTGGGCAGAATGATGGAGGTGGAGACGCTCCTTCAGGTATACTGGACCGAGGCCATTTAGGGCTTTAAAGGTCAGCACCAACACTTTGAATTGTGCTCGGAAACGTACTGGGAGCCAATGTAGATCTTTCAAGACCGGTGTTATGTGGTCTCGGCAGCTGCTCCCAGTCACCAGTCTAGCTGCCGCATTCTGGATTAGTTGTAGTTTCCGAGTCACCTTCAAAGGTAGCCCCACATAGAGCGCATTGCAGTAGTCCAAGCGGGAGATAACTAGAGCATGCTGGCTAGGCAGTCTGCGTACCAGATGGAGCTGATAGACAGCTGCCCTGGACACAGAATTGACCTGCGCCTCCATGGACAGCTGTGAGTCCAAAATGACTCCCAGGCTGCGCACCTGGTCCTTCAGGGGCACAGTTACCCCATTCAGAACCAGGGAATCCTCCACACCTGCCCGCCTCCTGTCCCCCACGAACAGTACTTCTGTCTTTTCAGGATTCAACCTCAATCTGTTAGCCACCATCCATCCTCCAACCGCCTCCAAGCACTCACACAGGACCTTCACTGCCTTCACTGGTTCTGATTTGAAAGAGAGGTAGAGCTGGGTATCATCCGCATACTGATGAGCACCCAGCCCAAACCCCCTGATGATCTCTCCCAGCGGCTGCATGTAGATGTTAAAAAGCATGGGGGAGAGGACAGAACCCTGAGGCACCCCACAAGTGAGAGCCCAGGGGTCTGAACACTCATCCCCCACCACCACTTTCTGAACACGGCCCAGGAGGAAGGAGCGGAACCACTGTATAACAGTGCCCCCAGCTCCCAACCTCTCTAGACGGTGCAGAAGGATGTTATGGTCGATAGTGTCAAAAGCCGCTGAGAGATCCAGTAGAACTAGGAAACAGCTCTCACCTTTGTCCCTAGCCCGCCGGAGATCATCAACCAGTGCGACCAGGGCCGTTTCAGTCCCATGATGAGGCCTGAATCCCGACTGGAAGGGATCCAAATGGTCCGCTTCTTCCAGGCGTGCCTGGAGTTGTTCAACAACCACTCACTCAATCACCTTGCCCAAGAATGGAAGATTTGAGACTGGGCGATAGTTGACCATATTAGCTGCATCTAAAGACGGTTTTTTAAAAGCATTTGACTGTGTCGACCACAGCAATCTATGGCAAGTTCTTAAAGAAATGGGAGTGCCTGATCACCTCATCTGTCTCCTGAGAAATCTATATGTGGGACAAGAAGCTACAGTTAGAACTGGATATGGAATAACTGATTGGTTCAAAATTGGGAAAGGAGTACGTGCTTTGATCCATGGGGTCACGAAGAGTCGGACACGACTAAACAACAACAACAAAATTGAATGTTTAGTTTAATTGTCATAGTGGATACTGATGTACAGGAAATTAAATGATTCAAAATAAGTGAGACAGTATCTTTTGTTGGAAGAATCTCTATTGGCAAAGGCTGATGTATGGGGCTAGGAATATGTCATCTAGCCCCCCATCTTAGCGGTAATTCTGTGATGTCATGGAATGTTCAGTGGCATTTCAACTGCAGAATTAATTAAACTTTTAACAGTACTGTACAATGTTCATGAACAACCCAGCTTTTATTTAAAAAGTGAAAGTTTGGTTGTGATTAAAACCACTCAGAATTATAGGGACAGGAAGAACTGTGTTTAAATATACTGAGGACTGCAGAACTATATGGGGGAACAGCAAGTGTAATAGAGAAATTATAGGACCAGTAGGCCTAAGTCATGGTGGTTAAGGAAGGGACAAAATATGAAAAGTGGGCCTGTGGAAAAGATAAAGAATGAGGACAGGAGAAAATTATTTAAAAACTCAGACAGAACATAAGCACAAAAAGCTACATGTTGTTGGCAAAAGTAGAAGTGATTACTGTATATAGAAATTTCATTAGGGAATATTGAGAGTCGCTGTGGCTCAAGAAAACAGGACAAAATTCAGCAGTGGGCTGAACAAGGTTTTGTTTGTTTGTTTGTTTTTAATAAAAGTTTGGCATGGAGTTGAAATGAGAGCCAATAAGAATGTGGGGCTGAGGAAAATATTTGAACAGAATCAAGTGAGGAGTGAGGTTGCTAAATTTGCTGACAGTACCAGATTATTCAGGGTAATAAAAACAAAAGGGGGTTATGAAAAGCTCCAAAAGAATATTTGCAAAGTTGGTCAATAGGCATTAAAATAGCAAATGCAGTTCATTGAAAGTGTAAAGAGAAACACATTGGGGCAAAAATTCCCAAAACATGGGGTTTGAGCTGGCAGTAACTGATGAGGAAAGAGACGTTGGGATTATGGGGGATAGCACAATTGACACATCAACACAGTGAGTGGCAGCTGTGAAAAAGGTGAGTTAGGGAGCATTACGTATCAAAAGGTTTAAAAATAAAACTGCTAATATTGTTATGCCTTTATATGAGTTTATATTGTTACCATACTTGGAAAACTGAGATTGCTATATCTCAACAAGGATATTGTAGAGTTGGGAAAGGTGCAGAATCAAGGGGCTGGATCAAGTCCTTTATAAGAAATGTTATTTTATTTGTTTGCTTATTTAAGGCATTTACACCCTACCTTTTAGCCAAAAAGTCTTCCAGAGTGGCCACTCTCAGATTTACAAACTCAGAAGCTATGACACACAAGGAGCAGGAATGGGAGGGAGGCTGGTGAGAAGCAAGGTCAAGAACAAGTCCTTACAACTTTTGAGAGTTTTTAGTTTAGAAAAAAACTAAAAGAAAAACTAAAAAGATTTTAGAGAGTTTTAGTTTAGTTTAGAAAAAGAGTAAGTAACGGGCATGGGGCAAACAAGTTGGATAGCGATAAGATTTTCTGCCTTTCTCAAAGTACTAGAATCCAGAGTTATACAGTACAATGAACCTGAATGATGGGGGATTCAGGACAGACAACGGGAAATATTTATTCTTAGAGTACATAGTTAAAATATGGAATTTTCTACCACGGGGTGTAATGATGGCCACTAACTTTGATGTCATTAAAATGGTTTAGAGAAATTAATGGAGAATATCAACAGCTACTGGTTTTTCTGATATTCCAGAAACAAAAGCAGCATACCTCTGAATATTTTCACTGGGGAACATTAGTAAGAGAGTGCTATTACCCTTGTCCTGTTTCAGGGCTCCTCATAGGTGCTTGGTAGGCCACCGTGCGAAACAGGGTGCTGAACTAGATGTCCCTTTGGTCTGATACAGCAGGGCTTTCATTATGCCCTTATGAGTGTCTTTACCTTTGGCAGCACATGTGAAGCACTGTGAGCAATTTGAAAAGTGGTGCATGAATTCTACCTGTAATTATTTTTAAAATCTGACAGCATTATATATTACGACATCTTTTCTCCAGGGTGCAACTTTTCTGTCAGCTGTACAAATCTAACAAAACAGAAAAAGTGAAATGTCACTATACCTGTACTGTTTGTTCAGTTCTCTCAACCTTCCCTCCCACTTCCAGATTACCGACATAATGGGCGAGATCTTCAAAGCTCAACACTATCAGTGCCAGAACAAGTGATGTCATCCAATCACTGCTCTCGGTCAGGGTCCCCTCACCGTGGAGACAGTATAGGAAGGACAAGATCATGGTCTCCCAGTGTCCCTCCTCTACAAAGGTAAATTATTGTAAGGATTTAGGCTTGGGTTTGTTTGTTTGTTTGTTTGTTTGTTTGTTTGAATATGACATGAAATTATGTAGTTACTAAAATTATTCCTTTAAACTCAAGATAATGAGTGAGAGAATATGAAATTTCAGTTGCTTTTCTATAGTAACACAGATATTTTTGCTTATAATATAGTAAAGGTAAAGGGACCCCTGACCATTAGGTCCAGTCGTGACCGACTCTGGGGTTGCGCGCTCATCTCGCATTATTGGCCGAGGGAGCCAGCGTACAGCTTCCAGGTCATGTGGCCAGCATGACAAAGCCGCTTCTGGCAAACCAGAGCAGCACATGGAAACGCCGTTTACCTTCCCGCTGTAGCGGTTCCTATTTATCTACTTGCATTTTGACGTGCTTTCGAACTGCTAGGTTGGCAGGAGCTGGGACCGAGCAACGGGAGCTCACCCCGTCACAGGGATTCGAACCGCCGACCTTCTGATCAGCAAGCCCTAGGCTCAGTGATTTAACCACAACGCCACCTGGGTCATAATATAGTAATGGACCTTATTAATAATTTACCTCTTGTTTTGTCACTTATCTTTGTGAATGACTAGACAAACAATGTAATTATTTCCATTCAGAGCAAGAATGATTGCTCCTTCATTTATATCTCTGCAATCCAAACAAAACAAAACAAAAACCTCTCTGTGGTGCTTTTTCCTAAGTAAACACCCTTGCTAGCAACTGATGTAGTAACTATTGAGCTTTATGCAGATTATGTATTGTACTAATTTGCCATCCTACGCTGCCTATATGGGTTCATATCCCAATGAAACTGATGAAATAATATCCCCCCCACTTTTAGATATGGTATGACTTTTGCAATATTAGCATTATATAAATAATTAAAAAGCAAAGAAAGTCCTTATGTTTATGTAAAAATCTTCAGCATATTGATGTAAAATATAGATTTAGGACAAAGTCTGTTCCAGCTTAGAGCTACAGTGCATTTAGAAGTTTTATTTTGGTATTAGCCTCTATTATTTATTCATTTTAAAGCCTATTTTTTATGTTATATATAAGATTATTGTAACTTTTTCTTGAAAGCTTATAACAATCTTTCATTTGCAAAATAATAACCTATGTTGGAATATTAATAACCTGTAGAACCACCAGTGGCTGGTTATCTTGATAGACTTCCTTTCCTACCCCAGCATCCATTGTGCCTGTCATGGAATATTAGTTATGGTTAAGGTGGAAGATTTCTGCTCATTGAATACACAAGCTATAAAATAAGTTCTCTATTGAGGACCATGATCACAACCATTTTTTATTAGTATCAATCTACCACAACATGAAAACTGATTTTTTTTCTCTCTCTCTATCACACACAATAAAAATAGTGAAAGATACAAATAGTCAGTTACTAGGGAACTCATAAATTACTGAGACTTCTAATTATATATCAGTAACTGGAAGCTTGCAAAATCACATTCAACAGAAAATAATGTTTGTGTATTGAAGAATTTATTCTTAATTCCCCCCAGATCATACTAGCAACACTAAATGTTAATGGACACAAGAATCTAGAGTGCAGTATTAATTATTTATTAGACTTACTTCTGCCCTGCTTTTGAATCAAATTCAGGTCCCAAACCACCTTAAAAAGGTATCATATAAGTAGCAGAGTTTCCCAAACTTGTGTCTCTGACTATTTTTGGACTACAATTCCCATAATCACTGACCATTGGACCTACTAGCAAGGGTTGATGGGAGTTGTAGGTGAAAAACAGCTGGAGACCCAAGTTTGGGAAACCCTGAGAAATTTGTCTATGGGATGTAGATGTAAGAGTCTCTTCTGGGTATCTGAACTTCAATTATCTTAATTGTTCTAAGCAAAAGCACCCCAAATTCTGTGTGAAACTTTCCCCCTAAAACTTTCTGTGATACAGCAGCTAAGTCAATACATGGAGAGACTTCTGCACCCTGCCTCTTTGACCATAGATTCCACAGCCACATGTAGTGAGATTAGGAAGTACAGTATCTGAATGAATTAGTTTATTTATTTTTTCCTGTACATGGGCAAACTGGACGCTAGTGTTATGGGGAAAAGTGACAAAGTCTCCAAATTTACAGGTGTGTTCCTGCTCAAGGCTTAAGCCCTTAAGCCATTCTTTGTAATCAGCCATGATCTGAGGACACATAATGCAACCACCTTGTTATTGCTAAGCAAGTCTGGTCAGAGCTTTAGTGGGAGACTCCTGCACCAAAAGGAAGCAGCAGACATGAGTTCCTTATTTGTGGTCCATTGTGAACCTGGAAATTCCCCCTTCTGACAATGAGATGAGTTAGTTTAGCTTTTCTTTATCTCTATTCTGAATGTCTTGGATTCCTGCAGGGCTGTTTCTTTCATATTTTATATGCTTCCTCAGTGAGTACCCTGGGTATTTAGAAATTGCTTCCTTATTTTGGGATGGCCGTGGTTATTGTTTAAACTGACAGGCATTTGACCACCTGTCCTTGCTAAAGGAAAGAAAGATAATATGAAGAGCTGAGTGTTGTGTACCCCTCTTAAAAATATCCAGCATAAGGAAAACATCTAAATTATATTTTGTATAATTCAGATAAAACAATACACTTCGTGCTGGTGCAGATGCAACACAAGCACTTTTAATCATGGTTAAGCGATCAGAAGCCAGCCACAGGATTGCACATTCCTTCCCTTCCTGCCTTAACCATGGTCAAGAAATGGACAATAACTAATAAGAGTCTCCAGGTTTTCAGGTTTAATAAATGTTTGGTTGGCAAATGGTGGTTATTTTGCATAAATACTTCCAATTTGCACACTTTTGTCTGAAATGGAATGTTAATTATGTAGATTTCACATTTAGTTTTTAGATGGCATTAACTAAGTGATGTGCAGTAAAATCGAATATTGCAGTGAATTGTTTGTGGATCATGACAGAGGGAGTGAAAATATTCCTGGTGCAGATTTCCCACCTCTTCCCTACCTTGAGTCTGAATTTTTTCTTCTTCAATTTTTTCCCCCTCAGCAAGAAGGCAGCACATGCCAACTTTTATATAAGATGTATGCATAGGCAACCAATCCTATCAGCTACCGGTATGAACAGATTTTGTCAGAGTCAAGGATGTTAAAGGTTACAGCTAACATTTTCATTAACAGGGCTCATTTCAAAGAGAACTGCTCATTTCCACCTTCATGACATTGATGGTTTTATTTCTTCAGTAGGAATGTGGAACAGGGGTCTCGAGGGACTCGATCTACTCCTGCACATTACAATACCGTGAACCGAATGGATAGACATCGAATAATGGATGACCACAACTCTCCAGACAGAGAGAGGTAGATATTCAGATGTAACAGAGTAAACAATGGAAAGAATAATAATACATTTCAGAAAAAAACAGAATCAATTCAGATTGATACTTAAACCTCAGCATCTCCAGTTTACAAAAGTGAAATAATTAAATTTGCCTAATGCTATTTCCTGCTATTATTATTCTGTATTACATATAAATAGTCCCATAGTTTGCTTTTACCTGTAAGGAAAGCTTGAAGAAAGCATGCAAGAAGAACATTTTAGCCAAATAATTGAATCAGTTCTACGGGCCTTTTATTTTACCTTTGACAATAATCACATTAGAATGAAAACTTGGATTTATTTATTGAATTTGTAGAGATTAGAAATATCAAAGGATTTCCCAGTTTGATTATTGTAATGCTACACTTTGTTGTTGTGGAAACACCCCTTCCATGCACAAATGGATGGGTTTTGCTTTTTAAAAAGGTTTTCACTCTTTACCAGTTCCCAGTGTTAGAAATCTGCTTCCATGAAACTTCAAAGAAACCTCTAGCTCAGGCATCCCCAAACTTGGCCCTGCAGTTGTTTTGGGACTACAATTCCCATCATCCTTGACCACTGGTCCTGTTAGATAGGGATGATGGGAGTCGTAGTCCCAAAACATCTGGAGGGCCGAGTTTGGGGATGCCTGCTCTAGCTGGACACATGATTAATATATAGAGCTGGGGGAGGGTGGGGATATGTTTTGTAAGGAAGTACACCTTGTTAGTACCTTTTAAACAGTGTTGCTTGAGAAATCTTTTATATAGCAACCTGAGATCTACTGGCATCTTGGAATTTTAATGAAATAGAAGTGAACCAGAGATTGTAGTTGGCTTATGTTGCTTACTCTGCAACATTACCTGAGGCATTTTTTGCTTTCATTTTAAAAAATAGACAGGACATTTTTCACCTCATTAACTTGTGTTAATGAAAATTGAATTTGAAATGTTCACCTCCCTTAGTTTCATAATATACTTGCACTTCAATATTTTTAACACCTTACCTAACAAGATACCAGTATATCTTCCACAATCTTACATGTACAAAAATTAAAGTTGATTTCTTTTTTTTTAAAAAAAGAATACTGTCATTAACAATTTTTCTGTTACTATTTTTCAAACAAAAAGTAATATTTCAGACTGCCCGAATCATTTACTATGATTTCTAATTATAAATGACAGAAGCAGCTAGTAGCAAGTAACAACAACAACAACTTTATTACTTATACCCAATCCATCTGGCTGGGTTTCTCCAGCCACTCTGGGTGGCTTACAGTGTTACAGTGCATATAAAAACATACTAAAACATAAAAGGTTGTTTGCAACCTAGCTAAGAATTTAAAGAACATGACAGTTGATTTTGAGGTAAAGTTAAGGTGTCTTTCTCTGCTATTGAAGTAATTCAGTCTTGTTGTTGTTTAGTCGATTAGTCGTTTCCGACCCTTCGTGACCCCATGGATCAAAGCACGCCAGGCACTCCTGTCTCCCACTGCCCCCCGCAGTTTGGTCAAACTCATTTTCGTAGCTTCGAGAACACTGTCCAACCATCTCGTCCTCTGTCGTCCCCTTCTCCTAGTGCCCTCAATCTTTCCCAACATCAGGGTCTTTTCCAGGGAGTCTTCTCTTCTCATGAGGTGGCCAAAGTATTGGAGCCTCAGCTTCACGATCTGTCTTTCCAGGGAGCACTCAGGGCTGATTTCCTTAAGAATGGATAGGTTTGATCTTCTTGCAGTCCATGGGACTCTCAAGAGTCTCCTCCAGCACCATAATTCAAAAGCATCAATTCTTCGGCAACCAGCCTTCTTTATGGTCCAGCTTAAATTCAGCTTAATTCAGTCTTAAAATGGTATAATTTGAAGTGGATTGTGCTTTTGAACTGTTTAGCTTTAATTAAATTTCCTAAACACAAATTCCTCCATTGTGCTTAAATTTAGAATGCTAAATGCCTGATTCACCAGCATGTTAAACTGGACCAGGCAAATTTAAGCTGGCTAAATCTTTGCCTTTTTGACATGTATTAGAGGGGGCGGGGGAGAGAGACATAATTCTTAAAATAACAAATAGCAGACTGTGGGTAGCAGATTCTAGGCACCATTTCCAGAATAAGAGACACATTCCAGAACTGATACGTTCTGCTGTTCTTTTCAATTTAAAAAGCTGTGGCCCAGAGCACCGAAAGACTCTTTTAGGCCATCACTTATAGATGGTGTAGCATTAGGTAAGATGCTATCTTTTAATGGATGAACTCATGCTGCTGAAAGAGTATGCAGACAATTGAGTTAAAAACTCGACTTCAGGCAGATGCTTGACAGAATTATGTGAACCAGAAACTGCATACTCCTTAAGCCACTGTTGTTGGCCCAGTAAATTATAATAGCTTGCCTATTTGTTGTTCTGCTGCTTATTCTCTGGGGCCATCAGAACAAAATATACCAAAGTTAAACAGATAGTTTTGAGTATTCTTTGCAGGCCTGGTATCAGACTTTCTTTATAACTGATGCAGCCACAGTGCTGCACATACTGATAAGTGTGTCAACAGGGACTTTTTCAACCCCTTTCCTTTTTCTTCAAGGACACTGAAAGAAAGGGCCAAACAAAAACCAGTTCACCAGAAAGAGAGAGAGAAAGAAAGAAAGAAAGAGCATTTTGTCCTAATGATCTGGCACTTGATTGGAATATATGGTACTGTTGTTCTGCCTTTAGACACCCAAAACTCACTTTCAAAGATTGTTACTTACTCTCATGGTAATCATTACCGCAAAATTGTTTTATGAGCCTGAAAGCATAATTTAAAATAGTATATTTTCCTAAAAGTTATTAAGCTTGAAAAGTCTCTAGTGTGCATTAAAAATGTATTTACAAATATCCTCCGCATTGAGATAGATATTGTTCCAAAACTATGGTCATTTAATAGTGCATTAGCTGAAGGATGAAATAGCCAGCTTCTCTGTTTATTCTTTATACTATCCTTTCTCCAAAGAGCTTAAGTTGGTGTATATGCCTCCCCCTACCTTTTATCCTCAAAATAACCTTGTCAGGTAGTTTAGGCTGACACCAGTAACCTTTGTGGCTTAGAGGGAATTTGAAGACAGGTGTATCCAGTCTAAATTGAGCACTCTAACCAGTGCACCACACCAAAGAGTTGTCAAAGGATCCATTTGCTTAAATAGTGCTGCCCGAGTCGTCTACAAAATGGGGGTGGCTCACTTTATAGAGCAAAAGAGACATGGAAAAGCTCTCCTTAAGGAGAGCAACATTTGAGCAGTTTACCTTCTCAAATTTGTCACCCCATCCCCCTGTTCCCCTGAGCTCAGCTGGGAGAAAAGCAGCTGGGGTGGGGTGAGGCAAAGATGCCTCATTTGACAGAGGGGCAGAGGGTTGCTACTAGGCAGATGACATCTTCTGTTGTGGCTCCTGATTGTGGAATGCTCTTCCCAGGGAGTCTCAGCTGGTGCCAACTTTGTCATCATTTCAATACCAGGTTTAAAATATCTCTGCTCCCAGATGTTTGGTTGTTGGTACTTGGTGTATTTTATTTGACTGTTTAATTGATGGTGTTATTGAGGTACGTAGAGGTTAAAATGTTGTATTTATATTTTTTGTATTTTCATTCTTGTTGTCTGTCGGATGTAAATTCCCTTAAGACTTCACAGTGTATGGTGATTAATAAATAAAGTAGTAGCAGCAGCAATAATAATAATAATAATAATAATAATAATTAATTGGACGTAAGGTGTTTAGCTCCCCTCACTAGCATGTTCATTTTGCTGTAGAAATTGAGACTGATTTATCTGTGATGGAGCAGATGTGAGTCTAAACAAATGGGATTTGCTGTTGTCACATCTGTTTTTGACCTTAAAGTATAAAGAGCTAGGATTCCAGAATAAAGGAGGGAAATTGACATTGTCAGTACTTTGTCAAGTAAAAGCTTATTGGAAAGTTTCTGAGCAGTTGAAGTGTGTAGCATTATGCAACCACTTTGGGAACTCTGATAGAAAAACATGGTGCAAAATGAAGAAATAAAATACTGTATCATTTAGCAGTTTAACTAAGTATATGGTTGCATTGGTGCACTAATTCTAGAGTCTGTCTGCAGCAAAAGCTCTGAGGGTATTTCTCCCCTTTAAGTCGCATGTGCTTCTTGCTGCAATTCTGAAGTTGAGGCTGAAAGGGTAAGTGGCTATATGCTTACACTGGGAAGCAACACTTGGCCCTTTAAGTTGCTAGCTCATTGTGGCAGCAGGAGAATTAGGCTGTACATCTTTTCAGAAGCAAGTCTCATTGATTTTAGTGTCAATGCTGTAATTATTTATAGTTTCCTGCTTTTATAGATCCGTTCAGTTCCAGATTATAGGATCCCCCCCCCCCCCATGTTGAATAAAGAACTAAGTGATTTTGAACTGGTGAAAACGTGAAATAAAGACACATCGTTGTCAACAATACTAATATACATTCTCATATATGAGAAGGAAGTATAACAGAAAGTATTTGAGGGTTAAATATGTCTTATTTTCTGCATAAGAAATGATCATTTTTAAACCAGTCTAAATGTGCTCAGAAATATCCAGATCTAATTGTGTGTGTGTGTGTGTGTGTGTGTGTGTGTGTGTGTGTGTGTGTATTGTCACCCTCTGCCCCCCGGTTAGCTATGTCTGATGAACCAGGGGCAGCTCCAAGCCAGCAGAGCACTGGAGAATTATGCCCTCTCCATTTCCCTTGTGGTACTCATGCTGCAGATTAGCCACTGCCCCTTGCAGATTGGCCACCTATCCCTTGAAGGATCTTGTGGCATCCCAAACTAACAAATTTTCTGTAGCAAAACCTATTGTGGTCCAAATCTTATTTTTCCAGATGCATGAAATGATATTCTCTGATACAGATATAAACAGAATGACGTGCACATACAATGGGGGAAGATAAAGGATAGAGTGTCCTGTTACTCTGTAGAGTGAAATGCAATCAAGGTCCAGTGAAAAGGGTAAATGGTCTATTTAGCTTGAGTGTGACCCATTCCTGCAGGTAATGAATTGGCAAATCAAGATGAATAGATAACAAACACCACTTTGCTGTGCCAATTTATTGCCAGTAAGGTCACACTCTCTCAATTGGATTTTTTTTACCCTAGGACTTGTTTGCATTCCATTCTACATAGTAATAGGTCACACCTGTCTCTTCCATCGATGAGTCCACAGGTACCTCTTGGTAATAACATCTCTCTTCAGTCTATACATGTGTGTTGTGTGTAGATACACAAAGCCTTGTGCTTAGCAGCTTAGCTGTTTATCTGACAAAGTGGATTCTTGCTCATTAAAGCATCCAAATCTAGTATTACAGGTTACAGCAAAAGCTACTGAATCTGTATAGCATGAATCCAATACTGTTTCATGGAAATACACAAGACATTAGTTTGTTATTTATTAAAAACTGTTATGTTCTTCCATTCCACAGTTGTATAAAGTATCTTACATCTTTGCTTTAAACCAATTTCATAGAATGAAACAAATTAATAAACAGAAAACTGTGAACATTAAAACTCAAAACAGCACCACCAAACCCAAAGCACATTCTCCCCCTCTGTCAATCCAGAGGTTTGGGGAAAAGAGGATTTTTGAAGGAGTTTAAGTTCAGAAAGGGGGATCACTGACACTAGGAAAAGATTATTCCAGAAAGTTAGGTTCGCTACTAAGAAACACTAACTTCTCACTCTTAACAGTTTAGCTTTCCCAAATGTGTGCCGGGGGGGGGGGGTATTTTCAGCTGGTTCTCAGCTAAGATTTTTAGAAGCTTGAAAAGTTTCATGTGATTTTCTCCACAGTTGCCATAATCTTCTTAACCAAACTGATTTTTGGCATATCCTGATATTTCCAAAATGGGTACACTGACTGTGTGTATCAAATGAGCAGACATTGTTCATATATGTATAATATAGTTCTGCAGGAACTTATGAGGCATTCTGTGAATATTACAAAACAATATATTTCCATTTACCAAGTATTAATTTCACAAAACTGAGGCACGCTCCATTTGAAGCATGAAATTAGAATGAAATTAACACATTTTAATAGCTTTTCTTTGGGAAGAAGCATTAGTACAGTTGGTCCTCCAATAGGATTTTGTAAGCGTTACTCTGAATATTTTCATGTACCTTTCTTCACTATTTATGTCTCATGCCTAATACAATTGAACCTTCTCAAATGTATCAATGACTCTGGGCTGGTTCAGAAATAACATTCCTGGAGCGGGGATGGTGATGTCATCAATTTAAAATGGCACCTTAGTTTGCATCTTCTACTTACCCTGAAGGCAGTGTGACACTCTGCTTGCTTAATTCAACACAAACACCTCTCTCTACTATCGGGGGTATCATTGTGCTGCATTGCCTTCAACCTTTCCAGTCCCAGGACTCAGCTTTAGGTCATACATGAATTTGGGGACCCACTATTTCCCCCCTAAGCTTGTATTTACATGGTGTTGCTGCTGCTGTTGCAACCTACCTTAGGAATGGAACCCAAAGGGAATAAAGGGTGGGATTGACTTTTAGCTATCCCCAGGGAAAAGAAATACTAATGGATGCTAACTTTCAAAGATTTCTGGTGTGCTCTTGTAATGAGAAGAAATATAGGTTAAAATTTCAATATGCTGTGTTTGAGCTTATACGAATCTGAAAAAGTAGCAGTAGCCATTCTTTACAACAATGCATGTTTGCACTATTGGTGTCCTCCAGAATTGTCTCTAGGTCTGATATTCACAGATTCAGTAAAAGCTTAGTTAGGTGCAAATTAAGTTCAAGTCAGAATACCGTAACATCAGGAGAGCTATGAATGTTGCTGATAAAGTCTCAAAATGATTTATTTATAATAGGGATAAGGTATCAGGAAAGGAAAGAGGAAGAAAATCACCCATACCTGCCAGGTTCAGCTTAAGTAAACTCATTATTTTTCCTTTGCTAAGGCATCAGACCTCTGAGTCACTGTTTTCACTGAGAGAGCTGACAAATCCAATAATCTATGGAAAATTACCTGCATAAACATAGAATTGTATTACTGCCCAGTGTAATTTCTTGAATATAGTGGTCCTTGTTATGGTATGCCCCATCTTGATAAAGGCAGGATATATACTAAGGTTGCATTTTCCTGATTCAGACAGGCCAAGTCCTGCAGAATGGCAGAGCTTAAATCTCTATGCAAGCTTTAGCTTTAAGTATCTCCCGAGACCAACAAAGCATGCTGCATTGCTGTTCATACTGTGATGAGAGCTGCTGATTTCGATCTGCCAAAATGAGAAATTCTGAAATGACAGGCTACTAGGACATGATTCATGACAATTTATGCTTTGAGAAAGAAATTGCTATAAAAGGTCACCTTGATCAAACCAGTACCAAACTGGAAAAAAAGTTTTGTGATAGTCTTTCCAAAATAGAAAAATACATCTGAAACCAGCTTTCCTCTTAATAGTTGCCACTGGAATGATGCTAAAGCAAAGTGTTAATTTAAACTGATATGTACAGCTATATTTTGATTCTGGGTTGCCTTTCCTACTCTGCACACAAATTAATTTGAGTCTAGCAACATTCCCATCTCACTTTGTCTTAAATATAAAAAGAAAATATTGTTTTTATAACTCAAGAGATGAATGGTTACATTAGAAAGGTTGATAGTGGGGTATCTTAAATCATGCATTTTTCTATTTGCTACTGTCTTACCTTGTTCTCTCCCCTGCACCACCACCACTGTTTCTAATGGAATAAAAGGTACCATAAAAGAGTACCTCTTGTATACTCAATCAGTTATTGCCACAATATTTGTTGTATCATGAAGAAAAGAACATTCAATATTTGTTTGTCACTTTTAGCCAATATAAAAAGGGCTAGATATATGAGTAGCAATGGGTGAATCAGTTTGTTTCTAGTTTGTGTCAGTTTGACATGTATTCACTCATAAACCTGTTTCATCTCATTTTCATAATAACGTGTGAATATATTTTTAAATACACACCAAAAAATTACTAATTAAATATTTGATTTTTATTTTAGAATTATATTTCTAAACTTATTTTCTCCTGACATACCTATCGGTAAATGGATAGTTTCTTAATGCATATTTCTAAATGTATTCTGATATGTTTTGGAGCCCAGAACCACAATGGAATATTTGAGAAGTGTAAAATCTGATGGCTAACTAAGTACTGATCTAGACATAAATCCATGAGGTGCTGATCAGATGAGTTCATATCAGAATGTGCAAATACTGGATTCCTCAAGGTTCCTTGTATATGATACTTCAGTTCTTGACTGTTGGGTTTAATTACTTCTAGAAAGGTTGAGGGTAGGACAATGATTATGCCCCACTTACTAGGGAGTGCCATTTATAGCCGATGTGGTGGGGTTTGGGGAAGTGCTGGTGACGGGATTTCCCATGTGACTGGGAAGCACTTTGTGTACCTTCCAACCATGCAGGAGGTTGAGAGATGAGCAAGACTAGGGAAGCCAATCAGCATTCAGCCTGGCTCCTTGAGGGGCAGAGCTTCAGGAGTGGACCCGACTGGAGAATGCCCACTGTCAGGTACATTCCTGGAGCATATAAGAGAAGATATTTTCAGTTCTTCACTTGGTTATCAGCCAGTTTAATCTCCCACCCTCTTCTCTGTACTTTAACACTTGCCTTCTTGCAAGGATAGGATAGTAATCGATGAACATTGCTATGGACTGTCATTGGTCTCTGCTTTCAGGATCAGGGAGCAATTTTGCTTCCAGGCAATTTGGCATGGTCCTGTAGATTTCCACCTACTTCATAGCAGTCATCACAACTTGAGCCCTCACTCTGGGAATGTCCTCTTTCTCCTGCCTAAACTTGCTGAATTCCAGGAATTTGATGCCCCCCATTTACATGAACTGTGGACTGATTAGGTAAAAGGTAAAGATAAAGTACCCCTGGATGGTTAAGTCCAGTCAAAGGCGACTATGGAGTTGTGGCGCTCATCTTGCTTTCAGGCCGAGGGAGCCGGTGTTTGTCCACAGTTTTCCGGGTCATGTGGGCAGCATGACTAAACCGCTACTGGCACACGGAGGACCGTGATGAGTGCCAGAGCGCACAGAAATGCCATTTATATTCCTGCCATGGTGATACCTATTTATCTACTTGGTGATACCTATTTATCTAACTGGCATGCTTTCAAACTGCTAGGTTGGCAGGAGCTGGAACAGAGCAACGGGAGCTCACCCTGTTGCGGGGATTCGAACTGCCAACCTTCCGATCAGCAAGCCCAAGAGGCTCAGTGCATAGAATTAACCCCCCCCCCCTATCTCTAGGGTTTACAGGTGTTCAAATACTTACACTGGGGCAATAGAGGAATATTATCACGGTGCAGCAATCAGCATAGCAAAGTTATAAATTGTTCCTCTAGGTGATAAAAATACCATTAACATTTCCTTCAGAGTTTTTTGGTATCCTGTGCATTTTTTTCATGCTTTTGTGAGGATTGTAGAATTATATTGATTAGAGACTATGATTTTGTAGCTGCTGTATTCTCATGCCATTTGTCCTTCAGTTTCCTTTTTAGGATGTGTGTTCATCTATCTTCATTTCATTGTCTTACATTTTCATTTTTTGTTTCTGCTATGCTTTCAGTCCTTATGTCAGTCTGCCTTGGTCTCAACACACTCAGTCCATTGACTACCATCATAGAAATGCCAGGTATCTGTTTTCCTGTGTGTGTGCCTCTGTGTGTATAAATGCATGTCCCTGCTTGCACCTATATTTTTACTTCACTCTGTTCAGGTCACTGAAGGGTATTGCAGGATTGCTTTATAGACAAATATTTAGAAGATTAGTAGGTGTTATTTTTAAAGACTGAAAACATTCAGCTGTTTGTTTGCCTAACCATACTCTACTTGTTAACACCCACTTCCTGTTATTGGCATGTGTGAAATAGCAGTTGATTTATCAGGTTTTGTCTTTGAACTTCCAAATGTTAGAGTCAGGTCATTGATCATTCCATAAAAGGTATATGGGTCACACCCACACCATATATTTAAGTGTATTTTAAGTGTATTTTGTGGGTGTGACCCATATACCTTTAAAGCACATGGCTTCCCCCAAAAGAATTCACAGAGCTACAGTTCCCAGTACCTTTAACAAACTACAGTTTCCAGGATTCTTTGGCTGAAGCTATGTGCTTTATATGTATGGTGTGTGTAGTTTCTAGACCTATATATAACATTTCAAAAAGTCACTATCCTAGGCAGTGTGGACAACATTCAAGTAGGTTAATTTCCATACTGAAAGAATAAATGATGTTATGTGAAGGACAAGTATTAAAGTTGGTGTAGTGTGTTATCTAAATGAGTGAGTTGTGACCCAGGAAAGACCTAGTTGGAATCTCATCTGAGCTATGAACTCAGTTGGTAACTCTACATGCACATCTGTTTCTTAGCTCCAGTGCTCCCGGCTGTAGTTTGGGGCTAATAATGCTACCTACATTACATAATAATTGTAAGGATTATTGCAATATGGTAGATGTGAAGTCCTTTCAGCCCTCAAAACTACAGTAATATATAAATGTTGTGTATTGTTATTGCTGTTGTTATTATTCTTAATATTATTCTTAATATTATTCTTAATGCAAGCAGAGTGCCTCATGAACTGCATGTGTCTGTAGCTTGACATGGTTTTCACTCTCAGCCTCTGACAGTAATGAACACTTCTTAGAAAGGAATAGAAGTCTTTCAGACTCGGGTCATGCAGTTATTGTCTCTAAATAGGTAGTTAGCACTGGTAATGCTGTTTGTATCTTGTGGATGTAGCAGCAGGTACAAATTTATATCTCCCTGGAGTGGGATGGATGTGTGAATAAGAGAACATTGCATCAGGATCAGCACTGAAAGTGGCTTTGGATGTTATTGAAGAAGTGTCATCAACAAATGCAGTTACTTAAACCTACTTCTACATTTGGATGGCAGTGCTTCTTGTAATATTTGAAGGTGAACTTATACAGAGGAGTTAGTAAATTTTGCCTATGTGAATTTTGATTGGACTATCACCAAAGTCACTTGCGTGCCACTTCTGGAACTGTTCTGAGTTTCTCTTATACTTAGATTTACAATCTAAAACCATGATAGTGCTTTAGTTATCACTTTGAGAATGCTTTGCATTAATCATAAATTAACATTTATACATTAACATGCTTTATATGTACAACTGAATTGGTCTTTTCCCCCCTTTGTCATTTGCTTCTCTGTTTTTACCTTTGTGTCTCATTTGTGTACATGTCTTAACTGTAGCTTCATGTTCATCCCTTATGTTTTGGCAGCAAGGATCACTCAATGTACCCTATCTTTTGTGAAGATGCAATCAGATTACTTCGATCCCGTACGATGTGCCGTACCTATTCTGAGGGTGCTTACTATGAATTTGAGAGGTATAATTGGTGTGGCATGTTTGTTTAGTCTCCCACATCATTCATAAGCAAACAGTACTCCGATGTTCAGAAATCTGCAATTTAAGTTTTAAATGATACAGTACATTGGAGGAAAGAAGAAAAGGCACTAAAAGCAGGAATAAAAAGAAAGGTTTCCCCAAAAGTGCGCAGAATACATTATATAACTCATGATGTGTTGGATATTAAAACTCTTTCTCTAAGGTGACTCTAAAAATAAAATCCACATGCCACCCATTAACAATTCATTAATGAAACTCATATTCAAAGATAAATGTATCACAAAACTGAACAAACCCAACTGGATGCATAACAAGACTCACTAAACAGGGATATTATTTTATGACCATTAGATTAGTGAAGATAATCTGATTAAAAATAGTAAGGTTTCCTTTGCTTTATAGACTGTGTCACTGCTCTCTTTAATTTTAACATGAATTTTTGTTTGTAAATTTAAAATAATACCATCTACATTGCTCCTAGAATACCTTTTTACAGTGGTACCTTGGTTCCCAAACTTAATCCGTTCCAGAAATCTGTTCAAAAACCAAAGCGTTCTAAAAACAAGACATGCTTTCCCACAGAAAGTAATGCAAAATGGATTAATCCATTCCAGACTTTTAAAAACAACCCCTAAAACAGCAATTTAACATGAATTTTACTATCTAACGAGACCATTGGTCCATAAAATGAAAGCACTAATCAATGTACTGTACTATAAAATAAATTAGACAGTATTGTAGATGATAAAAATTAAAATTAGTTTTTTTTCTTATGATAGTCATTGTTTGAATGACTTTTATCCATTTCTTTTATCCATTTCTGCAGTCACACAATCAATCAGTAGCTGAACTGGGTTTCACACAGTCACAAAAACAAGTCACAAAAACGAAGTCACAAGACACAGTCACAAGTCAGTCCCATAAAACAAATAACAGGTCACAGTCAAAAAAATGAAAAAGGCACACAAACAAAAACACAAAAAATAGCAAAAACAAAAGCTCCAAATATCACCTCTGTGTTGCATTGGTGCTCAGCTGACAGACTAAACAGGAAGCCTCTGATTAGCAGCAGGGGACTCAATTTACAAACGGAACACACTTGACAGAAAGCGGAACATGTTCTACTTCCAAGGCAAAGTTCACAAACTGGAACACCTACTTCCGGGTTTGCAGTGTTCTATTTCCAAGTTGTTCATAAACTAAACTGTTCTAAAACCAAGGTACCACTGTACTGTTGCTCTGCCACTTAAGTCACATCCGTGTATACTTTACTTCAAAAGAGGAAAATTCCCAGATCAAAAATAACAAATTTAAGTAACTGTTAGGTTCTCTTTATGGCCTCTGTATAGTCTTACAAATGGGTTCTGTCCCCGTACATGTACAGCATGTTATTCTTGAACTTCTGGAACATGAGGTGCCCATTTCTCTCCCTATGACTAATTTCTTATAGCAGAAAGAAGCTCTGTCATGAGTTATTGCAACACCCACTGAATTCCCCTTTTACTGCCATGGTATAGGCCTTATACATTACTATGAGGTGTTGTAAGCGAGAAAGAAAATTAACATTTCTTTGTGTTTTTCACAAACAATTGCTCATAATGACTATGAGCGATCCTCAGATTATTATTTTTGAGTTCTATGGCACAACATAAAGTGCAGGGGCAAGGTTACCTTGCTGTATGTGCATTGCCTTGCCTTAAAATTTACAAAATGGACCAGGGCAATTGGATTATCCAGACTTAAAATTGTCCAGTGGGCAAAAGTACTGGCACATTCAGAGATGCCCTATCTGAAAAATTCAGTTATATCCCCATTATTGAATTCCCTGGGAGTCACGGTAGCTGAGAGGCCATGATGGAGATGGATCCTGACCCTCAGATAGATGAAACAAGGAGAAATGTAAAGTACTACACTTGGGCAAAAAATAATAATGAAAGGCACAAATACAAGATGGGTGACACCTGGCTTGAGAGCAGTACATGTGAAAAGGATCTAGGAGTCTTGGTAGACCACAAACTTGACATGAGTCAACAGTGTGATGCAGCAGCTAAAAAAGCCAATGCAATTCTGGGCTGCATCAATAGGAGTATAGCGTCTAGATCAAGGGAAGTAATAGTACCACTGTATTCTGCTCTGGTCAGACCTCACCTGGAGTACTGTGTCCAGTTCTGGGCACCACAGTTCAAGAAGGATACTGACAAGCTGGAACGTGTCCAGAAGAGGGCAACCAAAATGGTCAAAGGCCTGCAAACGATGCCTTATGAGGAACGGCGTAGGGAGCTGGGTATGTTTAGCCTGGAGAAGAGAAGGTTAAGGGGTGATATGATAGCCATGTTCAAATATATAAAAGGATGTCATATAGAGGAGGGTGAAAAGTTGTTTTCTGCTGCTCTAGAGAAGCGGACACGGAGCAATGGATTCAAACTACAAGAAAGAAGCTTCCACCTAAACATTAGGAAGAACTTCCTGACAGTAAGAGCTGTTCGGCAGTGGAATTTGCTGCCAAGGAGTGTAGTGGAGTCTCCTTCTTTGGAGGTCTTTAAGCGGAGGCTTGACAGCCATATGTCAAGAATACTTTGATGGTGTTTCCTGCTTGGCAGGGGGTTGGACTGGATGGCCCTTGTGGTCTCTTCCAACTCTATGATTCTATGAAATCTTGAAAAGGATCATATAAGACTTCCCTAAATGATGTGGATCTGAAGATGACTTCCAAAATCCCTGAGTAAAAGGGGTTGTGGAAACTGCGCCAGTATTATATCCAGCAGAATTAATTCCTGAAAGAAAAGATTTGATACCATTGAGGTTTCACTTAAAGAGCTGGATAAAAGCAGACTGCTAAACTGCTTTCAAATCCATTGAAACAAATACCTGGACATTGATGTGCCTTGGACACCTTGGCCCAGTATTTTTATCCTTTCCTCTATCTCAGAAGGGAAGAACAAGAGTTGTTTTTCAGCAAAGATCAGGTTCCATGGAATCTTCTTTCCAGTAACAAAGGAATTCCAGAGATAGCTTAAATATTTTTTTTAAAAAAATGTACCCACCTTGTAAAGCAGATTGCTTTTTACAGAACATCCCTGGTAGGTAAGAGTGATGGAATGTAGTAGTTGCAGATGATTTGTGTTTCAGTACAACCTTGCATTTTACGGTACATTCTTCAGCAGTGGCATTTGCATTGGAGGTGCTGCCGGTTGTTTAGTGACTCATGAACTAACTACTGCCAAACCAGTCTTGAACCTTCCACATCTGGAAAATTTAAGATAATTTATCAGTTTTAGCAAGATGGATGTTGTTTTGTGGACACAAAATTACCATATTGTTGACAATTTGCTAGGCAGAAAAACTAAAAGAGAGAGAGAGAGAGAGAGAGAGCGCAAACTCCTCTCAGTTCAATAAACCAAGACAATGCAAGATCAAACAGTGGTTCTGGTTCAAGTTTGTTTTCTAATTAGGGTTATGCAAACCAATTCCCCAAGTTTGACTGTAATAGCTAACTATGGTTTCTTAAAAAGTGAAAACAGAAAATTTATATCTCCTTGTGACCACAAAAGTGGGGGAAGAAAGAGTGTGCAAGCTTGAGGCTCACCATAGCTTGTTAAGATAGCAGGACACCAGCATCTGAATGGGACTATGATCATTCAATAACTTTTCACCATCTCCTAATCTTTCCTGGTATATGGTTTGATAACTCAGACCTTGGTTATGTTAGGACAGATATGGGACTTGTGCCATTTGGTTCCTTTGATTTTCCAATGGAACTTCAAGTTAAGCAATAAGGTTGCCCAGACCAAGCAGCTCAGTTATCCATGCCACCATTGGATCTGATAAACCAACAAGAAGAATTACAATGTCACTTAAGAGTTTCATTCTGAGAGATTTTGCTGATTCAGGCTTCATATATATGACAGTGTATATGCAGCTGCAGACATATGGGGGGAGGTTTATAGAGTATAAACATCTACTAGCCAGGTTGTCTCTTCCCAAAGATGCATCAACTTACATACAGCAGCAAGGAGGGAACAGAGATAACGCTGGGCACTCCAGATATCCAGCAGTGCCTGTTTTGCCACTAGAAATAGGACTACATGGGGAAATGATGCTATTCACATCAATTTTTGCTGGAGATAAGACCCTCTGACCATTGAAGCCCCCCCCCCCGGCCAGTGGAAATTGATGCAAATAGCATGTTTTTCTGCTGGGGATGTAGTCCCCATTCCTTTGGGAATAGATTCTTTACCAGGAATCTGAAACACCCATGGCTTTTCCAACACTATAGGTAAGCTAATGATCAAGGGCTCAACATTGTGTTGGACCATTGGATTCTTACCATTGGGTGCATTAATTATGCAATACAATTTCTGCTCATTCTGCCCCTACCCGCTCAGTTCTAAGCTGACCTCTCTACAAACAGCTAAGCATACAGAGGATTTGAACATCTCTTGACCTGGCAGCAAAATGCATTAGTTGACAATTTGGGAAGGAGCACCTTGCTCTCTAAAAACTCTATGAACTGGCTAATCCAGATGGAGATCCTATATGAGTGAATTTACAGGCAGCTACTCAGAGAACAGCAGTTACAGGTAAATGTAACTCTGTTTTGTACTTACGCCAAATCCTGATTTCATTATGGCATGTATTTCCCTGCTCCATATAATTGCCTGCACTACATGCAGGGATGTACATGTGACATTGCATGTCCGCGTTGCGGTGGGCACCCACAATCCCAAGGGTGAGTTGGCACCCTCTCTTGAAGCTTCACCCTGCTGCTGTCATTGCTATCCATGCCAGCCACACGGCCCTCCAGCCACATATCCAACAGTCCCCCTTCGTGGAATAGCCCTATGCATGTACATTGGTATGCACATGGGACCCTTTAACATAGTCACTAACACACAAATTGCCAATGGAAGGGCAAGGCTAGTCAGTGCAACCCCCTCACAGGTGCTTTCAACTATGGCCATGCCAAAAGCTGTCAGAAGTTCCCAAAAATATTCTCCCCATGAAGAAACAGGGCAAGCTTTCTGCCTTTCAGAGGGAATTTATCTGGATTTTTTCCCCAGTGGGGGGTAGGGAGGTTTGCTGCTTACAAAGTGGCTGCAGCATGAAGATCTCTGCATTCTTCCATCATCCATCTTTCCTGGAATGTTTTGAGAGTGACATCTTGTTGCACTGCATCACTCCCAAGGTTACATTTAAACCCTCAGGCACATTACATGGTTAAGTAATGTAAGTAGCAGCACCTCTCCATGAATTTTTTTGGGGGGAGGGGGATTTCTTCTCTCTTCCCCTCCCACCAAAAACTGTCAAAGGTGGTTTCATTTCACACTCACTCAGCAAATGGTAGAAAAATAAATATTAGACTCAGTTGTACTTTGAACCTTTGAGGAGGTTGCCATATGAGCTTTATTAATGACATCAGAATATATGATAATTTAAATTAGATAAAAAAATTAAATTAGATGAAATGGAGGAGAAGAGGAAATTGCTGTTTTCAGCACAGTACTTGTTCTTTTTATTGTACATTTCCTCCTTTAGGTATCTTTGGTGTTTGCTAGACTGCCTCATGCAGCAGGAAAAGGGTGGATGAACATTACATAATGGTCATTATCTTTTGTGATAAAGCAAGAAAAAGCATAGAGCACCTAAGGCAATTCAAAAATGTCTGAAATATCTTTGCTGTTTATTTTATGTTCAGGAGGAATAGAAAGGAGGGAAGAGTGCCTATAACATATTATGATGACACTGATATTTCCCCTACTCCTGAAAGGTATTTTGATTCATATAGTAGATGTAGATAAGAATCTGTATTAAAACATTTTCTGAGCACCTGTGCTGTAGAATTTTGAAATAGCTAAGAATTGTGATACTTGTGCTCTTTGTACAATATATTATTCCAAGTGATCTGTTATAAATGGCTTGAACTAGCAGAGAGTAGTTTAGTATTGCATGAGCTGCCCAGTGCTTTTTTCACCTAGAATATATTTACTGGTAGAATGTGTGCAGTGCAGCCAATTCCTTCAACACTGTTACTTTTCTCTTATACCTGTACCTTTTTTCTGCAAGTAATAATGCCACAAATCTCTGGGTTGATCTATATGTACATTGTATATGTGTAGTGATGCTACCGGACTGTGAAACTTCTCTTTAAACATAGGCTTCTCACAATCTAAGACTTAATCAGTGCTGCACAAGTACAGTGGTACCTCAGGTTGCGTACTCAATCCGTTTCGGGGTGCCGTTCGCACCCTGAAAAGTACGCAGCCCGAGCAGCGCTTTAGCGCATGCGTGAAGCGCTGATAGAGCTCTTCTGTGTACGCTTCTGCATATGCGCCGATAGAGCTCTTCTAGAACGCTTCTGCGCATGCGCGCGTAGTTGGTTGGATTGACAGGAGGAGGATGAGCAGGAAGCTGCTTATTATCCCTTGAAGGTTAACTCCACCCATGCCTGTTCTAATATTTGTATCAGTTTGGTTGATGAGAGTATCTGGGTCCAGTGGTACCTCGGTTTATGAACACAATTGGTTCCGGAAGTCCGTTCATAAACTGAAGTGAACTTTCCCATTGAAAGTAATGGAAAGTGGATTAATCTGTTCCAGACGGTCCACGGAGTACTTAAACTGAAGCGTTCATAAACTGAAGCGAACTTTCCCATTGAAAGTAATGGAAAGTGGATTAGTCCGTTCCAGACGGGTCCGCGGAGTACTCAACCTGAAGTGTACTTAACCCGAAGCATGGGTGTAATTGGTTCTGGAAGTCTGTTCATAAACTGAAGCGTTCATAAACTGAAGCAAACTTTCCCATTGAAAGTAATGGAAAGTGAATTAATCCGTTCCAGATGAGTCCGCGGAGTTCGTAAACCGAAAATTCGTAAACCGAGGTGTTCATAAACCGAGGTTCCACTGTAGTTGAGATTAATGCACTAATATACTGGTATGCCCTGTGGAGGACCTTAAGGTCCATAAATAGTAATACCTTAGAGATCCCAGGCCCAAAGGAAATCAGATTAGCCTCTGCTAGAACCAGAGCCTTCTCAACACTGGCCCGACCTGGTGGAACGCTCTGCCTCCTGAGACCAGGGCCCTGCAGAACCTGATTTCTTTCCACAGAGCCTGTAAGACAGAGTTGTTCTGCCTGACATTTGGCCTGGAGCCAACCTGATTCCCTCCCCCATTTTCCCTTTCTTTTTCCCTTTTGTATGAGGCTGCATTCTTTTTCCCTTTTGTATGAGGCTGCATTTTTAATTTAATTTTGATGTATTCAGTCTCGTTGTTGAGTTGTATTTTAACCAATTGTTTTATATTTGGTGTTTGCTGCTCTGAGCCCAGCTTTGGCTGGGGAGGGCAGGGTATAAATAAAAAAAATATTATTATTATTATTTATTAATATTAGAAACGGGTCACTTTCTCAGCTGCCCGCTAAGTAGTTTTTACAAGCCTTGATAGTCTTAGCCACTGCTAAAGATGCTAAGGATGTCCCTCCCACCCCAATGGCATATATTGCTTTTGTATATCTGTATCTATACAAAATTTAAAAATTCCTTCAGTAGCACCTTAAAGACCAACTAAGTTTTTATTTTGGTATCAGCTTTCGTGTGCACGCACACTTCTTCAGATACGTGCACACGAAAGCTCATACCAAAATAAAAACTTAGTTGGTCTTTAAGGTGCTACTGAAGGAATTTTTTAATTTTGTTTCGACTCAGACCAACATGGCTACCTACATGTAACTGTATCTATACATTTGAGTAAATACTATATGATTTGGTTAATTGCATAATAGTAGCATTATTCTAATTTTTTGCTGTTATTATTAAACATCACGCCTTATGCAGTTCCGAAACCAAAAAAGATATTTCCCTACACCCAAAGTGCTTATGATCATGGACATGGTAAAAAAGGGGAGTATTTCTGAATACCTTTGAGGATTTCTGCTATTATCTGCTAACATAAAAGTACATATTTAGGTATTCACACCAATATATATATATTTAAAGATCCATTATATTTTGATTATCTTTTTTAAACTACTTCATTCTTGAATTTTATTTTCCTAAAGGCACATGGTTCTGATTTTATAAGTCAACCTACTTATTTCTGTAAAAGTAGTATACCATTGGTAGACAGAGAAAGCACATCTATTGTCATATCTTCTTGTCATTGCTTTATTTCTATATTTTTCCCATCTTACAAAATTGTTACAATTTTGATTAAGTCCTTTGATTGCAGCCATGCTGCATAAGTTACACTGATGAACATAACTTGGTTAGGTCCATTAATTTCACTGGGCCTATTGTGAATATAACTTAGTTGAATATGACCCATAAAATTCCACAATATTGTATAAAACACACTATTCTTGCAAACACTATTCACATAATGTCATATATTTTTAATTACCCCAGCTGAAATATTTGTTACTCACAATGTGTCTGGTTAGGCTAAAGAATACACATTATTATGCCATCGGTAAATGCAATGTATTATTATGTGTTTCATGGATATATGCAAAGCATTTATACACTGCTGTTGCCGCCAGCACATCTGTATGTATCCTGTATGTATCCCATAGTTGCATGTGGCACACAAACCAGGATTGGCCATGGCTCCCTTCTACATGCATAGAAGTTGGCAAAATAATTTGCTGCCCCATAGCATATGAAGTGGCTCTCAGTTTCACAGCACTGTGATGCCAGTGATACAGATATATGGTCTGGTGCATATATTTAAGATTGGAATGGCTGTTTGGTCATACATATTTTAAATGTAAAAAGAAAAAAGGGTTCTTTGAATATATTCCATAAAACACAAGTCTTCTCAAAACAATATAACACAGAAAACCAACCAACAAACCAGAGACTGAATATTAGAAGATAATAGGTCAAACGGGCTGACACTGATTCAATGCACCAATATGTTAAGGGGGAACATACATCCATTCATTGAAAGTGATATACAGAAAACACTGGAAATAATTGTCAGATTAGTCAGTCAAAAATATGTTTTCATGAAAAGTGTTGATATGTAAATAGCTTCATCTTTATAACATGTCTTTATTTTAACTGCATTGCAAAGGTATTACAATGGTGCAAGTTCATGGGCAGATCATGTAGTCAATGGTTCAGCTGAAAACTATGGGTAAGTAAAGAGTGTAGTGTTACACTTCTATGATTAAAGACATGTACTCATAATTTAAATGTAGTGTTATTTTATTAATGGGTTTCACACCTGATAAGTGTGATTTTTTCCATTGGACATAAAACGGTTAGGTTTTAATATGACATGTCCATTATTTTCTTCTTTCCATGTTGCATCACACACATAGTTTGTTTAATTGTATGTAGATCTTTCTCAAAGAACAACAGTTACAGGTAAGCAAACCTGTTTTCTTTGAGCAGGTTTCCATACACGAGCATATGTACACATTGTGTCCCTGTATCTGAACCTCTTTTGTAGATTATGTTCTGCTCATTTTTAATCCAAAATTACGGTACCTGTGCACTGACACTACATTTAAATTAATTAATAAGGCACATTGTATCCCTTATTTCCAGAGTTAGTTTCAACCTCATCATGGGAAGAGAGAGAATAGCAAATATGCTTCAAATATTTATATGAATCTGGGTTTTTAATTGGAAAAAATTTCATAGAAGACAGATGACACAGTTTGGAGGCAGTGAAAATGAAGCAGCATAGTAGGAGCTCTTCTGGTGAAACACTGTCCATCTCCAGTTACGTGTGTTGATTGTAGTGTCAGCTGATAATAGTCAACCAACAGCCGAAAACTTTGGAATGTTCTGATTAACAGCAGTCTGTTGGAAAGCCAAATGCCTCTGCTCTGTATGATAAAGGCTCTCATACCAAGAAGGAAGTTGTGAATTGTGAATAGCCTGTGGTAGTGGTGCAATTTATGTGGTAGTGGTGCTATAATTTACCTTTCCTCCCCCAGTGGTTGTTTTTTTCATTATTGATAAACTTCTGAATAGTTCCAAACTTTATGCCACTCATTTATAGGCCACCAAATACTTATATAGTAGCCCATTTCTGTGTTTCAGTAGAGAGAACAATGAATAAAGGATCTGCACACTAACATGTCGACAGTCCACTCTGGCAGGTGTTTGCAAACTGCTCCACCAAAAAAACAATTCAATAGAAGTTAAGGTTCCTTTTTAATTTTATTCTGCCAGATAGATTTGCCATGCAGATATATTGCTTGGGGAACAGGAAAATTGAAGAAGCAATAGATTTTTTTAGTGGGTCTCATTTCATTCATCCCTATATAGTGTAAACAGCATTTGATGCAGCTAGAATAACACTGGTTATTTTTGAGTTTTTTGTTGTAGTTTCTTTTTGTGGCACTTGGCTACATCGTTTTCTTTCCAAATATTACGATACATACCTTAACAATAAAACCCAATTTGTTCAATGTGGTATATGAGGTGTTAGGGGAGGGGGAATATCACTGGTGGGGACACATTGTGCTCCTTCTGTGGTAGTTTGTCCACCTTTGGTCCCCACCCTGCACTTGCCTGTGGCTCCTAGAAGCTGTCAGCATAAGACAGTGGCCACATCCAGGAATGGTTTTCACTGGCCAGCTAAACCAGGTGAGAATAGTCAATGGGTCTCTAACCCTTGGTGAGTTAGGAGCTTCCTTTGCACGCAAAGACAGGCTCTAGCCCAGGCACAGGCAAACTTGGCCCTCCAGATGCTTTGGGACTACAACTTCCATCATCCCTGACCACTGGTCCTGTTAGCTAAGGATGATGGGAGTTGTAGTCCCAAAACATCTGGGGGGCCGAGTTTGCCTATACCTGCTCTAGCAGATTGAGCAGATGAGACCAATAGTTAGTCCAGCAATCAGGAAGAGTTTCTGCACATTCTGTACAGGGAAGTGAGAGGTAGATGGGGCTCATCAACCTGGGAAGGTAGCCCATCTAGGAGAAGTAAAACTCTGTTCCTAAATCCCTGCTGCGTTGTGGAATATCTTCAGGAGAAGAAGAGGCTAAGGAGTAAACACTGCACAAAAAATCCAGAGCAGAGCCCCTAAGACTTTGTGCCTCCTTCTGGCAACTCCTGCAGCCAAGCTGGTGCCAAATGTATTGCATCAGTGAGGCCAAGAGAGGGGTCTTGTTGTCTGGGCAGCCCAGGACCTTCATACACACTGCCCAAGCTTACAACCCAGTGAGGTTCATTATTGGGCCTATAAGTTATTTTATACTTTACTTAACTGTCAGTAGCAGGTGAATGAGAAATAAGGAAAAATAGATATATTTGGGAACAAATAGGACTGTCTTTTACTACTTGTATTGAGACTGGAACATTCTGTAATAGATGATTTTTTAAAAGAAAAAAAGGCAAAATGCAACGCATCATATAGCATATAAAATGTACAGAAACAGTGCAGAGATGGGATACTTTTCTAGTATCTTTACATAGGAGAGCTTTCTGTAGACTGGATGCATCAATCTGTTCATTTTTAATTTCTGACTTTGCTTATAGGCAACCTTGAAGCAAATGATGGAATATTTGTTAAAACTAATCTTGGAAAATATGTATTTTTAAAACACTCCTAAAATTAAAACACATATTTCCTGCCTCTTTGGATTTAACAGAGTTTATGTTGGGGTTTTAACTTCATAGGAAGAAAATATGGAGGAAATACTTCTTATATAGCTTTTAGAAATACTTTTGAAATTAGGAATTTTCACAAATAGCTTGCTGTGATAGATATTTTGGAAAAATTCTTTACTGATATAATAGACTTTTGGTATATACTGCTTAACAGCCATCACAAGTACATAATGGTGAAAATGAAATCTTATGCAGACAGATTCACTTTTTCTGGTTTGCATAGCATACATTCATCATATATGGCCTCTTTAAGAGATTATTTTATTATCTCAATTCTATATTCAGTATGTCTGAGCACACTTTTGCTTATATTACATATATGATGGCTTAATTTTATAATATTAGTACATATGAATTTTATGATTATATTATGCACTATTAGTGACTGGTCCGCTTTAAAATGAAATCTGCTCAGTTGCTCAGTATGTAATTATTTTAAAATTGTTTTGTTGATAGCTTAATACTGGTGTTTTACCTTGGTTAAAAAATAGAGATGTTTGTGTGTAGCAGTGAAGATTGTGTGCTAACAAAGGATGTTGTGTCTGTGAAACAGCAAAATTCCAATAGCTAGTAGAAGAATAGCATGTCCAAGGATTGAAATCCAACAGCCTTCCACAGATACTGACAGGTATTTCCAGTAAAAAGTAACTAGTATAGCCTTGCACTTGTTACTCTTAGGTATTTGTTTGTTTGTATTCCTGTTGCAGTGCAATCAGTGTCTCTAGAAGTAGAGGAAGCCTTAAATGGTCATTAAAATGCACCATTTTCATGCTGCATTTTTGTGTTTTCATTTCTTTGTCACTGACACATTCATTGCTTTAAGTGGCTTCATTGTTTTAGCCCTGGCTGCTGCCATTACTTGTCATGTTCTATGGACAGAAAACCAAATATTGTGTCTAACAAAGCAGATAGCACCTGGCCTAGGAAACAATGAATTGTCTGTGCTCATGCATCATCATGCTTCCTAATTTGCTCATTGTAGCAATAGTGTATATAATTTTAAAACTTTCTATGTTAATGGAGTTCCCTTAATTATACATAACTTTGATGTGCAAGATTCATTTTCTACTTATTTTTAAAAGTTATGTGAATCTAATCAGCTTAGGATGTACATAAAGATTTTGTTTAGACAAGATTATTGCAGTGTGACACAAATCGATCATTTTCGCTTGTGAGGTTACATCTTAATTTACATAATTTAATTTCTAGTTCTGATATGTCTGGTGGATTTGTAAATTCCATGTTCATGATGACATTTGGCCCAGTAAAACAATGCAGAATCTACCTGCTGGGTTAAGAAACTCAGCTCTAGTCAGTGTATAGCGAAATAATGTACTGTACTTGGATCTCTCACAAGTAAAAAAAAATTAGAGTGAGGGTTCTTTCCAGTAAAGATTGAAGTATGTTGAAGTAATTATTGTTCAAATAGTGGAATGCCAAACACTTGTCTGTAATGCAAAAGGAGTTTGAAAACATCTTGGGTATTACTTTTCATTGTGATTGCAATCTACTTTTATTTTTACATAGCTTTCAGCAATTAAAGGAACAAATACTAGTTGTGTGACTGAACATCATTAGGATGACTTAAAATTAATCACACGTGCTTGAAAAACTTTACATGTGACAAGGCAAGGATGTTCCACTGAAAGTTATAAAGTGCTTTATAATTCAGAGAGCTATGTGAGAGCTATAGGTTGGATATTGAACTAGTGTGAAGTGTATTGCTGGATAATGTACCCATAAATGACTCAGGAAAAGTTGACTTAGAGAACATAGAATCTATATATTCACAGATGCTTTTATGAACCCTGCCCTCAAGAGCATTATCTCTTTCATATATGGAGTACCTTAGTAAAAATGTGTCTTTAAAAAGGTCTCGCTCTTCTTAGACCATCACTTTTAGTGTCCTGTAGATGGAAAAAGAAAGCCTTTGGCTGTTGGGGCTCTTCTTGCATTACCTTTCCAGTGTTGGAGCTGCTGCAGTGCAATTGCTTTTGGTGCCATGAGAATGACACCAGAAGTCCCAGAATACACAAGAGGAGACTACATAAGAGCTCCTCCTGGAAACTGCACTGATGTGGAAAGGAACCAAAGATTCTCTCATAAGGCCCTGGGGCTTCTGACATGGTCTTCTTGATACAAGAAGGGAGAAGTTGCAGAAACTCCCACACTGTGGTGGTAAAATGACAAGCGGCCCTTAAGTAAGTTTTACATAAAAGATTTTTTAAGGAGAACCCCCCCCCCACTCTATCAAGATCTGTAGTTATAGACTTAACACTTCCTTGCTGCCCCGTAAGTATACACCTCTCTGTTAAATGCAGCATTAGCTAAGGTGAATTTTTTTTGTTTTGTTTATCCTTGATATTAAAGAAGTGAAACAGTGGATGTATTGGCAGATCAAGCTTCCTGTTCAGAAAGTGAATATATAGATCCAGAAGAAAACATGAGGTAATCTTTGTGAATTTGTCTGAGGCTAGCTGTGATACCTCCCTGATAGTTAGTATGTCCTGCTGATCATGTGTTCCAGTGCATCTGCTTGTTAAGTGCTTTAGATTAAGGATATTGGAGGATGGTATTATTCTGAACCTGTCTGTGGGGCATTTATTTAGTACCTCATTGAAAGCCTACAACCCTAAAAAATGGTTTTGTGTGATCACATTTCTGAATAACTTTATTTGAAAACTTTTTGTTTTGACTTTTTAGGTATTCTTTCATTATGCTGATATACGAACATATTCCATTTGACGTGATCTATATTTTCCCCTCAGAAGTGCAACTAGTATTCCTGCATAGGTCATATTCAGTAGCAGATAAGTTCCATCTGCTTTAAAAGAGAGGGGAAAAACAGCAAATTTTCTTGACTAAAGTTAAGCCTATTGGTTGACACCAGCATCGTTTGAATGGAAAACATTAACGAAAATATCAAGATCTTGAAATCTTTTACTCATATTCAGTTATCCTAATCAAGTGTACTGATGTTAATGACATCCTTACTGACTGAGAGTGCAAGTTATGACCTTACTTTTAAAAAATATTAACTTGGCTTGCTATTTTGAGTCAAGCCAATGGTTTTTATTTTTAATTCAGAGATTCTTCACAAAACAGTAAATGACTCATTTTAATGCAGGATATCCTAGTACACAAGCTGCAGATTATGACATTATAACCCATTCAAAATGTTTCCATATACCAAATTATTAATAAAGGGACAAACTTCCTTCACACGTCTTCTATGTTATCAGGAAGCTAACTAAAACAAAAAACAGAAAAGCTGTGAGAAATGTACATAATGTTGATCATCTCCAAACCCAGTATGATGCGGCATAATGCATAACTATAGATAAAGGTCAATTGAGCTGCTTTTTGACTAACATTACAGGAATTGGGGACCTAGACTACCATATCAAAGATCCAGATCAACAGAACAGCGTCCTGTGGTAGAGCGGCCCAGCCCCCGCTCTCGATCCACTGAGCGTCCTGACTCAAATCTCATGAGATCGATGCCTTCATTAATGACTGGAAGATCTGCCCCTCCCTCACCTGCCTTATCGAGGTGAAACAGACAACCCAATCAGACTAATCCTGCCCCACTAGCTCACTTTTTATTTTCCCAAAAGCTCAATGGTATTGCCTTTCATCATTGACTGATCACCAGTAGCCGTAGATACTAACCCTGCCAACGCCAACACACTATTTATATTCCACAGGGGATATAATGGTGTGGCTGCCATTTTAATTTGTTTACTAACAATGATTAATGACATAAATAATTACATTTGTTTTGTGATTTCTCATTTATCAGGAATCCTGGGTGATTTCTCACACCATGTGCACCTCATAACTGCCATGTATTTCTCTTACAGAATGAGAAATTGTATGTGGCCATCTGACATCGCTTATGGAATTATCACCATATCATCAAATGAAACTTTTTTTCCTTTCAAAAAACAGTTTCTTAAATTTGATTGTATTAATTGTATGTACTATTTTAACCACTGTTTTCTCTGTGTGCATGTTCTGCATTGTTCCTGTCTAAGTAATGTATTCCTGATCAAACAGTATTGAAATAAGTAAACTGTGGACATAGCATAGAAATGTGTGGAGCTGATTGTGTCCACAGAAATTATTTTCTAGCAAAATATTACTATTATTTGTCTTTTAGTAGTGAATTAGGATGATTAAGAGCAATCATATTACTCCATTTCAGTCACTGAAATGTACATCTTCCTTATTGCTTGCCTTATATTCATAGCTGAATAAAACACTCATTCAATATGTTAACTGAATTCTGAAACCATACATATCTTTCTGCTGGACTTTAAAATATAGAACATATACATACACACAATTTTATGTGTATCTCTTTCTGTATGTGTTATTGCATCTGTGTGCATATATATATCTACATACATTTTCATAGACAATTTGCAGATGCAATTCCTTAAACATTACATGTATCATCCTTTTGCATAATTTTGGCTTTTTCCTCAGATGAACCTTCTTTTTAGCAATAACTATGCCTTCTAAAATGCATAGGGCCGAGCTGCCACAGCTAACAAAGGTTCAACTTGTACAAAAACCATTCCTCCTTTATTTGTTTTTCACCTAGGAACAAATCTATCTCACTGTTAATGGTTTCTTTTGCTGTGTCCTGTAGGTCACATGCTCGTACGGGGTCTGTCCAAACAAGCCCATCAGGTACTCCAGTAGCAGGACGCAGGGGTAGACAATTGCCACAACTCCCACCCAAGGGAACACTGGAGAGAAGTAAGTGAGCTTTTTAAAGTTCAGAGATGTGGTTGCTAAATATAAAAGTAATAGCATTGAATGGAAACCTTTGCCTCTAAGGTTTTGAACTGGTTTTTGGCAAGAGATGTGTTCTATATTGCCCATTACTTGTTTCAATAGCTTTTAAAGCTCTGTACAGTATTGATTTCTATAATGGTCATCACAACTATAGAATTAATACGTGGATCATGATTCATCCTACCTTCATTGCAATCAAAATATAAGTTAGAATGTAGCCTGTAAAGTCTTCTAATGATGAACATATAATAAACTGCACCATCCTAAAAGGTTGCAAGTGTTTGTTAATCCCATTCATTTCATAGGAATATCAGCTAATGCAGGACCATAAAATGTGACACAATGGCCATATGTACGTTCTTCGTAAATAAGGATAATTAAAGCAATCTGGACAAATATAAAGGATGAAATGTGGAGGTACTTTTATGATGCCAGTCCCAAAATGATTAAACACAAGATGGTGGCTCACCATTATGGATGGACATTTAGTTTATGCTGCATATTGTGATCATATGTTCATTTCTACTCATGTAGTTTCCCCCTTCCCTCCAGAGGCTTGTGGGGAGATGTTTATTGGCTGTTGGAGAAAGAGGAGTGATGGGTGTTTGTATTGCCAGCCAAATGGGTCATGCTGCATCTGCCCACAGAGGTTACTCTTGTGTGAAAAAGGCCTACATTATAAGCAGTTTGCCATCTATGAATGGCTTGACACTACCTCTCAAATCTAAAGTTCCTACCGTATGCTGTATCAGGCATCTGGTCAAAATATGAGGCCTGACCTATGGAGAGACTTGGCTACTAAGCAAATTTTTCTTGAGTGAGAAAGACTATCAGATCCTGGCAGCAGCTAATTTTAATTGTTTAGGTCTCCCATATGCCTCAATTATGTTTGGTTGAATCATGCTTTCCATTGTTCAAAATTTTGGGAGGGAGCATTTTTTGCTTATAGAACATGAATATAAAATACACTTTCAGCATTTACAATTAGACTTCTCAGATATTCCTACAAAATTCTGTTTAATTGCCCAGATGAGCACTCCTTCCGCTGCCTCCAGATGAAGATCCATTTTATGCCTTTTGTATACTTTATGGAGGATTTTTTAATCCCATGCTTTGGTTCCCTTTTCTGTTTTACTTTAATTTCCCCCAGACAATGGAGACAAGGAGACAGAACTTTATGAAGGTCTATACAGAAAGGAGGGTTTGTTTTGTGCTATAAGCCTTTTTATTCCATGGGAGGCTTTCTAAGCTGGAAAAAAAACGAGGGGAAAAAACTCTGCTGCAATTGATGCTACTGAATTGTATAGATTTTACCTTGACTCTGAAATGTTTTACATTAGTGAGGCATGTACCAACATCCACTGCACTTTTTGTAACTTAGCTTTATTTAAATAGTAACAGAGCTATGACACTATTCAACACCTTAACTTATTCAACTCTATTGGAGCACATTATTTAGATACATAACATTGGAATCAAGTATCATATAGCACGTTCATAGTTAAATAGAATAACAAATAGTTACAGTGCTATCCTAACCATGTCTACCCAGAAGTAAATCCTATTGAATTTAATAGGGCCTACTCCCAGGTAGGTGGGTTAGGATTGTAGCCTAAGACTGAATTTACACATACACATGTAGGGATAAGCAGTCAAAAACAACCTGACTCAGTGGGATGAGGAAAGAAAACAACATCAACAGAATTTAAACACATCAGGTTTGATGTAACCTTTATGGTATTCATGACTGTGTTATGAAGCACTCACTAAATGCACCAGTACCAGTCACAGAGTCAATATTTCCTTGTCATGTGATTTTCCATTTTCTGTGTATATTGAAATAGTAGACTGTTTATTCAGAGATCATCATCCCAATAAGTTTGCCATGTGACGTGGAAGTTGCTGCTCAGAAAGAACAAACCCCAAATTAACTTTGTCTCACATAATTAACTTTGTTATGCACATAATATACAATGAACATGCATTAGTTTGCATGTTGTATGTATGTTCTATTTCAGCACCAAGCACATCATTAACACTAAATATGTTTAGTGGTATTTAGCAGTTTTATTGTTGGCCTGGTACCTGCTATTGTATATTGCTACAATGCTATCCCAGTCCAGGTAGGGGTGTAGCTTGGCCACCAGTCAAGGCTGACAGAAGGCACTCCACACCACTGAGGCCACTGAATCCATGTAGTAATGGATTCAGTAGCACCCCCAAGCTATGTGCCTGCTCCTTAAGAGGGAGTGTAACACCCTCAAGAACAGACAGTCTCCCAGCTATCCAGTCTAGGGAACTATCACTGACAGTGCCTCTGTCTTACATCTGGATTGAGCTTCAGTTTGCTGGCTCTCATCCAGTCCATTACCGAGGCAAGACATCTAGCACAACCACTGCCATTCCTGTAGATGCAAAGGAGAAATAGAGCTGCCCTTTGCCCCTGTCTCTTTCCTGCCAAGGGTCATCATATAAGGTGACCAAGGAAGTTTCTGTGCCAAAATCCTGATTGAAATGGATCTAGAAAATCAGTCTCTTCCAAGAGTGCCTGGATCTGTTCAGCAACCACCCACTTGAGACCTGTCCCATCAAAAGGGAGATTGGCAACTGGCTGGTAATTACCTAGGTTCTCCGAATCTAGGGATGTTTTCTTAAGAAGCGGTCTTATTTACTGCATAGATGGCTAAAAATCTCCAGTGCTGAAATATCCTTCAGTCTCATTCATCTGAAACTTTTAGGCCAGAGTTCTAACACCATTATTAATTTTTTTATTAAAAAGCTATATAGATTATATTTTGTGGGTTTTCTGGATTTTTGCCTTCTCCAGCAGTGTGACTTGGATTTGGAGCAGATTCGTCCAACTAGTGATGAATAAAGTTGAATGAGCTCATTAGTTTGTTTTTACCAAACCAATCCCCTCTGGTTTTGCAGTTCTGGGAAGCCACTGAAAATGAGAGCTTTACTGAGTCTCTGCTGGGCCACCAGAACTTTGATAATTGTCAGAACTTGACCTGATCTGGAGCTATTCCTCCCTCAGTATTTCTGTGACACTTTGTTATCTAGTTTGCATGGATTGATCTGTAGTTGGTGGATGACTTAGATGGTTGACTGTTGTGCCTTAGGATCAAAAATTTTACTGCCAGTATCAGAATGATATTATCCAATGATATTATCCAAATGTATAGTGCAGTCATACCTGAAATACTGTGTTCACCCCATCTCAAAAAGGATGTTATAGAGCTGCAAAATATGAAGAAAAGGGGCACCAAAATAGTGTTTGAGTATCTTCTTTACAAGGAAAGGTTATACTGTTTTTTACTTTTTAATTGAGAAAAAGGTGATGAGGGGCCTCATCACGGTGTTAATATTATGTATGGAATGAAGAAAGGAGGTGGTTTTTTCCTTTCTCTCATAATACTAGAGGATGCTATCTAATGAAAATGATTTTGAGAACATTCATAAATACAAGAGAAATGACTTCTCCACACAATGCATAATTTCCATGTTATACTAGCACAGTTTGTGGTGATGGCCAGTAGCTTAGGTAGCTTTGAAATGGATTTGACAAATTTATGAAGAATAAGCCTGCCAGTCATGTGCACCCTTGCCAGTGACTACACATATGTAAATTGTTATCAATCCTGATGGCTACATGGAACTTCAAGGTTCTAGCTGATTACTTGTTACTATTTGGATCATTTGGATCCCTTGCAGTCGGGATTCAGGCCTCATCAATGGACTGAAACTGCCTTGGTCGCACTGGTTGATGATCTCCGGCGGGCTAGGGACAAAGGTGAGAGCTGTTTCCTAGTTCTACTGGATCTCTCAGCGGCTTTTGACACTATCGACCATAACATCCTTCTGGACCGTCTAGAGGGGTTGGGAGCTGGGGGCACTGTCATACAGTGGTTCCGCTCCTTCCTCCTGGGCCGTGTTCAGAAAGTGGTGGTGGGGGGATGAATGTTCAGACCCCTGGTCTCTAACTTGTGGGGTGCCCCAGGGTTCTGTCCTCTCCCCCATGCTTTTTAACATCTACATGCAGCCGCTGGGAGAGCTCATCAGGGGTTTTGGGCTGGGTGTTCATCAGTATACGGATGATACCCAGCTCTACCTCTGTTTCAAATCAGAGGCGGTGAAGGCGGTGAAGGTCTTGTGTGAGTGCCTGGAGGCGGTTGGAGGATGGATGGCGGCTAACATATTGAGGTTGAATCCTGACAACAGAAGTACTGTTTGTGGGGGACAGGAGGCGGGCAGGTGTGGAGGACTCCCTGGTCCTGAATGGGGTTACTGTGCCCCTGAAGGACCAGGTGCGCAGCCTGGGAGTCATCCTGGACTCACAGCTGTCCATGGAGGCACAGGTCAATTCTGTATCCAGGGCAGCTGTCTATCAGCTCCACCTGGTACGCAAGCTGAGACCCTACCTGCCTGCAGATTGTCTCTCCAGAGTGGTGCATGCTCTGGTTATCTCCCGCTTGGACTACTGCAATGCGCTCTACATGGGGCTACCTTTGAAGGTGACCCGGAAACTACAACTAATCCAGAATGCGGCAGCTAGAGTGGTGACTGGGAGCGGCCGCCGAGACCACATAACACCGGTCTTGAAAGATCTACATTGGCTCCCAGTACGTTTCCGAGCACAGTTCAAAGTGTTGGTGCTGACCTTTAAAGCCCTAAACTGCCGCGGTCCAGTATACCTAACGGAGCGTCTCCACCCCCATCGTTCTGCCCGGACACTGAGGTCCAGCTCCAAGGGCCTTTTGGCAGTTCCCTCATTGTGAGAAGCCAAGTTTCAGGGAACCAGGCAGAGGGCCTTCTCGTTGGTGGCGCCTGCCCTGTGGAACGCCCTCCCATCAGATGTCAAAAAGGAAAACAGCTACCAGATTTTTAGAAGACATCTGAAGGCATCCCTGTTTAGGGAGGCTTTTAATGTTTAAGAAATTAGTGTTTCTGTTGGAAGCCGCCCAGAATGGCTGGGGAAACCCAGCCAGATGGGTGGGGTATACGTAATATATTATTATTATTATTATTACTAGAGAGCAATAATGATAGAGGCCTTTTGTCCTTCTTTGGGGCTTTGCAGAGGCATCTGGTTGATCAGTGTCAGAAATAGCTTACTAGACTAGATAAATCCTTGGTCTGATCTAGCAGTGTTCTTTTTATGTTGTTGGGCAGGAGATTATACTTTTAAGTACCTATGTGCCATCACATACAATACTATGTTATTCTGTTGTTGTTGTTGTTGTTGTTCAATTTATTACCCACCCTTCATTATCAGGTCACAACAATTTAAAATCCAATATTAAAAACAGTTAAAACAAATTACAGTTATTTTAGCTTGATTTCAAAAGAGATATAATTTTTAGTATGCAGACTTATGTCCTAAAATGTGAACACTGGCTCAGAAAATGAAAAAGTCTCGTTAAGTAGTTGTTTTTACTCTGTTGACATTATTTGTGGCATATTCATATACTCAAATGATGCAGTGGAGCAGTTACAAATGACATTATGAGAAGGACTTCATTAAAGAATTAAGTTGCATCTCAAATGTAACTGTATATTATTATTTATATTACTACATAATTCTCTCTAATAGCGAACTAAGGTGGTGAAGCCTTTCTCCTCCCTTCTTCATGCAAATGAGTGGAGCCATCACTATCTACATTTACTTGTGGGGGCAGGGGGAGAGAAAAAGTCTGTGCACTCAGAAATGGCTAGTGGGGGAGAGGAGATCTCTGAGCAACAGCGTCTTTATAGTTGACCTTCCAAAGCTTTAGTAATACTTTCTCCTATACCCAGTATCTTGCCCAATACTATACAAACTGGAAAAACCATTCTAACACCATCTCTAAAAACAGTGACATTCTAAAGGAATATTAAAAAAAGAGAGAGTATAGCAAATGGAAGGCTGCTCATGCGGTAGGACTTAACCTTCTCCACACTGCTACCCCTGAAAAACCTATTTCCTTTCATAAGGTCTATCCCCAGCTCATATTATATTATGCACCATTCCAGAATGTTCCCCAACTCTCGAGGGAAATTTTTCACACAACTCTGAATCCAACCCTGTTGCTTTGGAAATTAAAGAAATATGGGCCTATTTCTAATTTCCTAGTGGGTAGGATATTGGAAGGTTTTCTGTTGCCCCCACCAGCACTGTCCATATTGGACAATGTGATTTAATCAGGCTTTGTGCTCGTGAGGCTTATTGTTGGTGGATGAGGAGGATGAGCTGCAATGGAAGGCTAAGAGGAGGGGCAATGAAGGGATCAAAATGGCCCTATAGACATCTGGTGCCCAGGGTCTAGAGACAGCCCTGATACTTCCCTTAAAAAGGTAAAGGGACCCCTGACCATTAAGTCCAGTCGCGGATGACTCTGGGATTGCAGCACTAATCTCGCTTTACTGGCCGAGGGAGCTGGCGTTTGTCCGCAGACAGTTGTAGCCAGCATGACTAAGCCGTTTCTGGCGAACCAGAGCAGCACACAGAAACACCGTGCAACAGGAACTCACCCCATCACGGGCATTTGAACCGCCGATCTTCTGATCGGCAAGCCCTAGGCTCTGTGGTTGTCAGCGAAGCTTAGATGCTGACAGGAGGAGAAGAAGCAGGCATAGGGAGAGGACAGTTAGCAGCAGAAGGCAGAGAGGAGGGGGAGAGCAACTGTAATCTGAGCTCTGAACAAAGGGGAGGATAAAAACAGGGCCAGAGGGACAGGCAGCTGTGTGAGAGCGACAATAGTGAGTCAGATTTTGGAATGCAGGAAGCATTCTCCCCCAAATCTCGTAGGATCTCAAAAGTGGCCGAGCTAAGCTAAAGATACTGTAAGAGAAGGTGGGGGCTTCCGTGCTGGGGAAGGGGGAGGAGCTCAGTCTGGGCAACTCCATCTTCTGGGTAGGATGATGAGTAGAGGAGCTCCATCTTAGTTTGTTGTTTGAGCAATAAATTTGAAATAATTACTGTATATTCCTGCGTATAAGACTACTTTTAAACTCAAAAGTTGGGGGTCGACTTATATGCCGGGTCATATGATAACAGCCAGAGTCATCTCGCATTTGTGGGAGAGACCAAGCCATAACAGTGGTTTAGACCACAGTACCACCCGTGTCCCATGATATTTCCCTTACCTGCACATAAATAACTGTTTTGATTGTGGACCCTGTAATTCATTATTATTTACCTTTGTTGATATAATTGTTGGGTTATATGGATTTAAGAAGATTTTAGTAGAACAAGTGTGAAGCCCTGTGTGTAACTACCCAGTTATTATTATTATTATTATTATTATTATTATTATTATTATTGCAAATGATACATGAGGATTGTGTTTGCTTCTGTGTATTAACACTTGGGTGGTTTGCAAAGAACACTGTACCATCTCTTATGTAATTACTAATTTTCACTCTCTGTTTTTATTGCCATAAAGATTGTGAGGAAAAACATCATACACCTGTTAGTGGGAGGAAAGGCAAGTTCATGCCATAACTACTAGATTGTGTTTGTGTAGAGCTATATTATTTGTAGTCTATGTTGCATGTTGTCTATTAGCTTAGTTAACAGTGCATTAATATTTAGTTATTGTCATACACTGATCTTCTTTTGCCTTTGACTGGACTTAACCATCCAAGGGTCCTTTACCTTTTACCTTTACCTTCTATTATTGGGAATAATATTAACAGTTTTCTTATTGCACCTATTGCAAAACTTATTCCACATTGCAAGCTTACTGGGAATGGTCGTTTGGGCCCAGCACAGCTGTTGGGGAAGGAGGGAGCAGTATCTAGAACCTCATGCTTGCTGCAAGGCGCTTTACACACTTTGCAACCACATAGAAAGCAGAGACACTGGGTGAGGTTGAGAGCTTCATGCTGGGTCCTCAGGGGGCAGAGCTTCTGGGGCAGACGAAAGTGAAGATTATGAAAGTCTGGCAGACCTGCCCAGCTTCCAACATCACAGCTTCCAGCCAATCTTCCCACCTACCCGCTACTTGTATTTATTGTAATCGTGATTGCATTTTCCAGATTTTTACACTGTTTAAAATGAGTGCATTCCTATGGACAATTTGTTGGCTGCTGGATTCAAGGAGGGGATTTTACCCACAAACAGACTGATCATGTCCTGTGGGCTTTTGCTTACCTCACATTGTCAAAACTTTCCTATGGCAGAAGAAGCATTTGGCTGGATCCTTAGGAGGGAGGGCCAGAGGAAGGGCACCTGGCCGCAGCCCAACGGGGGATCCCTCTAAGGCAGTGGTCCTCAACCTTGGGCCTCCAGATGTTTTGAGACTACAATTCCCATCATCCCTGACCACTGGTCCTGCTAGCTAGGGATCATGGGAGTTGTAGGCCAAAAACATCTGGAGGCCCAAGGTTGAGGACCACTGCTCTAAGGGACCTTGGAGGGTGGTGATTTCTGTCCAGAAGCCCAGCTCAGAGGCTGACAGGCCATTGTGCCCCCCTACCAGTGGCCAGAGGAGGTTCATCAGAAGTAGTTCACCCAGCAGTGGTCAACCTCAACTGCCAAAATACAGCTCATTAACAAGCAGGCAGGCTGGTTGGTCACATGGATACATGCCCAATGCTTACCCTAAACCTCTTGCATTGTAATCAATAAAGTTACAGCCTAATTGAATCCAGTGTAGATAGTGTGTGTGTTGTCATTTGCTGGCTGCTTCTGCACCCCGCCACAGCTACAATGCACATGGGCCTGCAGTGTACACTATATAAGTCAGAAAGGACAATATGCAACAGCTAGAATATTTTGACTGTGATCCTGTATGCTGCTGTTAAGATGTTTAAATCTTATGGGACAGATGGGATTTAAGCAGCCTGTCTGCAAGATTACAGTCTTGAAATGCACTTGAAGCTGGGGAGGCCAAGAGAAATTAAGTGAACTCAAGCCTGGGGTATGTGTAAGATGCTCATTGCCATGGATTCAGTGATCCCTGTGGGGTCCTGTTTTACCCTATCCACTCTTGGTGCAAGCTAGTTAAGTTTGGAATAAGATGGAAGGAGAGAAACAGGGTTCTGGTGAGCCCTTTTGGCATCACTCTAGCAATGGGAGCTGCACCCACATTAGGAAAGAGCACCCATTAAATGTTTAGTCTAATTGCTTCATGGTCCTAAGAATCAAGCTTTCAACTTTTGTCTATTCCCATGCTTATAGTGTTTAGAAGGGAGGTACCTGAAAAAGCTGCAAAACTCAAGTATATTTTGCTGGTGTTTCTCTCTCTCTCTCTCTCTCTCTTCTCTCTCTCTCGGTGTGTGTGTGTGTGTGTGTGTGTGTGAGAGAGAGAGAGAGAGAGAGTGCATTGTTACAAGAATATAAACACAGGTGCAAATCTATTATGCTATCTATACAGCAGAAAGCAATGTTGAATTTTCCTTGTTGAGTTTATTTAAAGTAGGCAAGCAGAATAAAACCTAATTAATCAAAACAATAAATGCAAATTATAGTATTAAGGAATTGTTGTGCCAAATCATTTAATTATTTGGCTTTTTTTGCTTACAATATTTATATGTTGCCTTTCTGCCAATGCACTCACAGCTGCTTACAGTTTAAAACAGTGATGGCCAAACTTGGCCCTCCAGCTGTTTTTGACTACAACAACTCCCATCATCCCTAGCTAACAGGACCAAGGGTCAGGGATGATGGGAATTGTAGTCCCAAAACAGCTGGAGGGCCAAGTTTGGCCATCACTGGTTTAAAATAGTGGCAAACACTCTAATGGATAAAAGTATAAAATGGAAAAAGAGACAGGAATAGAAGAGGAAAATAAACTGTATGGGTACAAACACGCTAGTAGAGCAAATCCAGTGCCCCTGCCAGTGTGTTTCCGCTACCCCGCCTTGTGCTTTGCCTCCCCTCTCTCTCATCTGATAAACAGCTGCAGGAGGTCAGTTAAGCAATACCATGCCATACACTACTGTTTCTTTCAGCTTGAAAGAGAAGAGAGGCAGATGAAAGAGATGAGGAAACTTATGTCTTGTTTTGTTTTCAAAAGAGTTGGGTTGCCTAACAATCATTATAGCATCAGACCGTTCTTCTTGTTGGCGCTTCTGTTCATGAAATCCTAAATATAAGAGGTAGTTTACACACAGGGAAGTTTTTTCCTGCTTCACTGCTATCCAAGTATCACAGTTTATCTGCAAGTACAGTACAGTGGAACCTCAATTTATGAACACCTCGGTTTATGAATTTTCGGTTTATGAACACCACGGACCCATCTGGAACGGATTAATTCATTTTCCATTACTTTCAATGGGAAAGTTTGCTTCAGTTTATGAACGCTTCAGTTTATGAACAGACTTCCGGAACCAATTACACCCATGCTTCAGTTTATGAACGCTTCAGTTTAAGTACTCCGCGGACCGTCTGGAACAGATTAATCCACTTTCCATTACTTTCAATGGGAAAGTTTGCTTCAGTTTATGAACGCTTCAGTTTATGAACAGACTTCCGGAACCAATTGTGTTCATAAACCGAGGTACCAATCCAGTACACTTTGTGTAAATCTATTGAACTGGATGGAATTTTCTTCTGAGTAGAAATGCATAGTATACACTTTGGAACACTAGAATCATAGAATCATAGAATCATAGAATCATAGAGTTGGAAGAGACCACAAGGGCCATCCAGTCCAACCCCCTGCCAAGCAGGAAACACCATCAAAGCATTCCTGACAGATGGCTGTCAAGCCTCTGCTTAAAGACCTCCAAAGAAGGAGACTCCACCACACTCCTTGGCAGCAAATTCCACTGCCGAACAGCTCTTACTGTCAGGAAGTTCTTCCTAATGTTTAGGTGGAATTTTCTTTCTTGTAGTTTGAATCCGTTGCTCCGTGTCCGCTTCTCTGGAGCAGCAGAAAACAACCTTTCTCCCTCCTCTATATGACATCCTTTTATATATTTGAACATGGTTATCATATCACCCCTTAACCTTCTCTTCTCCAGGCTAAACATACCCAGCTCTCTAAGCCGTTCCTCATAAGGCATCGTTTCCAGGCCTTTGACCATTTTGGTTGCCCTCTTCTGGACACGTTCCAGCTTATCAGTATCCTTCTTGAACTGTGGTGCCCAGAACTGGACACAGTACTCCAGGTGAGGTCTGACCAGAGCAGAATACAGTGGTACTATTACTTCCCTTGATCTAGATGCTATACTCCTATTGATGCAGCCCAGAATTGCATTGGCTTTTTTAGCTGCTGCATCACACTGCTGACTCATGTCAAACACTGCTGACTCATGTCAAAAAAAAAAGTCTGAGAACAGGATGCTGGACTAGATGGGCCATTGGCCTGATCCAGAAAGCTATTTTTGTGTTCTTTTGTCCTTACAAAAGATTAAACCAATCTTTGGTGAATGGGTATATCAAGACTATAAGCCAAACAGTTAAATAGATCCTTCATGTTCAGAGCCAGTAGGTCTTTGAGCCACAGACACTGGTGACACACAGCGCGAAGACTGTAATCTTCATGACTTCTTGTCAGCTTCCAGAGTCTTCTGAGTAGCCACTTTTGAAAACTTTGATGTGATCTAACAAGGCAGTTTGTAATTTGTTAGCTGGAAGTAAAACCAGCAAGGAATTCCAAAATGTGCATTATATTATATATTATATTTTCTACCTATTTTGGGACATACTGGTTAGTTTGAATTGGGGATGGGGGGGGGGAGAGAACACTTTATAAATAACTAATCCTGCAATCCTAAACACATTTATCTGGGAGTAATCCCCACAGTGGGTCTTATTTATGAGTAAATTTGCATAGGCTTTTGCTATAAGCAAGCCTAAAAAATTAAACCAAATATAAATGAGCCTACTGCTACTAAGTAAACATTTGTGTTACTGAAATAATTTTTATACCCCCCATTTTTTACCCCTGACTGCACCCCTTCCTCTGTTGCCTCCCTTGTGTCAAATTTTAGATCGTAGTAAGATCCTTCGTGCAGGAGCCTAACAATAAAGAGCCATGTACACTAAAATAAATATATAAATAAAACTGCTGTTTTTAAAAATTATATTGGCTATGTATTATATTAGTTTTTTTGTAGTAGGAAGCTCTAAACCTAAACATACTTCAATCCTTGTAAAATACTACATGGTCAATGAAGAATAAACAGAACCTAGTTTTGGCCCTACCAGTGATTGTATCTTACAGAAATTAATTAATGCTTCTGACAACCTCTGATTTCTTTTGGTTTACGCTAGAAGTTACATGGGAAGACCAGCAGAAAAAGGTGAATGGTACAATAGCTGATGACAAATCATTGCCGAGAAAGAAACATCATACTCAGCCAGGTTTGTCAGGGTTTGGAAAACCACCTGAAAGCATGAGACTATAAAATTGTTACATTTCATGCTTTTGTAATGAGTGTGTGCTTAATGTACCTTTTTTCACTTTGTGATTTTTATTTTTAGTTTGTAGCAGTTATTTAGATTAGTCATGTGGCACAGTTTCTTTTTTAGAGTAGCGAAAATAGAGCCACTTGTGTTAGAATGCCCATTAATTAAAAAACGTGCTTGGCTTAAGTTAGTAATTTTTTTAAAAAAAAATGTTCCATTTTTTTGTCATAATTGATACATTTTAAAATCAGGAATTCAAACATGGGTATTAAAACATGGGAATTCAAACAAGGGTATTAAATGACAAAAGCCAAGTAGCGTTTTAGGAGGGTGATCTGGGTTATTTTTACTACAGTGGTACCTCGGGTTAAGAACGTGATTCATTCTGGAGGTCCGTTCTTAACCTGACACTGTTCTTAACCTGAGGTACCACTTTAACTAATGGGGCCTTTCACTGCCGCCGCGCCTCCACCACATGATTTCTGTTCTCATCCTGAAGCAAAGTTCTTAACCTGAGGTGCTATTTATGGGTTAGCGGAGTCTGTAACCTGAAGCGTCTGTAACCCGAGGTACCACTGTATGGGGAAAAGGGGCATTTTGTGGTTGTAAATGACAAAGTGGCAAAGGAATATGGAGCCAACGGAGTGCTGGGAGGGGTGGGGAGTGGGAAAGAAATAGAAAACAAGGTGCTGGTGAAAGGGCACCTTGAATGAAAGCAAAATATATAAACAATGGTGTTTGGAAGTAAGTGGATTGTAAGAGTCATGCTGAAAAGGAATCATCTTTCTCTAAGAAGATAGAAACAAGCATGAATAAATAGGAAATCTAAATGGCTAGAAATTAGCCATTGTTACATTTGAAAGCTATCTAGTTGGGATTTGGGGCAGACACAGTGCTTATTTGCTGAGAGGGGTGTGAAATGTGAAGATCTAACATATACTGTGTTAGATGTATGGATAGTAGGTGATATCAAACATCAACCTACTTTTGCAACTCACTCAGTCTCTTTCCCCTACTGCCCCCAATGTGATACCCAAAATGTGTTCCAGAATCTTGGGGGAGCCTCTGGGACAGATTTTAGAAATATGTGTGGGACTGTAAGGAAAGTAGAGGAAGGGGAACTCAGTTGCATCAGCTGGTGCAAAGTTGATAGCATTCCACAAGTTGTGAGTAGGTTAGAAGGCCTGACTATTTGCGTGTGGAGACTCTTTAACCTAGGCCTAGAAATAAACTGAGACATGACTCAGATTTTTGGTTTGGTTCTTGGCAGAATTTAGGCCACAACTTTATTGATTACAAATCAAGTGAGTGGTTATAGGCTCTGGTTCCCAAAGCTACCTAGGGTAGCGCTGACTCAGGGCGCACCATGAGTCAGCAACCAGGTCCACACCTGGGACGCGGGTCCTGACTACTGCCAGGCCCTGATTCCCCCATGTGTGCCCAGAACTCTGGAGAGGGCACAACCCCGCTTGGGGGAATACCAGCCAGAAGTCCAATGGAATCCTTTAAGAGGAAAACCTGTGGATATGGTGGCAAGGGATCATGTCACCCCTATCAGAATGAACCAGAGCCTATCCGCCAACTGTACATGTTGTGACAAATTGCTACGCGGCAAGCGAAACCCAAATGGCACCAGCCAGCCAAGTGGGGAAAATTCCTGCCTTGCCCCTGCCCCAAAGGCAGACGACACACAATGGCACAGCAAGGTCAAGCGAAAGCCCTAAAATTAGGGAGAGGTGGGTGGGTGTTCCAATGCACTGTGCTGGAGAAGAAGGATCTCTACGGACACGTGTAGCGCTTAAATAGGGGTCCATCTGTCTCTTTGATGTGGCATGCCCTCAGCCCAATTGCACCCTGTCAGATGGACCACCAATAGGGTGTTGTGGCTGCTCCAATTGTCCCCGCCCCAACACCTAGACCTGGTTGCCGGGACCCACCGCAACTTCTTCAGATACCTGAAGAAGTGTGCATGCACACAAAAGCTCATACCTATGACAAACTTAGTTGGTCTCTAAGGTGCTACTGGAAGGATTTTTTATTTTTATTTTGACTGCGTCAGACCAACACGGCTACCTACCTGTAACTAGTACTTTTAGGTGTGGGTTACAGTATAAGTGAAGTAAAAAAAGATAAACACTGTCAAAGTACTAGTTTTCCATTCTGTGAGCAGTTAATTTATAGCTCAACACGGAGCCCTGTTTTGAGACCAATTCAGAATTGCCAACCTCTTTGCAGATATAAGATCTTTGTTTATGTGTTTTTAGATCCTTCTTAAAGACCCCATTGACCTTTCTGTGCTCTCTTAATATAACTTCCAAGTCTCATGATCTGGAGACATAATCATGTTTGGACATATTTGTGGAGTAGAAACAAGGTTGCCTGATCTATAGGCCCTTTTTAGATCAACTGTACATAGGTGTGAAGTCGTGTTAACTATCTCTAAAGGTGATTATAAACTACATTACTGAAGATGATGATGATAATAATAATAGTAATAGTAATAGTAATAGTAATAATAATAATAATAATTTATACCCCGCCCATCTGACTGGGTTTCTGCAGCCACTCTGGGTGGCTTCCAGAAGGATATTAAATTACAAGAATCTATTAAAAGCTTCCCTAAACAGGGCTGCCTTCAGGTGTCTTCTAAAAGTCTGGTAGTTGTTTTTCTCTTCGACATCTGGTGGGAGGGCGTTCCACAGGGCGGGTGCCACTACCGAGAAGGCCCTCTGCCTGGTTCCCTGTAATTTGGCTTCTTGCAGCGAGGGAACCGCCAAAAGATCTCCCGTGCTTTTGAGTGATGCATAACACATTCCTGGACTGTGCTGAAAAAGCAGACCAGACTACTTATACCATAGGAGGAAATTGCTTGTTGCAACTTTATCTTGAATAATGGCATTTATTTAACATTTGCCAAACTTTTGAAATCTTAGTAATTGGCCACTGTAACGTGGTCCATTTCAGCTGGAGAAAGGAGAAAGATGCCTCAAATATGCAAGGCCCCTGACTTAGAATCTTTCTTGCAGCTGGGGTGCAGCTACCACAGTTGGACATGCTCTCCACATCACATGCTCAATAGTCAGTGGGAGCCTGTATCTTATGCTACCTGAAGGTAGTCAGGGGCCTTGCATATTTGAGGCATCTTTCTCCATATATTCACCAGCTGAAATCTGTGGGTGAGGTTCTGCTGACAATTCCTTTATTAAGCATTTAAAATGGGAATCTTGGGGACAGGTTCCGCCCAACTGATTGGTGGAGATGTAAGAAGTGGGGTTCCCAACTATATGTATCGGGACCTGTGCTTTTTACTTGCACGTGGATGACCTTAAGTTAGAGCTGAGCAATGAGGGAACCAAGTTTGCTAATGACACTTGGATAAAAACAAAAGGGAATTTCAAGAAGCTCTAAAAGGAGCTCCCCAAACTGGATGAATGGGCATTAAATGACAAATGTTCAATGAATGCAAGTGTAAAGTGATGCACAGTTGGACAAATAATACTAACTTCACCTATGCAATGATGGGGTTTGAACTGGTGGTGACTGGGGTTGTAGTGGATAGCTCAATGAAGATGTCGGCCCAACAAGTGGCAGCTGTGAAAAAGGCCTAATTCTATGCCAAGGATTATTAGGCAAAGGGGTTGAAAATAAATGCTAATATCGTAATGCCATCATATGAACGTATGGTGAAACTATACTTGGAATACTGTATACAGTTCTGGCCATTTCATCTCAAAAAGGATATTGTAGAGCTGGCATAGGTTCAGAAAAGGGCAAGCAAAATAATCAAGGGAGTGGAGGAAATCTCATTTAAGGAAAGGTTACATTTGGAGCTTTTTAGTTTAGGGGAGAAAGATGAGTAAGGAGCAGAGACAGGACAGTGATATATAACAATATTCATAATGTGGAGAAAGTGGATGGAGCAAAGTTTCTCTCCCTTTCTCATAAAACTAGAATGAAGCTGGGTGTTGGGAGATTCAGGACAGCAAAAGGAAATACTTCTTTAACAGTGTAACTTGCTCCCACAAGATATGGGGATTAAACAAATTCATGGAGGGTAAGGCTATCAATGGCTACTAGCCATGATGGCTATATACTGCTATCAATAGTGGAGGCAACATGCCTCTGAATACCAGTTACTGATAATCACCAGTGCATTGAGTGCTGTTGTGACAGTGCTTGCCTACCCATGAAGCATGGTGAGCCAGTCATCTCAGGTGGCAGATCTGGGCTGGGGGGGGGGGGCAACCTCTTTGTATTTTGAGACACTAATGTTTATGAAGCCTTAGTCTGCTAAGAATATCACCTGCTCCATGCAACTTCAGTTTGTCTACTAAAGAGCCAGGCATTTGGGGAAGAGGGCAGGCAGAGCCATGGTGAGCCAGATGCAACTGTGAATTAAGATTATATTAGGGCTGATGAATTCTGATAAGGTTTTGAATATATGAATTTGCTTATGGGATTCACAATTATTAGGTAATTTATGCTGACTTTTATAAAAAAGGAGTGAAAAGCTGCCCACGTCAGTTGTGTTGCTTTAAGTGGGTAGTTCTTAATTTAGTTTCAAATTATCTAATCTCACATTTTGGACTCCCATACTGTTTTTGCTTCACTTGTATTAATTGCTAATCATTAAATCAGATGTATGAAGTATGTGATTGAGGGGAAATATAATTTTCTGGTTAGGTTAGAGCAGGGGTGTCAAACTCAAATTCATCGGGGGCCGCATCAGCAGTTTGGTCACCCTCAAAGGGCCGGTTGTATCTGTAGGACTATGTGTCCACTCTTTATAATCATAAATTATTGTCACTGCATTCAATTATTACTGTTTTTTGTAATAATGTAAGTAATAACTAGCTCTGAAAGCAGAAACATAGTCAGAATAATGGCAAGTAGATATTCAAATGTACAATTATTGTACAATTTATTGAAAAATGATTTTTGGTAACTGCACTGGGTGGTGGAGGCTCGCTAGGGTTTCATGCAGGAGCTTTGCAGAGCTACTGGTACCTGGAGATGCTGGGGTCCTTCTGCATGCAGGACAGATGTTCTGCCAGTGAGCCACCACCCTTCACCAAAGGGACTGGCTGAGGTTGACTCACTGGAGCTGTTCTCCTGGTTCCAGGGTTTAAGGGCCAGAAGTATAAAGCAGCATCCTATGTTTCTGAGGAGAGGGAGGGGAGGGGAGGGAGGAAGGAAGGAAGAAAAGAGGGAGTGGGAGGGAGAGAGGAAGGAAAGAGGGGAGAGAAAGAAGAGTAGGAAATAAGGAAGGGAATAAAGAAGGAAAGAAAAAGAAAGAGGGAGAGAAGACAGAGATAAAGAAGGAAGGAAGGAAGGAGAGGGAAAGAAAGAATAAGAATGAGGGAGAGGAAGAAAGATGGGAAGGGGGGGCCGCCGCCTTGATTCAGCACCAGAAAAGAGTGCGAAGGGACCCAGGGGCAAAAAGCATTTCCCGTGCAGCGTGAGGCAGCAGGTGTCCGTTTTAGGAGACGTGTGTAAAGCCTCAGAGTTGCACGTTCGTGAGGCTGAGCCACTGCTGAGCTCACGTTCATGAGGCTGAGCCGCGGCAGGAGGAGGAGAGGCAAGAGGAGGAGAAGGCGGCGGCTTGCCGGGTTGGTGCCCGGCAGCGCCGTACAGAGAGTCCCGAGCCTCTGGGACGCAGCAGTGCTCTGTAGCACTTTGAATCGTCCTCCTCCTCCACGCGGCGCTGCTGGGTGCTTTGTCTGTGCTTCAGCAGCAGCAGCAGCAGCAGCCGTTTCCAGGCACGGAGCCGTGGCAGGAGGAGGAGGATTCAAAGTGCTACAGAGCACTGCTGCGTCGCATAGGCTTGGGACTCTCCGTGCGGTGCTGCTGGGCGCTGACCTGGCAAGCTGCCTCCTCCTTCTCCTGCTGTGGCTCGGGGTGCTCCACGCAGCGCTGCTCCAGCCGCCTTTCTACCCCCCCCCCCCCAGCATAGCTGCCAAGTTTTCCCTTTTCTCACAAGGAAGCCTATTCAGCATAAGGGAATTTCCCTTAAAAAAGGGGATAACTTGGCAGCTATGTCCCCCAGGCTCCAGCTGTTTGTCGGCGCTTTGTCGGCGCGGCGCATCAGCAGCAAGGTCCCGCTGGCTGGGGCGCTCGGCGGGCCACATGACGAGGTCTGGCGGGCCGGATTTGGCCCCCGGGCCTTGTGTTTGACACCGTGGGTTAGAGCCATGCATGATCTGAATTCTATCTTCCTGTAAGCCCAATTGCACTCGGTCAAGCTGCCAGTTTTCACTTACCTTGTCTTTCAGCTTTTAATTGCTTAGCTTGATTAATAGTTCAAATATATGTATGCATTTATTCAATTAATATTCATTCTAACTGGGCATTCTAGAAAGCATGGATCCCCCCCCCCCCAAAAAAAACGTGATGTTTTTCACTGCTTTCCTGCTATGTAAGGAAGATGGTTCATCTTCATTGAAAATAGACAATATAAAGTTTCTAAACTACTTAATAATGTAATAATGTGAAAATGAATAAAAAATCAGGGCTAACATTTAATTTTTATCCCAGAATAAATCTTTAGGTAAGCTGAATATTCGTGGACGGAACACATCTCTTTCTTTCCTCTTTCCTAGCCACACTCGTTGGACAGCTTAAATACTGCTTTTCTCCCTTGATCACTAACATTATTTTTCTGATCCTTTCTGGTTCAAATGAATATTTTGTTCCTTTTGGTGTTTCTTGTGTTTTCTTTTTCCCATTGACTGATTATGCACTGCAGGTTTCTTTCTCAAACAATTGTGGCCCTTTCCCTCAGTGTCAGTTTTTCCTTCTGAGTACATCCTCTCACGTCCATCTTCTTTGTGTCTCTGTCTGTCCATTACTCAACGTGATAACAGAAGAAGTGGACTCATCAAGGAGAAGAAACCCAGGTCTGTCTCTTCTATTGGTTTTCTCTGTTCTACTTTCTTTCTAATTTGTCCTGTGATTTTTGCCATTACATTTCTCACATTTCTCTCATGTATGTCTACATACATAACTTTCTTTCTTTCCCTTATTTTGTCATCACTAGAAAAGAATGAAATCTTAGGTGTTTGCTATTTGATTAATTATTTTGGATAGGATACAAAATATACTGAAAATTAATGCAGGTGTTTTCATGATGCATTACATTAACAATGTGGGGAGAAAACATTTTTATTTGTACAGTATTTATTTGTAGCTGGCTGTCACTATATTCTGTTTATTTAGATTTCTAGGTAATCCTAACAGTTACAACTCGTCTAGAAGATTTATGTTTAAATTGTTAGCTGTAGGACAGTTTGTTAATTAAAATACTCTCAAGCCATAGTGAAGAGGGTCATTGGCCACAAAACTAGGTTGAACAAGATCTAAGTACTTCAAATAGCAGTCACTGGCTAGGGAAATTAGAAGAAGAATAGCTGATGTTAAAAGGATTAAAGGTTCAAAGAAGCCCAGTTCCTCCTTACGTGTTTTCTAGTACAGAATAGTAGGAAAGTAGAGTGGTTTTATGTGCCCATTATTAATCTGAGTTATGCCATAACAGAATAAAGGGCAACTCTATGTGCACGTGGATAGAATTCAGAGGAATGGATCTGTTAGAGGGCAGTATGAAACTTCTGTGTCTGAACATGCTACCCTTGTAACAAGCTTCAGCATATGATAAAACTTGCACAAAGCGTTTAGTGCAAGGCAAGGTGCCTCCGAACATCTCATTAAATAATATACCACTTCACCTTTTGTAGAAGTTTAATGGTTTCCCACACATGGTGCTATTCCTGCTTCTACCAAAGTGGCATGGTTCACATTTGCACCTTTATTTATTTATTTATTTATTTTACTGCTTGATCATATTATAAACTTCATAAAAAACTTCAAAGTGGTTTACAGATATAATAAAACAATGAAATTATTAGTATAAACAATTAAACCATTAAACACTTCTTAATAGCTCTGTTGGTAAATTAAGATTCTTGATCTCTAGGTTGTGGGTTTGAGCCTTCATGCTTATGGGTTAAAAAGCCACTGCTTCTTCATTGTACGATATTGGTCTTTTATACCGGCTGGCATGCTTTGTTCAAATAGAAGATGTTGGGAGATTGCTTTCTAGGACCACATACCCGAAATGATCCATTCTTGTTTGTTCCATGGCTTTTGTTGTTTTTTTGTAGCCAGAAGTGGGGAACACTGCTGCAGCTGCTAGTTTTCCTTCCCAGTTCAACAGCAGCTCTCAAATCTGGGGAGCCTCTCTGGGTGGGCAGGTTGAGGGAGAGGGAAAGCTGCTGGATGTCCCTCAGCATCACTGATGCCTTGGTCAACCTTTCCAGGAGGACAGTGGGTACCCTCTACCCGCTGTCCTGTTTCTTGGCCTTCTGAGTCCTTGAAGTGGTGGGGTGTGGGACTGGTGGCGTCAGAAGCAGCAGCAGCAGCAGCAGCTGGGGTCAAAAGGTGGGTGCTCTCACCAGATCATCCAGTCTGTTATGTAGGTGGAGGAGACATGCTCTCTGTGGGCTCCCTGCGGGACCTCCCCTGGCCAAGCTACCTGCAGCACCCCTGGGTTCCTGGTGCAGCACAGGTGCCAGGTTTGCTTTAAGCACCCTGGGCCACACATAGAAGTGAAAAACTTCTCCATCAGCCCATCCTCTCCTTCCTACGGTTGTGCCCCCGTATTCCTTAATATAAACACACACACCACCTCCAGTGACACAGGGAAGAGGCATTATTATAGGTCAAGGCAAAAGCACTCGAGGGATCAGAGGGTGGCCAGTGGTGAGGCGTAGTGAGACATTAAGTCATTTTAATGTGGGGAGTGTTGTCTGACTATTCAGCATTGAATGAATAATATGTACTACATTTTCAGAATCTTTTAGCATTCAACAGTAAAGCTTTTTGCAGCACATGCAGATTATAAATTACAACAATGACATTCTGAAAGTCACTGTAAAAGATAAACCCCTAATATATGCTTGGTTACTGCAGCTTATTCACCAACATCATGGTTAATTACCTTATTAGTTGAACTGTATCAGGAAGCATTGCCTGTGTCTTAAATTGTACATGCAAATTTAATTCTGTCAGCTCGTAATGTCTTGAGTGTTTGATGGGTGACCCTGCTCTGCAACTCTGAGCACTGTCTGTCCTGTGCACTGAATGAGGTAGTGTCTGCTAGAAAAATAGTCATAGTCTGCTTTCCAAATATAAACTGCCTCATTGAATTTTATGTACAGGGAATAGATAAAGACAGGGTATTGAGTAGTGGTGTTTTATGTAAGAATCACTGAAGATAAGGGGAATATTATTGTGGGGAAGCACCATAGTGATCTATGTTAAAGTATATATAAGGTTTGAAAGTCATATACAAGAACACACAACTTGTTAATACAGCTGCAATTTTCTGGATATTTATTTACGACAACGCACATTAGAATCTCAATTTCACATGAGTTACATTGAAAGGTTGGGAAAATATGCACTTTTTAACCACCTTGCTTGTAACAACAACAACAACAACAATAGTAAACAAATTTATTTGTACCCCGCCTCCCCAGCCGAAGCCAGGCTCAGAGAAGCTAACATCATACAAATAACACAGTATACATAAAAACAGGCATCAATTAATTAAAATAGTCTTAAAATTAATTCAGACAAATTAAAATCTGGACAAATGGCAGTTATCAGGTTAAGACTGAGAGCGGTTCATACTTGCCAGGACCAACTGTTTTCACTGATCATATAGAATCATAGAATCATAGAGTTGGAAGAGACCACAAGGGCCATCCAGTCCAACCCCCTGCCAAGCAGGAAACACCATCAAAGCATTCTTGACATATGCCTGTCAAGCCTCTGCTTAAAGACCTCCAAAGAAGGAGACTCCACCACACCCCTTGGTAGCAAATTCCACTGCCGAACAGCTCTTACTGTCAGGAAGTTCTTCCTAATGTTTAGGTGGAATCTTCTTTCTTGAAGTTTGAATCCATTGCTCCGTGTCCACTTCTCTGGAGCAGCATAAAACAATCTTTCTCCCTCCTCCATATGACATACTTTCATATATTTGAACATGGCTATCATATCACCCCTAAACCTTCTCTTCTCCAGGCTAAACATACCCAGCTCCCTAAGCTGTTCCTCATAAGGCATCGTTTCCAGGCCTTTGACCATTTTGGTTGCCCTCTTCTGGACATGTTCCAGCTTGTCAGTATCCTTCTTGAACTGTGGTGCCCAGAACTGGACACAGTACTCCAGGTGAGGTCTGACCAGAGCAGAATACAGTGGTACTATTACTTCCCTAGATCTAGATGCTATACTCCTATTGATGCAGCCCAGAATTGCATTGGCTTTTTTAGCTGCTGTTGACTCATGTCAAGTTTGTGGTCTACCAAGACTCCTAGATCCTTTTCACATGTACTGCTCTCAAGCCAGGTGTCACCCATCCTGTATTTGTGCCTTTCATTTTTTTTGCCCAAGTGTAGTACCTTACAGTTCTCCTTGTTAAAATTCATCTTGTTTGCTTTTGCCCAGCTGTCTAATCTGTTAAGGTCATTTTGAAGTGTGATCCTGTCCTCTGGGGTATTAGCCACCCCTCCCAATTTGGTGTCATCTGCAAACTTGCTCAGGATGCCCTCAAGCCCATCATCCAAGTCATTGATAAAGATGTTGAATAAGACTGGGCCCAAGACAGAACCCTGTGGCACCCCACTAGTCACTACTCTCCAGGATGAGGAGGAGCCATGGATGAGCACCCTTTGTGTTCGGTCAGTAAGCCAGTTAAAAATCCACTGAATGGTAGCATTGTCTGGCCCACATTTTACCAGCTTCTTTACAAGAATATCATGGGGCACCTTGTCAAAGGCCTTGCTGAAATCAAGATAGGCTACATCCACAGCATTCCCTTCATCTACCAGGCTTGTAATTCTTTCAAAAAATGAGATTAGATTAGTCTGGCATGACCTGTTTTTCAAAAACCCATGCTGACTTTTAGTGATCACAGTGTTCCTTTCTAGGTGCTCACAGACCATTTGCTTAATGATTTGCTCTAGAATCTTTCCTGGTATTGATGTCAGGCTGACTCTCTCAAAGGCAACTCTTCTAAAATGTAGTATAAACACCGACAATTGGAAAACACTGGCCTGTGAGTTCTCCAGTTGGAGAACAGGCTTTACCAAAGGCATCATGAACATTGAAGATGCTCAAACTCAGGACAAAAGGGAGAAATGTGCTAAGAGGAAGGCACTCTTGGCAAATCCACACCGTGATCAACTCCCACCCGGAAACCTATGCCCCCACTGTGGAAGGATGTGTGGATCCAGAATTGGCCTCCACAGTCACCTACTGTAAAGACAGTGTTCATGGAAGACAATCTTACTTGGCTACGATTGATCGCCAAAGAAGAAGAAAGATAGCTTACAACTAAACAGCTAAACAACAACAACATAATATGAGTCAAATCGGGCAATTTCAAAGTTATAATTTACTGTTTTAAATGTAAAGGTAAAGGGACCCCCGGCCGTTAGGTCCAGTTGTGGACAACTCTGGGGTTGCAGCGCTCATCTCGCTTTATTGGCCGAGGGAGCCGGTGTACAGCTTCCAGGTCATGTGGCCAGCATGACTAAGCCGCTTCTGGCGAACCAGAGCAGCACACGGAAACGCCGTTTACCTTCCCGCCGAAGCGGTACCTATTTATCTACTTACACTTAACATGTTTTCGAACTGCTAGGTTGGCAGGAAATTTACTGTTTTAGGGATGAATAAATCTAGAAAATACACAGAGAAAAAGAGAGAGAGACATAGCCAGTTCTTTGAGCATGCTTAAATTAACACTAACAGTATAAAATACATTAAAACATTCAAATACATTATATAAGGATCACTGAAGATAAGAGGAAGATTATTGTGGGGAATACTTGAATCTACTTGATTCAATACTACTTGAATCTAGTATAAAATACCTTCACTTCATTTTTCTCTTAGACAATAGAAGGAAAATGTGAATACAACTATTACAATAGAATTATTTCCATATTATTATTATTATTATTATTATTATTATTATTATTATTATTATTATTATTATTTTGAATTTATATACCGCCCTATAGCCAGTGGTCTCAGGGCGGTTCACATAATAAATTTATCTGAATATAACACTAAAACCAATGAGTTTTCCCCAATGCAAATGTTTCATTTCAAATATTTTTGGCTATTGGAAAAACGTTTGAGAGATTTATACAGCATGTAAAGTTAGCATGGCATAAATAATCAGTTTTGTTTACTAAATATATGTCAACTAAATATGGGTGAGACCATACAGTTTTCATTGTAATTATCTGTATTTTTTAAACAGACTTTATATTTGTGTATAGTTTTGATCCTTTTTTCATTATTGTTTTTAGTGATTCTTGTTTTTTCCTGTAAGTAGTAGTAATAGTAGTGTAAGTAGTAGTAGTAGCAGCAATTAATAATAATGCTAAAAGAAACCCCAATCAACATTTCCCCACAAAACTCATATCTTTTCAGATTGTTTGAAGTATGAGAGCAGCTCCAGTTGTTGGATTTCTTATATGTATAGAAACACTTCCTATGAGGCTAGAACTTTCTTCCTAGTGAACAAAAATAGCGCTACAGTATCTTGTTTGATATATGTTGAGTTTATCTTGCATCAACATTTCCCATTCACAGTAGGTGAGCTACTAGATCTTGCTTAAAGCATTCTTGTTTAGGGAAGCCTTCACAGAAACAATAGCTGACAGCTGCATCGGACGTTCGACTTCTGAGAAATGTTCAAAAATTGGAACACTTCTTTCCGGGTTTTCAGTGTTTGGGGGCCCATTTGTTCTTCAATTAAGTCGTTTGAGAACCAAGGTTCCACTGTAGTTACTTCCAGGTAGGGGTGTTAAATTGCAAGTGGATGATTCAGATCCAATTTTTCTGTGGACATGTTTGGCATGGTAGCTTCCATGCATTCTTGGTTATTTTTTAGTCATGGGTGTTATGTTGCTTGCCATGAACCCCAATGGGTGAAGTTTGATGAAATTAATGCAGAGGGCTTTGTTTCTACCTTTTTGTACCTATGCACTTTTTAAATAACAACAAAAATGTTAAGAGGACAAGAGCAAGTGTTACTAGTCTTAGTTACCATGTTTCATATAGGCATTCATTTCCATTGGTAGTTGCTTTACTATTACTGTATTATTCTTATTCTTACTACTACTACTACTACTAATAATAATAATAATAATAATAATAATACTGAGTGTTATTTTCTGACTAAGGCTTGTACAATGAAGTGTCCTATGGAACCCTGATAAATTAAGGTTTCTAAAGTTTTCCTCTGTCATCTTCTGTTGCGGATTGTCTGCTATAAAAACCTACTTATGAGATGTTTATTGTCACCTACTTGGCCAGAGTAAAGTGAGAACCTAATAAAACTCTGGCACTTACTTACATTTCTTTTCTTTTCAGTGAGTTGTAAGGGGATACTGTGTGTCTAGTAGTAGCATGTCTTCCCAAAGCTGTTGGGAAAAAAGCCTACAAGTGTATACTCATCAGTTAATATTAACCCCCACATACTGCTCCTGCCCCCTAATTTGGTTTTTCAATTGAGCGCTAGGAATGGTTTTGTTATCTAAGAATATGCCAAGACACTCAGATCTGTTCTGCCTCAACACCCCTTTTCAAAAACACAGAACCCTTCACCCTTTCATCATGACTGAATCTAAACAAAATGAGTTCAAGCAATGTGCTTAAAGCAAAAATCCTATATCCATTATTGGTTAGGAGCTCTGTCTTTTAGCAGATGCTGTGTCTCTAAACAGCTTTTAGCCTAAACAAAATGGCAAGGCTAACAGCAGATTTAAGCCATATCTTCATCAACATCATCGTGTGTTTTTTTAAAAAAGCTTTGGGTCTTAATTTAACCTCAGCCATCAAGCCTTGAAATGACTGAGCATCAAAGGCTTCTAACATTGCAGTAAGCAAGACTTTCCTGCCTAGAAATCTATCTGCAAACACCATAATGGGATTCAGGAATACTGTGTGGCATAGATTTATATTCAGCGATTACTGTCAATGGAAATGAAATAGGTGTCAGGCAAGTGTCTCTAGTGATTTCCACAGACAGGGTGCTCCAGCTGAAAATGCCCTCCCTCTGGTTGCCATTCACCTCACCTCCAATGTCTTGGGCACTCAGAGAGGAGCATGAACAGATTATTGTAGGGCAGGGGAAAATTGATATGGAAGTTACCTTGAAGTACCTGTGTTCTAAGCTGCGTAGGACTTTATATATAAGCACAATCACATTGGTGTGTGCTTAGAAACAGACGGAGAGCTCCTTGAACACCAGCAAGTTGTGTTCTCAGTAATCAGTCCCAGTTAAAACTAGCAGCTACTTTCTGTTCTATGTCAGTTTCTGAGCCATCTTGAAAGGCAGTCCCATTTGCAACACATTACAGTTGCCAAGAAAGTGGATTCCAACAGCAAGACAATCTCTGTCCAAGCAAAGTTGCAGTTGATGCACCAGCCTAAGCTGGTGAATTTGCCCTGCCACTGAGCTCACTTGGAAGTTTACAGACAAATCTGGATCTAAAAGTACTTCAAATTGCAACCCCATCCAAAACACATTGACAAATCATCTTCCCAAATAACCTTAATTGTCTCAGGCTTGAACCCACAATACTGAATGCACAGCTCCTGGTGGATGCAAGCCATGCAAGCCATTGGGGACTAAAAGCAAAAACCTCATTTTTCAGGCAGGAATATAAGGGATCAGGTGGTCCTTGATATATCCTGGACCTAGCCTGAGGAGTACTTGCTAAATGAGTAATGTCCAATCCATCACTTATTTGTGGCAAAGTGAACTGGTCATTCCACTGCTGCTCCATTTCCCGCTGTCCCACTGTTTCCCATGGCAGCATTATATTGTTGACACCACCCCATTCTCTGAGCAATGTGAAATTCCAGAGGTTCCAGGTGCTTCACCTGTGTTCAGTTTCCTCAGAATGAGCGACGGCAGAGACTGTGGTATATGGTTTATTTACACAATGAAGATTTCACTAGTTTGTCCTTTGTCTCCCATTCCAATTACATCTTATACACTTTAGATATTACTTTAACATTACAGGTCTCTCTCTAGTTGTGATAGTTGTTCCCCAAACCCCTGCTTCATACTCTTTTTAAATACTTCATTCAAATGATGCTATTGTAACCATGTTGTTAACATCCCTGATAAATTCTTAAACCATTTTAATTAAAATTCTACACCCTTCTCTCTTAGCAAATTTCTATGTCGCCCAACCTTCCATCATATTTTTCTTATTCACCACTATGGCTTCCAAAGTGGTGTTTTAGTCTCCAATACGTTTTTATATTTTTCCCATATTCTATACATTTTTTCCTAATTATATGGTTTGTGAAACCTTATCTACTTTTGCCTTTACATACCACAAATAAGCGTGCCAACCCCAAATATTATCATGACCTTCCAAATCTAAAATATGCGAATTCTTCAATAACAACCATTCCTTCAACCAGCACAGACAATATGCTTCATAATATAATATATCTGGCAGGGAGAAACCTCCTCTCTCTTTCGTATCTATCAGTATTTTATATTTTATTCTCAGTTTTTTCCCTTGCTAGGTACTGGTATATTTAGAAATATATTTTTTGCCATTTGTTGAAACAATCTGTCATGCAAATCACCAGTATTGATTGAAACAAAAAATAACATTATTGGTAGTACATCATTTTTATGGTCGACAGTCTGCCCAACAATGAAAGTTTCATTCTACCCCATATTTGCAAATTTATATTAATATCCTCCCAAGTTTCCAAATAGTTATCTTTATACAAATTTATATTATTTGCCGTTAACACTAAATATTTTGTAGGTTTTTTTAAACTCTCATCATTCATATTTTTTACCAGGAGCTTGGTTTAATCTTTATTAATGTTAAGACCTGCTTCCCCCCCTTTTTTAATGCGTGCTTTTAAGTTTACAGAACAAATACATAGGTCGAGAATGGGAACCTTTGGCCCTCCAGTTGATACTGGACTAAAACTCTCATCCTGGCATTTGGCTATACTGGTTGGTGCTGATGAGTCCAATGAATCTGAAGGGTCTTATAATAAACTGTGGTTTTCATAAAGGGTAGGAGATGACTTACTGCACTTTGAGCTTAGAAAAATAGAGCTTCTCTTACACACACAAAAGGTTGCACTCTGGCTATTTATTCTCCTAGATTCTACTTATTTTATGAGGCATTCCTTTGCTGCTTGTAATTCCTTCTCCTAATAACAGTGTCTTTGGGAAGAGTTATGGTTTCCCTTTAGGTGTGTCATATTTCCAGAGAAAAGGGTATTTCTTTTATTTTAGAACAATTTCTTCTTCCATTCCTCATATATACTGCAGTTTATACTCCAGACTGTTTATGAAATTGAAGGCTCATAGCCAAGTTACCCAGATCATCCTCCCCTCTAATAGCGAACATAGGTAGTTGAGTGCCTGTTGGTTTGGAAACAAAATACTACCAAGCAATAAGGTAATATTTTGCATATTTGTGGGACTACGTACATATGACGATGTGCTCAAATTCATAAATTCACTGACAAATAACCTGTCAGCTTCTTACAATGCTGGTGGCGGTTGACACTTGGAGAGATAGAGAACATGAGGCTAATCAGGGCCGGCTCTAGGGGTAGGCTGGGTGGCGCGGGGAACCAGGGCGTCGGGCCGGCAGGGGGACGCCGTGCTGTGCGCTGCGCCCGCCCACCTGGGGCGGGGGGGGGGCTGGAACAATCTCCGCACCACGGCACCAGGGCGCCCGACATGCTTGAGATGGCCCTGAGGCTAATGATGGGACAACTTTGTTGGATACAACCCATAGTTATTAAATGCTTTTGAGATGACCGCCCAATTGCATGTTGGGAAAAGTTGTTTAACTATGTCATGATGGTTCATTACAGTTGAAACAGAAGGGTTAAAAGTCTCATTTGTCATTTATATCATTGTTGTTTTTATTCCTTTAAAACCATTATTCCACTCTGAGGTGATTTTGTTTCCAAAGGCTAAAAGATTCCCATTGCTAAGAATTTGTTCTAGCAAGCTTGCATTTAGCAGCTTACAGACTCACATTTTGAAGCATTGACATGCCTTTTTTTAAAAAATAATGTACACCAATGAGGGCTGTACCATGTGATTTTTCTGAATGTGCAGAAGAGATGAAATAGCAAAACCACTACAGTTTCCTGCTATTTAAATCAGGGCTGAGGAACCTCAAGCCTGGGGGTCAAATCCAGCCCTCAAGACCTTCTTATCCAGCCTTTAAGAGTCTTCCCAGCCATGCCCCATCCTGGGGTCACGTTCCTCATTTGTCCTGCTCTGTGCCCTCCTGTGCTTTCATCTGTCTGAAATGTGTCCTTGAACTATGGTGATACCTCTTTCTTTGCCTGGCTGGAGATTAGATGTGTTGTGGAATGATCTGCTTTTGAGCGAGTAGAATATAGCAGACAGTGCACTTTTCCCCTTTGGCCCTGCCCACCATTTGTATGTAGCCCCTGCAATGTTCCCCATGAGCATTCATGAGCAGGCTAAACAAATTTCTCCACCCCAATATAAACAAAAATGTTGGTGAAATGCTGTTTCACATGTTATTTTGTTCTTATAGCTGGCCTACATATGCAGGAAAATCACATGGCAAAACTTTTCCCTCCTCCTAAGAATTCAAGCCCTATCATTTTTCTTGACATGCTTTCTGTTGGCATGCAGTTTTTGATGTAGTTTTTGAGCATCCAAACGTGGGATCAGAGCAAGACAGAGTCAGGCAGCTGCGTCCTGCTTCACTGCCTCAGGTGTAGAGGAGCATGCTGTCCCCTCACCAGTGCTGAAGTAAGAGTCAATTATTAGTCAGTTGGCTTTGGTACATGGAATAGGGGAGGCATGCCATCTTGTCTTTCCTAAGACAGCAAAATACTTGCATGTGGCATAGTTAAAAAGGACTATACTGTCAGGCTTTTCTGAATGTGTAGCTCACCCTTCATTAGATACATAAAGCAGACTTGTATGGGTTGAATTAGTGTGACATTACTTTTAAGACACATAATGGTCTTGAAAAGCTGTGAAAACTTACTTTTATAGCAACCTCAAGACTTTCATTTTGATTCTTTCCCTTTAGGTATCATTTTGGCATGTTGTGCTTTCTTGAAAGCATACGTGTTATTGAGTTACTGGGTTATTTCATGTTGCCTCTTTTTTGAAAGTTTTCAATAGCACTATTAAATGCTGCTGTTACAATCCAGAAGGCGAGATCCCCATTGGAATCCATCTCCCATGCAAATATCTCATGTGAATGTGTATCTTTTGCATAGCTGCCAAGTTATCCCTTTTTTAAAGGGATTTTCCATTATGCTGAATAGGCTTCCTCGCGAGAAAAGGGAAAACTTGGCAGCTATGATCTTTTGATAGCGATGTTCCTCCACATCCAGTGGACAATTTCTGTGCATGATTAGAATTGGAATCTGTATATTCTTCACCATCTGGTTCTGTTAGGTTTAAAAATGGGATGCTGACTTAACAAAAGAAGAGTTTTACAAAATGTGTCTTTACAGTAGTTATAAGTAGATTAATCCTGATGAAAAGTGAATCATTACCCTTAGTGTTCTGGGTATCCATTGCTATTTGTTCTTATAAAGACTTGCTGTACTATGCTTTTGATAGAATGAAATACTTAGGAGCACATTTCTCTCATAAAATGCTTTTCTAATGTACAGTACACTTTATCCATGGAGAAATCTGTGCTCCCTCTCCTTGTATAGAAAATGTAACTTTTGGTGGACAGTGCTGGGGGGAACTTACCACTCTTAACAAGCATTCATCCTTCTGCTTCCATGAGCATGTATACGTGTGTGTGTGTGTGTGTGTGTGTGTGTGTGTGTGTGTGTTTATACACAAATATAAGGGACTCAATACTGCAGCACTATCAAGTGCAAAGCATTCACATCAGCATTCTCAAGAAGGTGTGACAAAGGCATAGAGAATTCCCATGGATAGTGTTTGCTGAGTCTCTTACATATTGTAACATATGTAAAGGACTCACTCTGGCTACATGAAACCTTAACTGCTGGCATCATTTAGACCAGGGGTTGTCAACCTGGTCCCTACCACCACTAGTGGGCGTTTCATGATTCCAGGTGGGTGGTAGGGGGTTCTATGGCACAAGCTGAATCTGCCTTCCATTGAGCACTGGTGGGCGGTAAGGAAATTTTACCATCAAGAAAGATGCATTAGGTGGTAGGTATAAAAAGGTTGACTACCCCTGATTTAGACAGACCAGACAGCATAATTCAATATTGCCTACTTCCTCTTCTTCTTTGGCGATCACTTGTAGCCTACCTAGTAGTGCTCAAGTCCAGGTTTTGGCAATACTTCTTGTATTGGACAAACTCTCCATTTGTTCATTTTAATAGCCATATATGTTCACTCTGCCCAAGCTTTCACTGAGTTTTCCCATGAACTGTGTCTGCTGGTCAGCCAACTGTGCACAGCTAGTATTCCAGTGGCCCTCCTGTGCCTGTCCCAGAGTATCTGGTTCCCTTTTCTCAACTATCCAGAATTATTATTCACACTGTTATTGATTGATTGATTGATTGATTGATTGTTAGGTATTTTGTATGTTGAAAAGTATGGAAATTCCTAAGTGACATACATTTTAAGTCTTGAAAGCATATATTGCACAAAATAAAATACAGGAAAGGATCTTGAATAGTGCAACCAACATGACTGACTCACACTACAGGGAAAACAATACCACAGTCAACACTCAAGGCGAAGTCTTGCTACAAATGAATTTTCCACAAAAATGCTTCAAGTAGCCATTGGAAAAAAATTCTGCACCATTCAGTTTTCTGCTAGTCCAGCTTGGCTGCACATTGAACAGATTGTGCTAAAAATATAGCATGCATGCTTCTTTTTCATTCACCGGTCATTCTAGAGAAAAGAAGCATAAGCTAACTGTATCTGACACCTCCTGTGCTGCTTTTTGTGAATACAGTGATAATGATTCTAGAAGTGAACAAATGCCCATGAGTTTCCTCTGATAAGCCTATACTTGAGACCCAGGAACATAAGAAAAAAAGTTTTGTTGTATTTTATTCATGCTTATTTTTATTTTTATTTTATTTTATTTTATTTTTAAAAATCCATTATTTCTGGCATATATTCATTTTTATTTTTGCATTTTCTCTCCCTTTTTAAAACTCATTGCAGTGCCAGAGAATGGGGATGAAGGTAGGGCTGTTTATTGACTGTTTTGTTATTTTTTCTGTAGCTATGATAGTCTACAGTGTGTTACTGACTATATGCCTTAGGCTGAAAATATTGTTTTGAAAGGATTGCCTCAAATAGCCCTCTTTGTGGTTATAGCCTACCAGCACTTCATGGGCTCTCCATGCAACTGTTGTTGTTGTTGTTGTTGTTGTTGTTGTTGTTGTTAATTTGTACCCCACCCATCTGACTGGGTTGCCCCAGCCACTGGGTGTTTTCCAACATATATAAAAACTGCCAACCTATATATAAATCCTGCCAACCTAGCAGTTCGAAAGCACGTCAAAATGCAAGTAGATAAATAGGAACCGCTACAGCGGGAAGGTAAACAGCGTTTCCATGTGCTGCTCTGGTTTGCCAGAAGCGGCTTTGTCATGCTGGCCACATGACCTGGAAGCTATACGCCGGCTCCCTCGGCCAATAATGCGAGATGAGCGCGCAACCCCAGAGTTGGTCACGACTGGACCTAATGGTCAGGGGTCCCTTTACCTTTACCTTATAAAAACACAATAAAACAAAATAAAACTGCTAGTTGAAAAGCCATGGCCACCTCAACATACAGGCCCCACCACAACCACCTGATCAGATATGAAGCCCAGGAAACCACACCTTTACCAATAAGTCAGACTCTTAAGCAGGACCAAAATGGGGCCTTCCAGGGGCAGGGTGAGCAAGGCTGAGCCAGCCTCAGATCTGTTGGATTCCCTAGCTGGCTCCACTGCTGTCACATGATCACACAGGGCCTGATGCAGTTCTGATGACTGCACTGGCGTCACTCTGCAGGAAGAGACTAGCCCAATCCATCTCCCTGGCACAAAGGGAATTTGGATTGCTCTGCCTGCTATGACATAGAGGATAAGAGGATAAGAATTTTTGACCCTAAAGGTAGAAAGCCTTAAAAGTACACAAAACCCTTGATAACAACGAGAAACAGGATATCCACAGGTTCAGCTCCCCTTCCCCTGCTTTAAAACAATCATGCCCAGAGGGAGGCTACATTTCTAATTGAAGCTGAAGAGGATTATTAATGAAGCAAGAAACCTTTTAAATTGTATGAAAGGTGGAATTTTGAATGGAAATCACTTTATTAGCTCTCAAATCAAAATAAACTCCCACACATCACAACTGCTTAATTACACTGATTACCTGGTATTTACGCTCCTTGAAATGGACATGAAAGTGACATCTTCCATCAGGTTTGTCATTAGTTTTAACATCTAAACATTGTCCTAAGCCAGGCAAGACCAACTTAGCTGGTCACTTGGGCTAGTAATATTTTTAGCTGAGTCAATGATATCCCGCCTTTCACTCCCCTTAAGGAGTCTCAAAGCGGCCAACAATCTCCTTTCCCTTCCTCTCCCACAACAAACACTCTGTGAGGTGAGTGAGGTTGAGACACTTCAGAGAATAGTGACTAGCCCAAGGTCACCCAGAAGCTGCATGTGGAGGAGCAGGGAAGCAAACCCGGTTCACCAGATTATGAGTCCACCGCTCTTAGCCACTACACCACGCTGGCTCTCACACCACTATGCCATGGACATGCTGAACCATGAGCTGGGTCTCATCAGATTGAGGCTACAGCTGCTTCAGTGCTTTTATCATCAAACAAGTGTGTAGGAAGGGGCATTTCGAAGCTAGCATTTGTGGAATGTCATAATCTAGGGCAGGCATCCCCAAATTTTGGCCCTCCAGATGTTTTGGACTACAATTCCCACCATCCCTGACCACTGGTCCTCTTAGCTAGGGATCATGGGAGTTGTAGGCCAAAACATCTGGAGGGCTGCAGTTTGGGGATGCCTGGTCTAAGGAATTACAGAGACATAATGCTAGGTTTATGCGCCAGTTCACTTGTACACATTTTTAGGCCTTAAATGCCTGTTCTAGATCCCTGCATCTCTTGCATATGTATCTTTAAATATATTTTATACATATGAAATCAACATGATGGTTTATATTCAAAAATGGGATCATACTTAGTCACTTGTTACCTACATCATGGTATAAATATGAACTGTGCTCAAATCTTTTTGAGTAAGGGGATACAAAAGACTTTCCTTAAAAAGCCACACAGTCAGAGACTGAAATATTCTGTACAGTGGTACCTTGGTTTAAGTACACTATTGGTTCTGGAAGTCTGTACTTAACCTGAAGCGTACTTAACCTGAAGCGAACTTTCCCAATGAAAGTAATGGAAAGTGAATTAATCCGTTCCAGACGGTCCACGTAGTACTCAACCTGAAGCGTACTTAACCCAAAATATGAGTGTAATTGCTTCTGGAAGTCCGTACTTAACCTGAAGCGTACTTAACCTGAAGCGAACTTTCCCACTGAAAGTAATGGAAAGTGGATTAATCCGTTCCAGATGGGTCCATGGAGTACTTAAACTGAAAGTACTCAAACCAAAGCGTACTTAAACCGAGGTATAATTGTACAGTATATTGCCACAAGAGTAGTATTGGTTGTCAACTTGGGTCAATTCAACTACATGATTATAGGACCATAGAAATTCAGAATATTATATGAAAACAATAATGACAGTTATTCAGGTATAGAACCTTGGGTAGACATTTGATCTCTTCATCTTTTAAGAGAGGCAGTATTTTCAAACCTTTCCTGAATCTAGAATGGGCTAGAAACTCAGTGTTTAAAATGGAAGCTGCAATGGTATGTTTCACCAGCTGCTATTTTCAAAAAATAGTGAAGTTGGCTGTATTCAGGAAAACTGCTTTGGGGTAAGCAGTACAATGGACATCTGTCTCATCACCATATTGTCTTACTTTAAAGACAAAACAAAAACAATCCCCCTTCCCCTTGTCACAAACTTGAAAATCTGTTTTGGAAAACAAAATACAAGTGTCTTCCTATGGCAAACTGTTAACTGTTATGTCTTTGACATGGCGTACATGATTGGGATCCCAAGTACAATATAACAAAGAAATCCGTCTAGCCTACACAACTATACAGATTGCAGTGGCTTCCTTAATAAATGTTTAAGGGTTAAATACTAGGCCTACATTCCTTGGAAAATATATTTTTTTTGTTAAATATGCCCATGTAAGACCTGCCTTCCTTGCAAGTGGAGGAGATAAAGGGGTTGCTCGTTTGCATATGATCATTCATTTAAACAGATATTGATATTAAAAATAAGAATATCAATAATTTATTGATTTGATTAACACTATTTATTAACCACTTCCTATGAAACATCTCAGAATGATTAACAATAATAACATAAACAATAAACTTTTTATTTATTTATTTTTATTTCATACAAGAATTTACCAAAATTTATACAAACTGCCATAAACAAACCAAAAATACAGTAAATAATAAATATTCAAAAATAATCAAGAATTGCCATAAACAAAACAAAAATACAGTAAATAATAAATAGTCATTACATAATGAAAAACAATTTCCATCTCTTCATACACCCCCACCACCCGTCCCTCCACCCACCCTGTTGTGCTTTCCAGCCGATCTTATATTGCGTTTTTCTCTTTTTTTACTCATATGTATACCTATATCCCTACTATCCATTTTGATATTCATTTGTCTGAACCTTCATAAATCTGTTGAGAGATCGGCATTCTCCACGAAACTTGCTATATAATCTTTGATTTTTTTCAATCTTTATCCTTTTTTTTGTTCATTTATTCCTTTAATTTCTGCTATTTTTGTTGCCAAATTATAATATATCAATTGCCAATCCTCTTTGCTAGGTATCCTATCACTCTTCCAATTCTTTCCTATAAGTAATCTAGCTGTTGTTGTTGCATACATTAGAATACATCTGTCCTTCGCTAAGATCTCCTCATCCAGCATTCCCAATAAAAATAACTGGCTTTTTCTTGAAAGAATATTTGAGTATCTTTTTCAATTCCTTATAGATCGTTTCCCAATATTTCTTAATTTCTTTGCAATTTCACCATATGTGACCATATGTGTGTACAGTGGTACCTCTACTTACGAATTTAATGCGTTCCGAACGCACATTCGTAAGTAGAAAAAAAATGTAAGTCGAATCCCATAGGAATGCATTGGGAGAAAAAATTCGTAAGTAGAAGCAACCGCAACTGCAGCGGGGTGAGCTCCCGTTGCTCGGTCCCAGCTCCTGCCAACCTAGCAGTTCGAAAGCACATCAAAGTGCAAGTAGATAAATAGGGACCACTCCGGCGGGAAGGTAAACGGCGTTTCCGTGCGTTGCTCTGGTTCGCCAGAAGCAGCTTTGTCATGCTGGCCACATGACCCGGAAGCTGTGCGGACAAACGCCGGCTCCCTCGGCCTATAGAGCGAGATGAGCGCCGCAACCCCAGAGTCGGACACGACTGGACCTGATGGTCAGGGGCCCCTTTACCTTTACCTAGAAGCAACCCTATCTAAAAATTCGTAAGTAGAAAAAGTCCTATCTAAACCGCATCCAAGATGACGGACGGAGCTCCATTCGTAAGTAGAAACATTCGTAAGTAGAGTTATTCGTAAGTAGAGGTACCACTGTATATGTACCAGTTTCATTGTGGCATCTCCAACATACATCATTACTCCCCTTATACATTTTTGCTAATTTTTCCGGCATTAAATGCCACCTATATTGCATCTTCAATAGGTTTTCTTTTAGATCATAGTTGACTGTAAAATTTACATCTCTCTTCCACAAATTTTCCCATTTTTCTAGCATGATCGTTTCCCCTAAATTTTGTCCCCACCTTATCATTGTTTCTTTTGTTAATTCCTCTTTGGTTTCCCATTCCAATAATAGATTGTATAAAATTTTTATATATTTGTCCTTACCCCTTATTAATATTTTATCTAATTCTGAAATTTAATTATTAAAGCCATTTTTAAAAATATTTTTGGAGTCTTTGATTTATTTGAAAAAATTGCAGACAGCTACTCAAATAAGATTTAATTACTTTATATTCCTTTAGTTTTAATACTCCATCTACCTCTTCCAGTAGATTGTTCTAGGATTGCCAATTTGTTCCCATATTCCATCTTTTCACAGTGACTATTTCCAAGGGTGATATCCATCCCGGTGTTTTGGTTCTAGTATGCCACGGTACTTCCTCCGTATTTTTATAGGGATTTCCTTATGATGTTATTCATAAAAATATTTTGAGTTTTTAGATTTTCTTCCATTAGATACCAATGCCAGCCGAAACCCAGACCTGCCCCTTCTAGATTCCATCCATTCTTTCAACCAATTCAATCCCGCCGCATCATGGTATAACTCTAAATCCGGTAATCCAAATCCTCCTCTTCTTTTATGATCTATTAATATTTTATTCTTGGTTTTCTGCCACTCCATATAAATTTAGAAATATCTTTCTTCCAATCTCTGAAACATTTTACACCACCCAATATTGGTAAATTTTGGAAATAATAATTCATTTTTGGGAGTACCGACATTTTAATAATTGATATACGGCCTAATAGTGAAATTTTTAATTTGTTCCAATTCTCCATTTTCTTGTTAATTTCCTTCCAATTTTTTTTCATAATTTTCCTGAATTAAATCAATGCATTTTGTTGCCATTTGAATTCCTAAATATTTCATTTTCTTTTTAATTTCAATACCTGTTAATTTTCGTAGATTTTTATTTTCTTCTATTTCCAAATTCTTCACCAGCATATTTGTTTTTGTGTAATTTATTTTAAAGTTAGCCAATTTTCCATATTCCTTAATTTTCTTGAGTGCTTTTGGAATGTTATTAAGCGGATCTTCCGTAGTTATAATTACGTCATCGGCAAAGGCTTTAATTTTGTATCTTTTTTCTCCTGTCACTATTCCTCTAATCTCTTCATCCTCTCTAATACTCTTCAATAAAACTTCCACTATGATTATATAGAGTAGTGGCGATAGGGGGCATCCTTCTCTGGTTTCCCTCATTATATCTATTTTTTCCCCAATTGTCTTCCATTTATTATTAAAACATAAACAATAAAAATGTATTAAACAATTTAATATATAAGAGCAATTAAAGCCATCCCATATATATATATTCCAATTGATAAAAAAATCTCCGCTTAAAAGTGTTGCTGAAAAGGAAGGTTTGCAGTAGCCACCAAAAAAGAAAAAAGAAAAATAGTGATGGTGTTTGACTGATATGTAGCAGGAGGGCGTTTCAAAGGCTTGGTGTCACCACTCTGAATGCATTGCAACTGTATTATCAGAATCATCTAAGAGATGGTTGGATAAAAATCCAATAAAGGTAGTTTACAAGAAAATGCCAAGCACCAGTATAGCATTTCTATAGTTTGCTTCTCTGATGTGTATTTTGTACATTAACTAGGACATAGTTAATTCATACCCATATTTGATATTAAAAGTATTATCATAATTAAGGGAGAATGTAGAAGAGGTTAGTATCATTGCTATTGTACATGAATCTTGGTCATAGTTCTTTTGTTTCCTAAAGTAATGATCAGTAGCAGCAGTTACTGTTATTTCTTTTAATTTTGGCTTGAATGTTCTTAAATAATTCCATGTACTTCTGAATTATGTCTAAGTGAGTGAGAGCAGCAGACCTCATAATCACAGAGCTACAGAAGAATAGTTTCAGTCCAGTGAAACTTAAGCATATTTATGTCTGAGCAAAGCCTCCTGTATTATTTTTGAAGCCCCTTTGAGCAACAATTTGCCATTAAAAAAAAAAAAAGCTTTAGCACCTCATTGCATGCATATTCTTGTTCTCTCACCCTCCATTATAATATTTGGAATACATTTCTGACACTTGACTGCATTTTCATTCTGTTCTAGATTGTTACTACAATATCCTTCTGCTTAACTAAACTGCTTACATGAAACACATTATTATTTAGTTGCAATTACTATTTGATAGTTGTGGAATAGTGTTGCAGAAATGGTTGTTGGGAATTTCTTAAATAAATACATACAGTCACCATTAATAGAAAACTTTTTGGTAGTTTCTACATGCTAATATTTAGTGATGGAAAATGTAGCTTTTACGCTTAAGAATAGCTTTTACACTTTAAATTTTATGTTAGGATAAAAAGTATTACTCTTATAAGTTGTTCTTCTATGCCACTAGGGATGAACATATTTGGCAATGTATTCAAATATTTTAAGCATTAATTGTTACGCCCACAAACATAGGATATCCAATGTTAATCATGTTCAGAGTGAATCCATTAAAATGAATGGGCTTGTGTCCATTTCCTCCCCATTAGGTCTACTCTGAGTATATTGTCCATACTCATTTTTTAAAATACAGAAAATGTTATATCAAGATTATTTGATTTCATTGGAAGTAAATTTTACAGGATAGTTTCTACTGTATATATAAAAATTACGAGGAAACATCACTTTGTGTTGGCTGATCATGTTAAGCTGGCCTTCGTTACTGGCACATTCAAAAATGATAGGATTTCCACTTTGAAAATCTATATGCTTGTTCCATGTGCTTCTGCTTTTTTAAAATCATAATGGGTTTGTTTGTTTCCTTGTTTGCTTGTTTTCCCTCTTGGATAGTCTAGCAGCAGCAACAAATCTTGTCAAAACCTTATATTAGAATCATGTTAAATGTTGACACGGTTGGTGTTAAACAATTAAATTCTCAATTAGTGGGTTTTTTTTGTTTGTTTGTATATGTGTTTTTGCCTTTGTAGCTATCTTATTCATCACAAACAAAATAATGGATTTAATGTTTATGTTGAAGAACATACATAACCATTTAAGTCAATCTCCCAGTATTCACCATTATGAGTAAAAATGCTTATACTGATGTCATTTTAAAACAACAACACAGAATTGCAAATTAACTGGTTATTTTATTTTGAATTTGACAGGTGCTATGGATGTGGAAGAAAGAAATCGCCAAATGAAAATGAACAAATACAAACAGGTAGCAGGATCAGACTCCAGGCTGGAGCAAGATTATCATTCAAAGGCAAGGGCATTTTGTTTTGAAAAGCAGCAAAATGAGTAACTGTTTAATCAGGCAGTGAAATGCTAGTAATCATTGCATGATAGCATTTGTAATTAAGAGTGAAATCCTGTACATGTTTACTTTAAAGTGAATCCCACTGTATTCAATAGGTTGTACCTTTGCACAAAGTCACTACCTGATGCTAAAAGGCTTGTTAGTCCCATTTTTTGTAGCAGTGTCTGCCTGAGGTTAGGGTCCTCAAGAGTTGAACCCTACAAAGCACAAGAGTTTATTGCCAGGCAGAAAAATCACCCCACCTCTCTGTACTTGAAAAACTGTGTTCTGCATATGCAAAGGGGGTTGGAGGGTAATCCCATGTCAGTGTGTATGCAGTCCTGCAGTCAGGAGATTCTGATCAGATTTTTAAAACTATAATTAATTTTGCCAAGCTCTCATTGAATATAAATCAGAACTAGTGTGCTAAGAATAGAGTAGTTGCCTGCTTCAAAAAGTGATTAATGACCAATTAGTCGTGTGATGGAATGTACCAATAATAGGAAATGAGTTTAGTAAACTGTAAAGAGATAAATTGATTTTGTACATATCTGGAATTAACATTTTTTTTTAAAAGAAATCTACTATGTTCTATATCTCATTCTTATGCTGTATAAAATACAATAAAGTTTTCAGGATAGCTCTGATTTTCACAAAGCTTTAAATCTTAAGGTTGCAATCCTATACATACTTACCTGAAACTAAGTCCCACTGAAGTTATTGACTATGTTCAGGTGTAATGATAAACCATGCTTAATGCTATGGTAATAAGCTGCAGTGAGCCTTGAGCTTTTACATTTATCCTTTCATGTAGTGGGAAGGAGTACTTTGGAAGCAACTTCAAATTCCCTTAATCTTGGCTTGTCATTGCATCAAAACCCAGAATCATGGTTTATCATCAGCTATGATCAGTTTCCAAACAAGTGATATTATGACTTCTGAAGCTACAGTATGTTTCATCATTGTTACTGTAAATCACAGTCCCAAGCTTGGATGAAATTACAAGCTGTTTTCGGGGAAAATGGAAAGCAAGCACAACCAAAGTCATCTTCCTGTAGTATATGAGAGGGGAGGAAAGAACAGCCAAACCCAAGCCATAGCTCACTCACAGAGTGTTAAGCCATGGTTTAGTATTACATCTGAGTAGACATATATAGGATTTCACTATTAGGTACTACTAATAAGAACAGATAGATTTCAGGCACATAAATGGACGGTTGCTTCAGGTGCTACATTATCAGTGGATTCAGGTGCTGCTATTTGGGGTGTGTGTGTCAAATTCTATATAGGTTTATAGCATTATTATTGCTCTTGGAATATGCCTTTCTAAGTCAGCAAAAATAAGTAGATTGTGTCATACTATGACATATTATATTAATCTCATGTGACATGAAAATTATTCTTTTATCAGCAACTGGATATTGACTGTTCAGAGTTTGATGATTCCAATCGAAAATTACTGTACTTCATGTTCTACTATTGAGCATTACTTAATGTCCATTGGTAATTGGAGTAGCATCTTATTAGATAAAACTTTTGATGTATTGCTAAAAAAGGAAAAAGTCATTGCCATATTTGTATATTAGCTGCTTGCTAAAAAAGATTGGGCAAGGTGCCTCAAACCCCACTCACAGGCATTTGAAAAACAAAACTTTCTCAATAAGCATGATTAGTAATATGGATAACTTCAACCTTCTTAATATTTAGTCCTGAAAGTGTTTGTATCAAGCGTGTTCTTCAACTGACCTTAACCTTCAGGGAGTCTTTTGATTGGCTGCTGCCATGAGTAGGGAGCTGCAAAGCTCTCTTGCTTCAAAGTTTGTAACTAGATCTCATTCTAGTTTGTGGCTTGATCTCATTCATTCATTCATTCATCATTTTATTTGTATGCCTCCTTTCCATAGCTAGAAACATGCTCAAGGCGGCTTACAACAGGAACAAATTTACATAATTACAAACATAACAAAAGTAGCAATTAAAAAAACATCCAAAATTACACAACCAAAATGAACAATTTTCACCTGAAATATAATAATAAGATCTAAAAATAAAGATACAAAAAAAAATATCAACAACAGCAACAAACCCGCACCAGCCCAACTCCCTAAAGAACACCCCAGCCCAAGAGTGTTCAGCAGCCTCGCCACAGTCAGGGCCCTGCCCTCCCAGGTCAGTTGGAAAAAGGCCTTCAGGATCTTCCAGGACTCACAGCCAAGATGGTTTGCTTTTGGATGAACACTGGACTTCTGTTAGAAACTATCTCTGTTGAGGCAACAGTCACAAATAGCTTTCACACTTTTGTATATGAATAATAATGTCATTTGGGCAAAACAAACAAAAGGAATAAGTAAATATTTAGGTCATTGGAATGAAATTATGGCTCGGTTGGAGCATATTTTGGAATGTCCAATAACTTCCTTCTATTGGAATGTATGTTCTAAATCATCTGACGCTGGTAGTTTTCCAAACGTTTCATGCTGAGGAATGCAGTATGCATACACCAGACACCTAAGAATAGATTTCCTTTTATGTAGGCAAAGATATCAACAAACACTGGGAAGTGACTTCTACTTCACTTCTATTTCAGTCATATGCACAAATCCAAGTGTCACAGTTGGTAATATAAAAAGTGAAAACACAAATGGAAATATCCCTCCTAGGTTGAGTAGTAGTTTGCTAGGACTCTAACTCTAAACCAGGGCTTTCACTCAGTTAAAGATATCTTAGCTGATTAATCATTTGAATTTTATGGAATGAATTAATCAATGCAATTCTTGTATTCATATTTCCCAGTAGCAACTCAGAAACATGAACATTAAAAATACGCACATAAGGATTGGAATGCCTATTGTTCCCCTCTCAGAATCACACACATAGATGCTTCTCATCACCTGATAACATAGCCATACACACAGAGCCAACTCAGTCAAGACACACATATATAAACGTAAACAAAATAGAATAACCAGGTCTCTTTTTCCAACCCACACAAATACAACACAACACAACACAACACACAAAGGGCAAAGTGAGGAGAACTCACCATTGGCACCAGCTGCTAATCCACTGCTGCCACTCTTACCACGAGGCAACAGCCATTCATTGCTTGCTGATCAGAAATCCTCCCTTCTGCCACCTGCCTCTGCACTGCCAGTCATCTTGTTCCTGCAGCCAAGAATGCTCTATCTTCTGCCATCAAGAGCTTCATTGACATTTTACCATAAGGAAGCATGCTTAGGCTCAGACTCCCTGATTTGCCTTTGTGAGGCTCCATCTGCACTATACATTGAAAGCAGTATCATACAACTTTAAACAGTTGCAGAATCCTGGGAACTGTAGTTTCTTAAGAGTGCTAAGAGTTGTTAGACTTTTACAGAGCTACAATTCCAGAGTGCTAATCAATCCCTATTCACAGGGAACTCTGGGAATTGTAGCTCTGTGAGGGAAATTGGGATTTCCTAACAACTCGGCACCCTTAACAAACTACAATTAATTTGTTGTTATAGTTACTTTAATTGTTGTTGTTGTAATTAGTTTAATCAACTCAACACTGCAGGTCCCATCTTGAACAAATGTCGTAGGAAGTCTGACATTGCTGCATGCCACTATTTATTTACGGTATTTATCCCGACATTTATGTTCAGCTTGACAACTTGATAACAAGATCTTGAAGTGCATCAGGAAATCTTTATAATATAATGAAATCAAACATGAATGCAACACAAACTAATATATAAATGGGGAGTAAGAATTGGATCCACAACAGTTGGAGCAGAGGTGGACGGCAGATATATCTAGAAAGGTGACAGATATGCACTGTTGCCCATACCAGTGCTCTCTATCTGCCATCAGGTCTTATGCATGCTGGCTCACCCATTCACTTTAGAGAGAGGCACAGCTCCATACATTTATCTCTATTCACACCAAAGCTCTGTCTCCAGTTAAATTAATGGAACTGTACTTTCAGCTCTGTTTGTCCATTGGAGCTCTCACCTAGCCTGAATTGCTAGACTGGGGCATATACATCATCATAAGAGTAGTATACCCATCTGAGGAGCAGAAAAGCTCTTTTGTAATTGAGTTGTATTTCAAAGCCAAGAGAAATTGTATGCCCATATATGTTTTGTCTGGCAACTGGAGATTATTTATTTATTTATTTGTTAGATACATTTTTGTCTTTATTATCCAATGACTAATTTATTCTGACAATTTACTAAGGAAATTGTTCAGTTCATATTAAAATGAAGAGTTGGAAAGGAAAAGGCAGCAATATATATATATATATATATATATATATATATATATATACACACACACACACACACACACACACACACACACACACACACACACGTATGTATGTATGTATGTATGTATGTATGTATGTATGTATGTATGTATGTACCAGTAGGCCTCCACGTACTGCTGAAAAGGAAATTGGTATTCAATCTGGTATCCTACAATTGTAATGAGCAGACTGGTAGAGTAAACTCGCTAATGAGGAAAAACCCTTAGCTTTGGCATACTTTGTTTATCACTTTGTTTACCTTAAGCAATCAATGTTATTGAGTGCTAGCTTAATAAGACTCAGGAAAAAAAGTCTGAACTTTGCAATATTAACATTCACTGAAGACCTCCACCAAGTCAGATCCATGACTATCAAGAATCAAGACTATAACATCTTAATGGTCAACACTGTTTATTTAGGCTGGAATCTTTTACCCATTCGCTGGGAGTAAGTTCTTATTGAACATAATGGGACATTTTTGAGTAGATATGTATAGGATTGCACTGTAAGTTTGTTATTTTACATTTCCATTTTGAGACTGGAGCAGGGAAATAAATATATACTTTTCAGAGGAGCAACATATGCAGCACAAACTACAACTATAACCAAAGCTGCAGCAATATTATTTAGCAGCAATAAAATTAATTTTGTAGTAATGGATAAATCGTAAGAGGATGACATGAAATGTATTTTCCTAAAAATAAAGTGGGTAGGAGAGGGTCAGTTGTCAATTTTTTATATGCCACTAATGCTTCTCAAAAGCAGTTAGAAAACATCAACAATCTAATAGGAAAACTAAATGATTTTTGAAGGGAAATTGATTACACTATAGGAAGAGGCTAGAATGCATTTAGAAACCGAATGATAGATAAGAATAGGCACAGCCTGAGGAATGTGGCTGAGGCAATTTGAAAGATGGATGAAGGCAAAACAGGTTGTGGAAATATGTAATAAATTCCCATTTATTTTTCTCCTATTGTGATCTAATCAATTTACTCTTAAACTGATTTACATTTATCTCATATCTTCTGCATTAATGAGAGATTGACTAAAATATTTTATCAAAATCTATATGAATATTGGAAATTCAACTTGATTAATGTATATTAGTTACAGCTTTTGTGTGCATGCCCCATGACTAACCTTTAGATATGCTTGTTGGCACTATTAATGAAAATTTGAGAGGATAGAGAATCTGTCATAAGTATATTAGCAGTAGCTAACATAATTTTGGCAAGATACTGGAAGGTAAGTACAATACCCATCAGAAATAATGGATGAATAAATTAGTGAATGTAGCCTACTAGAAATGAAACCATTATTATACTGGAGATTAGTGTAGAAGTAAACACAATTCTAATAGAAGTGGAGTCATATTTCTGGAAAAATAAACATATACAATTGCCAAGTTTTCTCTGAACTACGTATAATGTGAAAAATACTATTTGTGCTTTTGTTACTTTATTTTATTTAACAGAATTTAGATAACACACAAACTAAAGTCCTCCAAACGGTTTACAAAAGACAATGTTATTAACGTTTTGCTGTCAGTGTCTATTGTGTCCTTTTCTTTATCTTTTTAAAAGTAACAAATTTGTGACAATTTTGTATTTGGAGAATAGACACATAAATGACAGGTCCGTCCCCCCCCCCCCCCCGGGACTGTGAAGCTATAGTTCTTGGCACTGGACTCAGGTTTGAATCCCTATCGAGAATAGGCCTATGCTTGTGTTTGCAGTAAAACTCTGTAATGTAGCAGAATGTAACTTTCCTGTATTTGCATGGAACTATTACAGAGAGATCGGGGTTTTCTTAAGTGTTAGGATAGAATATATATGAGGACAGATTTGAGTCACTCTAACTCTGTAGAGATGATGTGGAAATGATGCTTTGTTGCTATTTTGATCATTTTGAGAGAGAAACAGAGGGAATTTGTCTCCGAGGTAGATATGGAACAAAATTCTCTGCAAATCAAGAGGCTTTGTTGACCAACATTATGAAAAACAGCAAAGACGATCAGTGAAAATTAGAAATCCTACATATTGGCATAAGCACTATTTAAATATTAAATATGAAAACCATGCTTTTGTTAAAAAAATCTACATGTCACGCTAAAGCATAGCTCAGTATAATGTGCACCTTTGTTTGTTGAACTAAGCATGAAAACTATAGTTTAGCTGCAGTTTGTTGATTTGAACAAAACAACAAACTGTAGTTAAAAGCAAAAGCAAAGGCACCTGAACTTCTCCATCCAACCTGATGGGAGAGGGAGGAGTTGCAACCCCAATTCTCACTACTGTATACCTATGGTTCAGGCAAATCCTGAACGAAAGCAGCCTGCTTCAGAAAAAAATCAGGATTTTCCAAGCCAAAGCAGGATCTTTTTGAAATGCCCCAAACTGAAGCGGGATCTCTGCAGTGATAGGAGTGCTTTGAAGCTTCACATGTTTTTGCTTTTTTAAAAAACTGCCTGAAAAAATATGGAAGCATTTCTGCCCCAGCTTGCCATATAAGTAAAATACCAAGTACAGAAGAGGGCAGGGAGAGTCCTTTTGTGACAGACATATCTGGTTTCTAATCAGAGGAAAATAAAATCACAGTGCCTTGGGGAAGATGTGTTGATGTAATGTATATTTTGTTTACATGCCCAGGAGCATGATTCCTGCAGCCCAGTAAGGGACTAATTATAGGAATAAGACACAGGACATTGGTTGTTGTTTAGTCGTTTAGTCGTGTCCAACTCTTCGTGACCCCATGGACCAGAGCATGCCAGGCACTCCACTGCCTCCCGCAGTTTGGTACCATTGGTACCGATACCACTGGTATCGGGTTGAAATAGGCTACAACTTTTATTGATTATAGATATAAGTAGGTTTTGGCCAAGGCAGTGGGTATGCATCCAATATCAAGCAGCCTGACTGCTGGTTGATAAGTAGGATGGACCGACCCTGACTGCTGGGTCGTTCCTTGACATGCACCTTATAAATAATGGTTGGGAAACAGCTTCAGAATTGTGTTTTGCTCACTTGGTATCCAAAGTCACAGCAACTAAGTATAAAGCTGATTTTAAAGGAGTGGATGTGTGGACACAGAGGCAGATGGGCTCGAAGTTCATTTTCCAAGTAGGCACCATTTGCAGAACCAGCAAAAACACAGAACAGATATAACTTCCTAGCAACTGTACCCATCCATTTTATATTTTGCAGATTATGTTACTGGGATGTTACAGGGATGGGAATGATTTTAGCAAGTGCCACAGCCATGACTGTGTCTGGTTAAAACAACTGTAGTTGTTCATTCACTCCAAATTTAAGGTTAGACTGCTATAAAGTACTCAACTAGAGGTTTTGCTTGACGGTTACACCCAAACTTTAGTTGTTGCAAAAGGTGGCAACTTTCTTTCCAGTGTTTATCCAAAACATATTATATGCAAGCTCCATTATCTTCAGTGGTTTCTGCATGTGTTCTGGATTCTGTATATATGAAGGACTGGTATGGATTATAAAATCCTTACAAATCTATTCGAGTTGGAACCCCAATATACCAAAGAGGGTGCTTTTTAAATTAGGTAAATTAATCGCAGAAAAGTAGCTACCCATAGGCATTTTCATATAAGCACAAAATACTAGAAACAGAATGCAGTGAAGCATTTTTGCTCATGGGTGAGTGCAGAGAATTTAAATTTAAATGCAACAGATTTTTTAAGGGAGTCAATTAACCAGGAATTCAAAACATAAAAAGAAAGACAACCTCAAACTGTTTTTCATTCATCATAGTTCCTTAATCCCTACACCTATCCTAAAAGTTTATGGATACCTAAGAGCACTTACATAATGTATGTAATTTTCATGCAAATTGCCCAAAACACCATAGTGGATAAGCCCCAAACTGTAAAGACTTCAGAAAAGCCTTTGCACCCGTTTGTCTGAAATTTGCCATTATCCCCTCAGAAGGGGCAACAATGCCTTCAAATGTAACCCTCTTCTATGAAGAGGTAAATTAGTTTTTGGTGTCTCATTTAAAACAAACCCCATACAGCAAATGTGTATTGCATAGAAACCCTTGCACATATTTGTGAAGTTTGGAAGGCCTCTGTGTGCAAATTCATCCAGTTCACCCCAGTTAAAAACATTGTGGCCTTTTGTTCACTTCCTCAACTAAATCACTGGGAAGACATGAAACACTGAAGTTCAAAGCAAGCATCTACTTCACATCTGAGGCCAAGGGATCTAAAGTAACCTAAGTCAAATTGGCCAATTTTCTGAAGCACCAAAGCAGGGTCCAATCCAAATGTCTTTGTTGCATGCCCCTAATTTTTACCTTCACATGATGAGATTTTGACATTCAATGTCCAGCTCATTCATTATTTCTCTTCACAAAGATTCTTACACCATTGATCTTTTCATTGACCATGTCACTTGTAGCGGTGCAATATTGACACCTCACCATTGTTGCTTGGTTGCCACCTCTAATAGCTCTCAGCTCTTTTAGCACCAGCTATTCTAACACTGTTATTTGCTTTAGATCTCCTCTCATATTGGGTACCAATAGGGATTAGGGAAAATAACTGTTATTGGTGATGTGCAGCAAAAACCCTCTTGTTATCTTAGCTTTCTAAAGACACTGCCAAAGATCCTAATGTCTGTCCTATTGGTTCCAGTCCTTTGGAAAAAATGAACCAAACTCCAACTTCCAAAAAGGTGCACTGCAACTGCTTTGCTGGTAGTGGACAGTTGAAGTGTGGGGCAGACAGATTGGGCTGGATCAGCACTCGACCCTGGATCCGGCCCTTCATGGACAGCTGACATCAGCTGTAAGAGTGGCTTGTGAGCCAGCAGACCCCATGCCAGCTCAGCCCTTCCTTAGAATGGGCAATTTCAGGACCTTATTCTGGACTCTGCCAATGGGAATTTCAATGCTTGGTGAGCAAATAAGGATGGTCTGCACCGGTGTAGTGATGCGAGTGTCCCTTCAGTGCTAGTTACCTGGTGAGCCAGCTGATGCAGGTGGAGGAATCCCTCCACTCAAATCTAAGACCACCATAGTCTGACATAAGGAAGGTTTGGATTGTAGCCTTCAGTAGCTTGGAAGCTCAGGACTGAAAGCTTTTTATTGCATTATGTTCTATTTAGAGATGTAATTGTTAGGATAATATAATCAAATAAATTACATTTATTCCTTCATTCTTCATTTACTTCCTGTCCTATTACCCTGAGGCCTCAAGGCAACTAACAACACTTAGCTTGTATGCATTGGTTCATGTCCCTTAGAGGGCTCACAGTATATGTAGGTCATATCATCAACAAGGCAAGAAAAAGAGAAGGAAATAGCGAGGGAGGAGAATTTTTAAATCATTGAACTCACCACACAAAAACCTTTACATAAAGGGAGGATTGTTGATTTCCCTGAATACAGGGGAAGGAAGGCAGTAGAAGGACTAATTCTCAAGTAATTCAGGAACAGGTATGTGGATGGTGTCTGTACTTGCTTCACTGTCCTAGCTTTCTCACATAAGACTGTTGATTATATGTGGTCACTGTGGTGACGGAAGGATCAATCTAGCTGGCCTAGGGGGAAGTACGGTACATAGCTGTTTGCCCCAGTCCTCAGGAGTTATGCATGAAGAAGTAGACTTCTGCATGCATAGCATTTGCTGGATGAATAATCACTTATGTAAATCAGATGCGCAAATCACATCTGCTGCCAATTTGTACTGTGTTGCTTTTGGAGTGAAGTGTTTCTCGGTGCACATTCCCATCCATGTTAGATCTGGGCTGGTACCGTTATTTTCTTTCACAGGGCACTTGATGTTTGTTTGTTTGTTTGTTTGTTTAAAAAGGGGTGTTTGTTTAGTTTTTCCATGTTGTTGTTTTTCTGATGTGCTTACTTGGGGCACATCTGCCTTGAAATTTCGGGGGGGGGGGCTATGCTAAAATTGTAATTATGATTGTAAACAGACATTGTAAATCTTTTATAAATCGGAAAAGTCAGTTTTCAATAATGGTAGCCCTTACCATTAAGTTGAGTTAATATTTGTATCCTGCTTTACCAACAACAAATGTAGAGCTCAAAATGGCTCTCCTTCCTTCCCCACCCCCCATTCCTTTCCTCTTGTGTTTTGTGAGTTTGGGCCTCTTCCTTGACTCCAGCTGGCTGTCTAACTACAGTTTTATAAACCACTTAGAGGTTTAATTACAATTAAGCTGTATATACTTTCTGTTAAATAAATAAAAACACAGCAGAAATAGCTAACTTTTTCCAGCTTAGGTGCCACATTCATCCTCTGGGACCCTCGTGCCAGCAGTGGAAGCATATGCACACCATGCATAAATATATGCAGAACACATACACAGGCCACACTCACATCACTTCTCCTCAGATTATCTGTGCAGAGGACAGGATTTGTGGTCTAAACCACAGAGCCTAGGGCTTGCTGATCAGAAGGTCAGCGGTTCGAATCCTCACGACGGGGTGAGCTCCTGTTGTTTGGTCCAATCTCCTGCCCACCTAGCAGTTTGAAAGCATGTCAAAGTGCAAGTAGATAAACAGGTACCGCTCTGGCGTGAAGGTAAACGGCGTTTCCGTGCGCTGCTCTGGTTCACCAGAAGCGGCTTAGTCATGCTGGCCACATGGCCCGGAAGCTGTCTGTGGACAAACGCCAGCTCCCTCGGCCTATAGAGCAAGATGAGTGCTGCAACCCCAGAGTTGTCCACGACTGGACCTAATGGTCAGGGGTACCTTTACCTTTACCTTGCTCATCAGATGATTGATGTGATGATCATGATCAGGTGATTGATCTGATTAGGAAGGGAGCAATTTTTTCTCCACATCAGGGTACTCTACCCAGCTCTGCACCCTGATGGAGGTGAAATCCACTCTCTTCTCACATCAGATGACTGATCTGAAGGGGGAGAGGGTAATTCTGTCCATGAGTTCTTTCAAACCAGTTTTGTTCTACTTAACAAAAAAGCAATTTCAACATGTTCTGAAGCATATTGCTCTCAGGTCCCCATTGCTGGGCTCCTGCAGCTATTGCTAGTCATGGGTGCAGGGAACCAAACCCTTTTCTTAGTGTAGATCATTTGGGCAACTGCTACTTCCAGGTTCTCTGCTTGCAATAATGTTCAGCCACTGGTGATGATCACCAAACAGCTCAGAAAGAAATCTCATCACAAATCAGGGTGGAAGGCAGAGTGGCTTCAGCCCCCCTCCAATTTTTTTTTTACCCCAAGATACCCCAAGCCCTTCAGATACTGCAGCCACCATTAGGCTTCCCTTGGTGTGCTGTATACAGTTGGGGTCTCCCCCCCCCCCCTTCATCACTTCTACTACCACTAACAATTTCAATAGGTTGTCTGGGATCCAGACTCAGCCCATTGGTTGGCAGTTCAGCACTACTGAGCTGTATGCCATTTCTTTAAGACCCTAGCCACTCCCTTTATGATATTTGCCTCTCACTGACTTGCAATTCTATCTAACCTTTAGTGCTAAATGCTGAATTAAGTCTCATATACAAAGTGTGTGTAGGCAGCTTTCCACAGCCGTCTCAAGGGCTGACTTGTACTGTGATGCTCTTGAGCTACCGTACTTAATTAGTTTAGTGCAACCTATCAAACAATATTTTCAACAATTAACAGATTGCATGTAGCATTTCACCCTCCATAAAGTCTACTTTACCTATTTCTCTTTCACTACCCTCATCAAGTCTATTAAGTTGTTCATAATTAAAATATCCCTCCGTGTCTTATACCAGAAAGAAATGAGCCCACATTTTTGCTGTGAACAATTGTGGCACAAATTACCTAGAAGCCCTTGCATTATGGGGAATAAAAACTGTCCAGATGGTCCCTGAGTTGCTCCAGCTGTTCTTGAAATTTTCATAGGAATTGCTGATATGCCCAAGGGAAAATGTAATGAAAGGCAAGATTTAATTTTATATAAAGAAGAGTAGATTACAAAAATGGAATCTTTCCTTAACATCAAAAAAATGTTTTGAAGGATCTATGTTATTCTTAAGGGTATTAATGCAATGATCTTCTTTACACATAACTTAGTGTCCTTCAAGATTTTTCACCATTGTTGTACTTAGTTATTGACACTGGATATAATTTTATTTTTTAAAAAAACAAAACACAACCGCATATAGAGAGGCACTGGAGAGCTTTATAAAAATAAACCAACCTGCTTAAGAAAGTTCATGACCTTTCTGATGGCTATGTAGCCTAAAATCAGATGGGACCTATGCAATTTGACAGCTGAGGGGGACCTATCCATGGCATCATAACTGTTGTTGTTTTTTGTATGCTTCTGAACTGCTCTGGGATTAAGAAGAGGGCAGTATACCTGGTGTTAAACCCAGATCTCAATTAAAATGTCTCCAGACTATGCCAAAGAAATTGCTGACCAAAGGTGAAATTTTAACAGAGCTGAGAGACTAGTCAATAAAACTAGGCTTTTCCCCTATCAGACGGAGGACAGGTATCATGAGACAAATGTGCAGATATCGTGGGACAAATATGTCCTTCAGGAACCCTGATGAGGCTGTATACTTCATTGACTCTGTTGAAGGATCTGAACCTGATGAAGAATGAAAATAACATGACAAGTTTATTTATTACTGCACTTGTCTTTTAGCTCCTATACTGCATGGACGGGTTGTGAAAAATCTCTGGTGTCTCCTTCACAGAAAAAAATAATATGTCCCTCATTCGACCCATCCCATTGGAAGTGAGACCCTCTGCTGTCAGAACAGGCAGGGAGGGAGAAACTTGTTGTAGTTCCCCCTGGAGTCTCGTTTGGCAGTCTCTCTGATTTCTTTTGGGTATTATGTGAAGTACTAGGCTTGTTAGTGTACTTCAGCTTCCATCTGAAGGTCTTTCTCTTTGTTGTTTCTATACTATCCAGTACCTTAAAGTTCTGTTTTCCTACATATCTATATCTATAGTTCTCTAGGTCCTTGAGCTTTGAAAGTAGTGAGGCTGCTGTAAATGGAATATTTTATAATGCACAGATATGAGGCAAATCTTGGAGCCTATGTGTGGTCATACAGTCAACCTATGATATTTGATGAAACTCAAGCAATAAATTCCTTTCGTTGTCCCTTTAGAACAGTAGCTGTTTGGTCCTGTTGTACTTTTTTTTTTAAAAAAAAAAAAAGGAAAAAAGAAACCTTAATTTATATTTATTGGAGAGCAACCCATTCAAACCTGGTGTGCCTTACTTCTGAATAGACCTGCACAAGACTGGGAGTTTACTCTGGGGGGTAGCCATGTGAAAAAGTGAAACAGGACATTTTTTATTCTCTGTTACTTACTCCAGAACATCACTGGTTGTGGCTCCACTCACCACCAGCATGCAGGGCTCAATAGGTTACACCAAAGAAATGTGGATCTTGACTGGCAAAAGGTGCGCCAAACCCTGAATTTAATGTTCTGTTTGAAAAAATAATTTAAACCAAGGGGGAAATTGCATGCTGCCTCTAGACATGGTGCATCCCCACCTCTGAAATGTATTCCCAGCTTTCTGTTTGTTCAATGTGTCCTGAATATTACTACTTCCCATTGCAGGGAAGTGAGCACTAATAAAGAGTAATGAGGATACCATTGACCGTCCTAGCCACTTACCACGCCCATCCATGATCACATTAAACTATGCAAAATATAAGAACATGTATAGCATACAATTAACAAATTCTAGACCTGTGTGTTGATGAAGGAATTAGGAAACCACCAAAAAATATTACTGCTCACACAACTGAATGCCTAACTGATCTAGCCTTAGGAGATCAGCAGCAGTATATTATATGGAAATTGTTTCAATTTGGTTGTGTACTTTTTGATACTTTTTACTATTTACTTTTGTTCTGTTTGTAATTATGTTTTTTTTCATGTCTTAAGCTGCCTTGAGCATGGTTTTAACTGTGGAAAGGCAGCATACAAATAAAATTATGTGGTATGTATGGATTAGGGTGCTTTAGCAACTGTTGCAAATATGTTCATCCACTGCAAACATTATTTTTTTCAGAATTTGTGTATTTGCCATCATATAATTTCATATCCAATGACTGTTTGTGAAAAATCACGATTGAAATGCAGCATTTAAACTTGTCACAAAGAGTAGACTCCTCAGAACTCTCCAGTTCATTCCTGAACCTGGTATAACAATATGTTATTAGGAGCCGAACTTTTGCCAGGATCTTCAAATGGAACATCTTGTAGAACTAAGAATAAAACTGGGCCATTGCCATTTGCTTGAATGGTAATTAGTAGAGAGGTTCGACAATTTTGGCATCTGTTGTATGTAGGTGGAGAGAGAAAGCAAGTTCTGCTTTAAACATTGTGCAGACATGAAACAGTATACCTTGAGCTCAAATGCCATCTAAAAATAAAGAACAAAACTACTTTTAATAGAAAGCAGGAAGTGCTTCTTCAAGTACAATTGTCATTAAATATGTAATAGCTGTTACCACAACTGCATATCTATATACAAAGTGCCTTATAACTGGAATATGAAATAATGGCTGATGGTCAGATTTCATTACAGGTAGTAACTGCTGGCTTAAAAACATTACTAATATATATTTAGGAGGCAAAAGAATTTTTTAAATGTCAAATTCAGAACATATACGGTATCAGGAATGCTATCTGTGAGAAAATGGTATCACTGAGAGTATTGTACTTTTCACCAGGGTTTGGTCTAAAACAGGTCTTCCCAACCTGTTGACCTCCAGGTGTTTTGGAGAGCAAGTCCCCAATATTCACAGGAAGCATGGTCAGTAGGCATGGATGATGGGAGTTTTGGAAGGTGCATCTGGAGGGAAATTACAGCCCAGTATAGATTAATGTCTGTCCCCTGAAATCTGGTAAAAAAATATTGTCAAAGATAATATAACCAAGCATATAGAAGAACAAGCCTTACTGAAGCAGAGCCAGCACGACTTCTGCAGGGGCAAGCCCTGTCTCATGAACTATTAGAGTTCTTTGAGAGTGTCAACAAGCATACAGCTAGAGGTGATCCAGTTGACACCGTAGACTTGTACTTGCAAAAAACTTTGGATAAAGTAGCTCACCAAAGACTCTTCAGTAAGTTTTGCAGTCGAAGATGGGAAGAGGTTCTATTGTGGCTCAGGAATGGGTTACAGGAAGCAAATAATGGAGACAAGTGAAATTTCAAGTCCCACTCAATGATCTGCAATGAGACCTGTGATTTTTTTAACCAGATTGTTAATAAATGATCTGGAGTTAGGAGTGAACAGTGAGGTGGCCACGTTTGCTAATGATATTAAATTGCTCAGGGTTGTTCAAACAAAAAAAGAGTCCAACCTGACTGAATGGGTGGTAAAATGGCAAATGCAATTCGGTGTATATAAATGTAAAGTGATGCATGTTGGGGCAAAAAGACATATATGCTCATAGGATCTGAACTGACAGTGATGGATCATAGTAGATAGCTCATTGTCGATGTCAAACCAGCATTCAGCAGCTGTGAAAAAAAGCCAGTTTCCATGCTAGGCTGTGACTGTAATTGGAATACTGTGTACAGTTCTGGTCACTTCATCTCAAAAAGGATGTTGTAGTGTTGGGAGAAATCCAGGCAAGGGCAACCAAAATGATCAAGGGGGTGGCATGCCTTCCCTATGAAGAAAGGTTGCCACATTTGGGACTTCTTAGTTCAGAGAAAAAGAGAGTAAGAGGTAAAATGAGAGGCGTTTATAAAATTATGCATGGCATGGAGAAAGTGAATAGAGAAAAGTTTTTCTCCCTCTCTGATAACACTAGAACTCATAGATATCCAATTGAGCTGAATGTTGGAAGATTCAGAACAAATAAAGGAAAGTAAACTCTGCCTCCACACTTTGAGGCAGCAATGCTTCTGAATGCCAGTTGCTGCACACCACAGGAGAGGAGAGTGCTCTTGTGCTTAAATCCTGCTTGTAGGGTTTCCCACAGGCAAGTGGTTGGCCACTGTGAGAACAGGATGTTGAACTTAGACGGGCCATTGGCCTGATCCAGCAGGCTCCTCTTATGTGTCCACCCTACAATTCTGTTGTTTGAGTATAGATAAAGAGATGAAATGTCATCTTACTAGTGAACAAACTATTAGGAATGTCACAAAAAAAACTTTGGGTTACATCAGCAGAACAAAGGAGCCTTCAAATATTTAACTCCTCTTAGTAACTTGTATGCAAAGATAATGATCCAAGTTAATTAATGCTTTCCTACTAACTCTGTTAAAAGTCTACTATGAAACATAGTGCCCACCTTGCTAAATTAAGAAGAAGAAAAGCCATACCACTTTGGTGTGATTTTTAAAAAAATTAATGCTCATTTATTGGCTTAACTTCACGTTACTGATTTCTGAGAAGATCAGATAGATACATATATGCACACCTAGATGTGTCACTTTTGTACCATATATTTGTTTTTACTTTTTTGCATGATGGGTGCATTAAATTCTATCTCATTAATAATTATTTAACTAGAATCTCCCCTTCAGTTCAGCAGATTCCTCAGACATACTGTACTTCCTTGCTTGTTGCATATTGGCAGTGCAGGTAGTTTTGACTATATCAGGGTTTGGTATAGGGGAAAAAATATTTCAGCTCATAATTTTTAATACTTCTATAATAATTTCTCACATTGAGTCCCTAGACAGCTGCTTGCATACTTCTCATTCCCTCCTAGAACAGATGATATATTGCTGATCATCTGATTGGGGATATCCTGATTTGGGCTCCAATGCCCTTGCTATGTTTATAGGCTGCTCTGTAAGAACATATCAGGGCACCTGACACAGATGAATGAAAACAAATTAAAATTCAATGACAATAACACATACTAATAAAAATGTACCAAGCATAAAAGACCCAAGTAGCAGAGGCAAACAAAGCAAAACCCCACCTCCAAGCTAAACAAAGTTAAAAGACTTGTGGGGGGGAGAGGAGAGGTCTTTACCTTGGACCACAATGGCAAGCAAGCCTCTCTAGGTAAGGTGTTCTCTAGGCAGGGTGCCACTACTGTAACTGCCCTTCAGTATCAACTATCTGCATCTCACCCAGAAATGTACACACATTTGGTTCTTTAGCTAACCAGAATTACATATTACACCTTCTGGCTTCTGGCAACTATAATGTATAATATTCTTAAAATGGGATATGATATCTTCATTATATTAGACAAACATCAATTATGTTTTCAGTTATAAAGTCTGACTTAGGCCTGGTTTGTTCATAGAACAAAATGATGTGAGAATGAGATAATAAATAACTCAAGTGGTAGAATGGACCCTATTAGTCGAGGTCATGTTTTTAATGCCCCCCCCCCAACTGCCTTGTATTTGAAAATGCAAAGTGACACAGGAGGAAGGAACCTGGTCTAGAACCTTTCTCCCTGATGTGCTAGATGGGTTTTTGTTTTGTTTTGTTTTGCATGAAAATTATTTATTATTTCTACCTGTGGGCCCATCCAAATGGTTATAGGGTGGGTTGCATAATATCACAATTGAAACAAGCATATGCTGTATTACAATCATAAAGTAAAACTACAAAGCTAACCGAATGGAGCACATCCACTCAAGCAAAGGCCTCTGAGCAAAGAGGTGTGCCTTAACCAATTGTCAAAAAAAGTATACAGTGATGGTGCAAGATGCCCCTGAGAGGAAATCATTCCACAACCCGGGGCCAATGCAAATAAGCCCCTCTCACATGTCGCCTACCCTCTAACCACAGGGGGCAGGGGCACTGCTAACAGAGCCTTGCTCGCTGGTTTTAACACCTGGGCAGATTGATTTGGGAGGAGCTCAGGTTGTTTAGGGATATATAGATATAGATGTATGTATGTGTATATATGTTTATATGCGCTTATGTGTTAACAACTTAAAATGGGCTTGATAATGGGTCTGTGGGGGGGAGCAGCTATAGTGGCACAGCCCACCCGACTACCTCTGGATTCTATCACCTTATTCTGTTGCATATGTAAACCATTTCCTAAGGTTTGGAGCAGCTTATATTTTTTGTTTTCACAGCAAACCTGAGAATGTAGTCATCCAAGAGCTTAGCATGCCCTAACACCGCAGTTGGAACTTAATGTAATGTCTCCTCATAAACAGTGCTATTCAGTGAAGTCATTTCAGACATTTAAGCTGTGAGTCATCATAAGCTCTGTTCATGCAACCAAATGATAGAGTGAAAGCATGCATGGGGGAGTAGGAGCAATCCTTCTTTGCAGAGCCTTTGTGCACACAACTTGCACATGCACAGCTCTTTCCAAATCATGCAGAGAGAGCCTACTGTATACAAACTGCATCCCTAAACATTTGATACAGAAGTCTCAATGAATGGGTAGAAGCCTGCTACTATGTTCCTCCTCTATTCTGCATACACACTTTACACAAGAGCATCAAATTTTGGCATCACACAGGGTGCCGCTGAAATTTGAAAGTCCAAAGTCCGCCACTGACACATGTGGTCCTTGATTATTATACCTCACTGTAAAAAGAAGTTGGCAGTGTTTTTTTATGGACCCTGTAAGGAGGTCAGTTTGTGGGCAAAATATTTTTCCAGCTGCCTGTATACTCTTTTGAGAATATGGCACTTCCTAAGATTATTGAAGTTGTGTGACCTAAGACACTGAATTACTGAGTGCCGATTATACATTTAGCATGGACATAGAAGCAGTGTATAAAACTTGAAGCTGTGCTACACAGATGCTGTGGTGCACAAGTTTTAAAAATGTAAAAAATAAAAAGAATTGCCACAGCTACATTTATTTTTATAAAATGGAAGTGTTGATGAAACGCTATATAATTACCTAAAAACACCATACGCCCTTTATCATGTACTGACATTGCTTTGCATTTAGGGGGTTAAATGTATAAATGCATTGGAACTGTTTTTTCATTGTAGTGCGAATCCCACACATTTCAGGTTTTGCAGGGTTTCTGCACAAGGACTAAAACTGTTTCTGGTAAAAAATAATAATAAGTAGTAGCTCTATGGATCATTTAGCTGTTATTATATCATTCAACTTGTTTTGTTTGAATTGCATTTTTTTATTTTATTGAAGCCATTCTGAGTGCTTTGAAAAGCACTCCTGGAATGTTTAAAGTAAACAAAATGCAATAAATTTCTGTGTGAGGTTCTGCAATTGCGGTAATTGCTGAATAAATAGAAACCTCCCTATTCTGCAAGAGCTTTGTGAAACTGGCAGCAACAGTACTGGTACAGAGAAGTTGTAAACAGTTGTTTGACTGTGGCTACATAGACTAAATTTGTATACTCATTTTTACAGTATCGACCAGGGCGGGACCCTCAACGAGGCTCTGACAATGTTTCTAACAAGTCTTCAGACAGCGATGTAAGTGACGTGTCGGCTGTATCGAGGACCAGTAGCGCTTCCCGCTTCAGCAGCACTAGCTATATGTCTGTACAGTCAGAAAGACCAAGAGGGAACAAGAAAATTAGGTAAGAAACTGTAAAGTTGACCACTTCCAACAGAGCTTTGCAAACTGTGTGTCGTGACACATTAGAGTGTTGACTGCAGTGTGTGGGTGTGTCGCCGGAGGGATCTTCGCTCCTCCTGGGGCTGGAAGGGGGTTTGTTTAACCTCCAATTTGCTAGTAAGACTGAATTGCTGTGTCGGGAAATGATGCATGTCTAAAAGTGTGTCTCCAACATGAAAAGTTTGGAAAGCTCTGACTTACAAGGTTGTTTTTTGAACTGCAGATCAACTTTCTACCAATTCTGCTTGGTTCAAGTAACACATTTCCCAAAAGATTTTTCAAAAACTTATGCTAGTTTTCTGCGACAGTAGAGTGTTTTCCTGGATTGAAAATGAACTTATTATTGACAATTCAAGCCAGTATTTAAAGTCAGTTATTGTACTTTACAGATATTAGAAATTCATTTATACATCTTAGTTGCTGCATTCGATAAGTCTACATCATGGAGCTATAGATATAACCTAGATCTAGTACATACGTGACCTTACTATGGGTGGCGTGAGGAAAACATGAAATGTTTGCATGTTCATGGCATCCCTACAGTGTAATGTAATATATAGCCTCCTCTGTCAAAAAAGGAAGATTACACAAACATGTGCAGCTGATCACAAGTGTTCACATTGCTCCAAACCAACTAAGGAGCTATGAACCATAGGTCTGTAGTTTAGACATTGGCCCATGGGTGGCCAACTCCACAAATAAAGGGACCATTGGGATTGCCATAAAAGGCTTGTGTGCTTTAAAAATGTATTTTAAAAAGGAGTAAGTTGTGATTAGGGGTTTCCCCCACCCACTCAAATGATTTTTCCCCAGGATTGACAGAACAGCCAAGACAGAGGCCATTTTTAACCCTCCCTTTCATGACTAGAGTAGCCCTAGCATTTCATAACCCTTCAAATCTCTGCATCTTTTGATAAATCACACCCATTTATACGATTCTCCCCTACCCTTAAATGTGTGTTATATATACTCCTGTATATATAACACATATTAAACCATTCTGCAAAGGATTAACTGATGATAATGGCGGACTGTATGATCAATTCATACAGTTATCCAAATTGCCAAGGCAGTTTCCCATTGGCTAGTAATCAAAAATTTGAACTGTATCTGTGCTGCTTCTACTTTGCTGACCAGGGAGGAAATTAACTAGTGTGCTGGCTTAGTGATATTTGCAAACGAGTTTTTGTGGTTTGTATCTCTTTTCAACAAGCCATGAGAGGAAGCCAAGAACAAGGCTTGAAACTGTGACTTGTTATAACATGTAAAGTGGCCCATTGTTATAATAGCTAGACAGTCCAAAGCAGGCTTCCTCAAACTTGGCCCTCCAGATGTTTTGAGACTACAATTCCCATCATCCCTGACCACTGGTCCTGCTAGCTAGGGATCATGGGAGTTGTAGGCCCAAAACATCTGGAGGGCTGAGTTTGAGGAAGCCTGAGCTAGACAGTCCAAAGGATAAGTTGCTTGTGTGCTGCTGACAAACAAGCAGTCCCTCGTGAGAAGGAAAGATTAGCAGTAGCAGCCAGGAAAGCTGACTCAGCGCTCCATCAGTAACCTTCAAGCAACCCCAGGGGCAGTGGACTAGAAAGAAGTGACTGCCTCTTAGCAGAATCTGGCACGGAATGGATGCTGGGTTGTGAAAATTTCATTTCCACTTCTCATACTTACATCGACTTTCAGAATAACAAGCAGGAATGGCTGCATGTATGCTTGCAGAATGCAAGCTGAATTCCCATGCGTATATGTGCACATATATGTGCAATACACACACACACACACACACACACACACACACACACACACGGTTAACTGCTAGGAAACTACCCATATTAGTTTTAAAAGAACTAATTTTGAGTATTATTTATTTTCATTTAGCTAATTGCACAATATATCTGCCCTTTAGTTTCTCCTAGAAAAAGTGACTATACCTTTATCATTACCTAGACTATGCCAAGTAATTAACCAGCATGCTTTTTTGTCATCGTGGCATAATTCCATTTGTTGTATGATTTGTCAATTCATTTTCTTTTGCCCCTTAGAGAATGCATGTTTCGCTTCTGTCCACTAGTCCTAACAAGCTTCTGTCTTCTTTTTTGTTTATTTGCATGCTTCCTCAATTTTCGTTAACTTTGGAAGATCAAGTGAGGAAAGAAAAGAGGGAGGGGAGGGGGAGATATTCCCTGAGGAAGAGGAGGAGAATCAGGATCTTGAGAAAAAGGAGGAGGAGGAACAAGTTGATGAAAAAGGGGAAGGGGAAGAGGTGACAGAGAACTGTGATAAGGAGGAGAACAAAGAAGCAGAAGAGAATGAAGGGACCCAAGATGAGCAAACTGAGGAAGGGACAGAAACAAAAAATAAAGAGGATTTGCAAAGGCGATACTCACAAGATGATCTCAGGTAAAACAGATCCCCGTAACATTGCTTCCCTCGTGGCTTGACCCTATTCCTTGCTTGCCCTCCATCACTCGCAGTAGGCTTGTTGCTTATACTCCCTTTGTCCTGCAATTATTTTTAATTTCAGCCATAATGTTTTAATAGTTGAGTTTAGTGGAATGCTTTTGCAAACAAAATTATGAATTATAGCCACATATAGCTTGTTGTATAGCTTACCAGTTCTGAACTAGTCATCCTTGGTTCAAATCAGCATCAATGGTTCAAATCAGCCACTCATGAAAGTAATTTTCAGCCAACTCCAGAGCTTTCTTAAACTCTGCTGTCAGCAGAATACAGTATATATTCACCCTAACAATGGGTGGTTTGATCTTCACACACAGCAACACCATGAATGAGTGCAATGTGTTCCTCTTCCAGGGGCTTTTTAATGCCCTCCATAATGGGTGGTATTTCATTAGTAGGGGCAATAATACTTGATTCACTACTGAATGGTGCATGCAGAGTCTTGAACTAGTTTGGGTAATGTGCTATAGAAAATGCTGAGTACTATTATTAGTACTGAGGACAGGAATGTTACAGAAGTTTTTCATGTTCCAAACATTAACTACTTTAGATAATTCTTTTCCGGTGACATCACTGCAAAGGAATATGTCCTTTGCCTATTGATCTTGCTTATCTGTATAGTAATCGTATTTGCAATATATAAGTGTGTATCTTAAAGTGCCTTTTCATTCCTGTAAGTTCCTTCTATGTCACTCTGCTGTGTATAATACATCCCATTGATTTTTATAGAACTATCACCCAATGAGAAGTGTATGTATACTCTGAGTACACTGTAGAAGGCTGAAATCATTCATTTTTAAATTACATTGGTGGTTTCTTGGTGTGCAAGTGGACAGTGCTGCATTTTTACAATATAGTTTCTGATGGTGTGAGTTTAAAGTAGAAACTGGAGGGGAGTTCTCTCCCCCTCCTCACCTATCCCCACTATGCTCCCTTGTTCCCAGAAGCTCCATGTAAACCATTCCCCACTTCCAAAACAAACTCCTTTCCTTCTCCTTGTAAAAACAGATAGGCATGGCAGCAACGAAAAGGAGGGTTTCCCACTCTCTCCCTCTGCTGCTCTAGTACACTAATTAGCAGCACACAATTGGGAGCCCAATGGGGGGTGTTGTTCCCCCATTATTGCAGATAGAACAACCTTCAGTAAAACTACATTACCCATGGGCCAATGGGTTCCATTGCTCTAGTGCAGGCATCCCCATCTGGAGGGCCGAAGTTTGGGGATGCATGCTCTAGTGTGCTGCTAATGACTGCACCTGGGCACTGGAGAGGGAAGGCAGGAGGGCACACTCATTCCCTCTCAGTTGTCTGCATCACTGCAGTCATCTGCTTTTACAAGGGAAGGCAAGTGAGGAGTAAGGGTCAGGGCTCAAGGATTGGTGAAGTGGGCTTCTAGGAATAACCAGGGCCAGTATGGATGGGAAGTGCTTTCCTCACCAGCCAGCAAAAAGACTCCCTTGGAGGGTCCTCCTCAAGAGCTTTGAAATTTGAGTGGAAGGTTTGAAGAGGCCCTTCTTTCCCATCCTTAGCATGTGGCAGTATCCACCCCCCACCTTCTTGGTTTGAGGCATATCAGTGTGTCATTTTGCTTGAACTGTTAAACCACGGTTGCACTTGCTCTGCAAACAGGGAGTGAAAGCTAGGGTTTGATCCAGAGCTCAAATTATGGGGAAATGTACAAGGCCTTTCTGAAATTGAAAAGCCCCAAGCCCTGATTTCCCCCTGTCACTGAGACTAGTGAAGAGACTGCAGCCATGGACAGGGAAGCATTATAAGAGCAACACAAGTTGTTGTTTTTTAAGTTAGATTTTATCTTAAGCTAAAATGAAAATCAGCCTTTGGGTTAGAGAAGTCTTTTCACCTATTTAAAGTGTTTGTACTGTTTCTTCAATGAACACTTCAATGAGTCAAGTTGTGGCAGCCAAGTAATTCGTAGCATTTATGCTTTAGGAATTCTGCTTCCTACACTGATTATTTTTTGTTTCTAAGTCATAATTATTCCATTAAATTGGACATCTTTACATCCCACTGTCATCTTTTTATTCTTATCTCTGTTCTTCTACTTTGCTGTCACATGCATTTTATAACTGACATTTTCCTTGATTCAGAATATTTTTTTACTCCCACGCCATGCTGAGTGAAATATACTCGGAGTCCTGTAGTGACTTCATGCTCTTTATTGCAGCTTGTAAAACAGTGAATGAAATGCCCCCCCCCCAAAACCTCAGGCTTTTATATACATTATTTACACAATGAGTCCTGTCTGATTGGCTGATTCTGCTTCCCTCCTGGAGCCTGATTGGTCTTTTCCTGCAGGCCAATCAGTTGTTGCATTCTAGGATCCTACTTGCCCAGGATCCAAGCTTAGTACATAACACTGAGCTAAGCAAGGTTTTAGTGTGTCTTCCAAGCCTGGGCTCAGGTTAGTGAGGAACCTGGATTCTGGCAATGACAAGCTTAGCCAAACCTTGGCATGGCTTAGCTTAGTGTAAAGACATAGGGGTACAAAGACTGGAGAGGAGCAAAATGCCTACAGCTTCCTCTCAAATGTTTGTGTGGTCCTGGCAGGGCCAGCTCTAAGGCAAGGCTGGGTGGCGCAAGGCGCCAGGGCGCTGTGCCCGCCAGACAGCTGCGCTGGGAAACGGAGCGGGGGGCACCGGAGGGATCTTCGCACCACGGTGCCAGGGCGCCAGATATGCTTAAGACAGCCCTGGGTCCTGGCAAGGTATGGTTTGGCTTGCCATGACATGTGAACCAGACCTGTTCAATACAGTCTGCCTCACAAGCACCTTATGAAAATAATTTACATACATAAAATATTTTATAGGTCCAATTCTTCACAAAGTTTCTATTAAAAACACCCAAAAGTTAGGGGATAACTATACATTAAACAGAAATAATAGAGATCTAATGCCATTTTTTAAAAGGGTGAAATTGAAATGCAGAAGTGGCAGAAGAGAGAACCTGTGTGTTGTGCCACTACCTGCCACTGCTCCTATCCCCCTGCTGCACCAAAGAAGAAGCTAGGTTGTTTAGTCACAGCTGCTATCACTCATCTGAACATGACAGCTGACTGTCATAGCTAGAAGAGGAAGTTGTAGCATTGGATTCAGAAACTGCTGATAAACCGGAGCCTTAGAGACAGTGGATGCTGCATGAGAGGGGAGAAAAGAAATATGAGAGTTTCAAAAAAGTAGAGAGAAGGTGTTGTGAGCATAGCCACTGTAGGTCTGAGACCAGGAGCAGAGGAGGTTTGAGCCTAGGAAGAAGAGCACCAGTCCAATATAACAGATATGGAAGAAAAACCTGAGATAACTCTTCTGTACCTTCTCTATAATACTGAATAATGAATATGTGGCCTTCCAAAGGTTGTTGGACTCCATCAACCCCAGCCAGCATCACCAGTGATCAGGGATGATATGAGTTGTAATTCAGCAACATCTGGGAAACTGCAGCTTCCCTACCCCTGCTCTATAACAAATACCTTCTAGCAAGAAGTGAGTCAGAAGGGATATTAAACTACCTCTTGTCCCAGCAGGGCTTATAAAATGCTTCAACCGTTTCCTATCCTGCTGCTTCTCTGCTCCAGATCATTCCTCCTGAGCTGCTTTTCCTCCCGCAGGTTTCAAAAAGTGGGAAGAAGTAGTTTGAGAGAGTGATTTGGAGTACAGAAATGGCAGGTAAGAAACGCTCTGCCAAATTCTGGCTTCCCAAAGCTCTTTCTGTCTTTGTAGTGACAGACTCTGTGTACATGTTTGCATATAGCTAGGTCCAGTTATTTGTGGTTATGTATAAGGTGAAGGGCAAAGCTACATGTTCCATGAGGGGATTGGGACTTTCCCCATCTCTCAGCACACTGAGAGAGTACATTGTACATCCTTTCCCCTGCAGGTTGTTGTTGTTGTTGTTGTTGTTGTTGTTGTTGTTGTTGTTGTTGTCATGACCCCATGGACCAGAGCACGCCAGGCACTTCTGTCTTCCACTGCCTCCTGCAGTGTGATCAGACTCATGTCTGTAGCTTTGAGAACACTGTCCAAACATCTCGTCCTCTGTATAAAAACTGATTAGGGTGGTGGAGGACTTTTAGTTGAAAATAGATATGGTTAAGGAGGCATTCTCATCCTGTACTTGCTTAAAGGTGCAATGGCTGAAGTATACCTATTTTTTAAATCTGAAAACAAAGAATGATGGAAATTGCACACTCCTAAAAAATCAGTATAGTACATACCAGTTTTCTTCCATGATTCCCCCCCCCCAATTAAAATCATACATGTTAACATTATGAAAAATAATACAAAATTATTCTAGGGCTATGTTAATTGGCAATTACTTTATTTGTATAAGAAAAATCAAGTATAGTTTAATTTGTAGTGTTGTATCTTAATTTAGCTCACCCAAGGTATTCCTGGGTATTATAAAATCTAGCCATCCTGTAATGTTATTTTCATACTCATTATCACTCTGCTTCTCCATAACAGAATTTATATTAGATGTTCCTTAACTTCTAATTAGAGAAATCTTCTCCACAGCAAGCTTTTAATTTATTGAATAAAACTGGTCAACCATGTCTCTTCTTACCCTACAGCTGTGTCATGATTTCTCTTTATCTTGGATATTTTTGACAATTCATTGCCTCCAATGTGAAACACTGTGAAAATAGCTTTTTCTATATTATTTATCTCATTTTTATGACATGATTAAAAATTCTCCTTTTTGCAGTTTGCTTTCAGGATCATGTTGGATTTAGAACACAGCTGAATGCCTTACTTCCATTTCTTGATTTTTAATATTTATTACTAGCTTTAAGCAGGGTTGTATTCTTCTTTCTCCTGGTTCAGAAAATCACTTAGGGGTGAACATAAATTCAATTGGAGTTGAACTCATGACTAAAGTTATCTAACTCAATTACATATCCCTAAGCACATAATTGTAGTCACCCTTCTAAAGCATGGGTGGCTTTTTGTTTCATTTTTTGTTTTGCAGAGTAGAACTGCCTGTAAAAGGCTAATTAATGGCAGCAACATTGTCATTGACACTCCATTAAAAATGTGGATGTTTATTTGACAAGCTGAGCCAGAAAGACTGCTTACTTTATAGCTTGAATGATTTACTGCCTGATAAGTCGTTCAGCCTCTCAGGTCATTTATTTGGTATTTTCAGATTTAACTGAGATGTTATTTTCAGTTTAATTTGAGACCTGGCCTTTATCTGGGAGGAAGCTCCCTGATTATCAGGCTGTAAATGCAGTACGGCTATAGCTAAATAACCACTGTAGCACTTCTGAATAATAACTGATTAGGTTAGATGTCACCTATGTTAGGTGTGATTTTAAGGTCCCAAAACTTGATCCTTGTTTGCGTTAAGGTTCTTATTACCTAATTCTGTTTATTAGTTCTGGTCCTTATTCTGACACAATGCCAGCTAAGCACAGATGAACAAGCAATTGTACAGGTTCCAGGAGAAGTGGTCACACTTGCTTTGCTCCTCCCTGGATGTTCTGCCCTAAGTTAAGCCATGGTTTGGGTTAGTAGGTCCTCCAAACCAGGGCTCATGGTTTAACTCTCCCAGACAATCCAAAAGCTGTAAATTGTAGGACAGACCATGGTTACAGCTTGCGGTTTGCTTGGACAGAACTAAACTATGAGCTGTGGTTCAGATGGCACACTAAGCCAAACCATGGCTTAGCTCAGTGCAGCACAGCAGCAGAATGACCAGAGGAGGAGCAAAGTGGTCACAATCTCCCATCTAGTAGCCCAAATGGTTGCCTGTTCACACTAAGTCATGGTTTGGCTTAATATTTTCCATGAACCAGGCCATGGTTTGCATGAATGTATAACATAATGGAATCCAAACTACATTTCTAAGATGAGGAAATGTGTTTTTCAGGTAATGAAAGCATTATTTTGAGCCAGGATTTCTCAAACATTCTACTAAGCCAGGCTTTGCAGGCAGAGAGCCCCTGGTTCAATCCCCAGCAGGTATTTGAAATGGAGTGTGTTTCTTGTGAGATCTGTGTTGTTTACTCATGCAAGGCCTTTTTGGGTGAAGCAGCATTCACACAACACCACTGTCAAACGCTATTCTGTATTCACCCCGTGGTCCGGGCAAACTACAGAAAAAAACACTGGAACCTGGGCAAAATTGCAACAAAAGTGCTGTAAATGGCATTTTGATGAGAATTGGGTGCAGAATAGCATATAAAAAATTAGACAAAATTAGCTGACAGGAACACTGATATATCGTGATTTCAAAATGGCCAAAATAGGTCGTTTGGCAAACTAAAAAACGAACGATCATCCCTATTTTCTGTGTTTGTAGATATATACTTGATTTATTTCCTACCTATCATTGATATGAAACCCACTGATATGACTTGCATCCTGTCTACCTTAACATACCTACGGGATTTAGCTCTTAAGCACAATAATATACCAACTATCATAACATTTGATCAGCCACTCTTTTGAAAAGCATCACAAATAGTTCATTTGTTGTGTGATGGTAGTGCTCTCAAGGACATCATTCTATTGCTTGGTTCCTTTCATACTTTCATGAATCTTCTTGGGGCCATTGGTACACTCATGGCAGGATCGGGCCTTAAATAAATCCTAGAAGAGATTTATGGTGAAAATACAGTAGTGCATATGTTAAATGGGAAACCAGTATCAAGAGCTTTTCGTGGACATTTGATTCTTGATTCATGCTTAAGTGCTGAAATAATGTCGCAGATAATTGAAGATCATCCAGATCTTAAAAGAAGCTTCTGCACTGTATGATTCACTAGTGTCCTGTAACAAAACTATAGAAGAAGCGGATTCTTCACAGACTATGATACACATAAGCTGTGCATTGGATGCAAAGAAGAGTGAACTGAAAGCAAACTCAGCAACAAGTAAACTATGGCTTGAGTATCAAAATATGGTTGATCTTGCTAGAAAACTCATCAGAGCAGATAGAACTGATGCCATACATCAGTGTCTACCCATTTTCGCAGCTGCGGGTCACCATAATTACTTGAAATCAGCATGCCTATATTTGCAGAATATGATTCTGTTGCCAACAACGAATGTGACTGTTTCTGCAATGTTTGAAAAGGGATTTCATGTGATACGCAGAAGTGAACGGTACTGGGCAGGATTGGGTTCTGGCTCAGTAATCGAACAATGTGTAATGCACTCTCTTAAAACTACAGGGGGTTTGACCAGAGTGGATTGACTGACATTCAGAGAGCAGTTTGGTCTTTATCATTGCCTGTATCGTCAGGGTATAATCTAGCTATGCAGGAGTTTACCAATGTGTCATATTAATCAAGTGAACAACACAAGGAACTATCTAGTGCAAGGCTGATTAGAGACAAAAGTGATTCACAACTGGTATTGAGCACGTTGCAAGCATTCTCGCTATTTACACCCGAGTCAAGTCTGCGTAATATTGTAACAGGTGTAACTGTAGATTTGGCAAATGTTAATGTGCATGAATTGCAAGAAGTTTTTTCATATAAATGTAAGCGTTCTGACAAAGTTAAAACATTAGCGTTCTCTTCTGCAATGAAAATTCCTGGAGATGATGAAAGAACGATTGACCTAGCATTACTGTTTCAAAGGCTATTGGTCATTGTTAACACAGGCGAACTAAATTTGGAAGAAGTGCTGCAGTATGAATTGTGCTCATACCCACCTTCATTGTTCGAATCATGCTCTATACCCAGGAAGGCTGACAAGCCACAGATAGTACATGCTATCAAAAAATATGTGATGCAGAAACAGAATAGTTGCATTACCAAACACGTTCCAAGAAGTGATCAATTCATGTTAGATGGAGGTTCGCTGCTGCATCGCCTTAAATGGAAGAAGCATGAAACGTATGATGACATAGCATGTTCTTATGCGAATTTTACAACTCGTCATTATGGGAAAGCTATTATTGTCTTTGACGGCTATGAAAACATCCCATCCATTAAAGATATGACTCACAAACGTCAGAAATCTATGTTCTCTAGCCCTGAAGTACACTTCTCTCCGCAAACTAAATTCATATTAAAACAAGACAACTTTCCTTCCAATGAAAGTAACAAACAGCGAATCATTCTTCTCGTAGCTGAACATTTGAAGAGACAAGGATGCACTGTTGTACTAGGTGAAGGAGATGCTGATGTTGAAATTGTGAAGGCAGCTGTGACATCATCTCAGTTCCAAACTACTACTGTGATTGGAGAAGATTCCGATTTATTGATTCTACTCCTGTACCATGCTAACCATCAAATGGAATTTAATTTGTATTTTCGTAGTGATAAACAAGGAAAAAATCCAAACCACACATTTGACATTATTGCTTGCAGAATGATACTGGGCGCAGAGACCTGCAACTATCCCCTTTTCCTCCACGCCTTTACAGGCTGTGACAGCACATCCAGAATATTTGGGATAGGAAAAGGCAAATGTTTCGACAAACTTATCGCAGATAAACGAATTCGTGAATAAGCATCGACATTTTGTTTGAAAGATCAGTTACATATCAATATAGAAGATGCTGGTCAGAAGGCGATGGTTATACTTTTTGGTGGAAAGTTGATAATACCCTTGGAACATTACGACATCACATACTAGTGGACAAAGTAACATTAGCAAACTCTTTTGTTGCACCAGAACGTCTACCACCAACTACATCTGCAGCATTATTCCATAGCTTTCAATCATATTACCAGATAATGGAATGGTCACGCCACAAAGAGGGTTTACGACCTAATGACTGGGGTTGGATTATAAAGGAGGACAGCCAGCTTCACCTTGTGATGTCAGACATGGCCCCTGCACCTGAAAGTCTTTTGAAAGTTATCCACTGTAACTGCACCACTGGTTGTAGTACAGTCTGTTGCACGTGCAAAAAAAAATAGTTTTCCATGTTCAACAGCTTGTGGTCAGTGCCAGACCATTGGTTGTGAAGATGTGTTGTTGATTGAACATTGTTCCGATATAGAAGATGATATGGATGGCTGATGTCTGCTTTCGTTATTTGTGATACATATTAAAAGTTCTGGTTCAAGCGCCTTATTGTGATCTTGTTTCAATGTAACACTGCTTTCACTTTGTTGTTTTTAGCAAACATTTAAATGCAGAAATTATTTAGCCTTAGAACTAGATCAATGACAACTTTGTATTATTTTCTCTGATGTTTGGTAACAATTAAAAAACATAGGATATACACAATCAAGTTTAGAAAACTAATCGAAATACAATAAAATAGATATAGCAGGTCGGCCATTTTGAAATCACGATTTCTCAGTTTTCCTGTCAGCTAATTTTGTCTAATTTTTTATATGTTATTCTACACCCAATTCTCATCAAAATGCCATTCATAGCGCTTTTGTTGCAATTTATAGCGCTTTTGTTGCAAGTGTGTATATTAACTGCACTACCGCCCCATTTCATTAGGATATTTTATCTTCCCATAGAAAATCTGAGAAGTTAAATCAACTTGTTGCCAAGTTGTAGCCAACAACATTTGAAGGAGGCATTTGCAGTATGAAGAATAGGCCACTGTGAGAACAGGGTGCTGAACTGGAAGCGCCATTGGCCTGATCCAGCAGACTCTTCTTACGTTCCTATGAAGCCCCTGTCTGGAAGTGCCCTGAATCCCTGAAGAGAACTGCTGCCAGTCAGTGCAGACCAGGGCCTGGTTGAAGGTAGTTAGGTAGATCTCTGGTTTGCATTAGCTCAGCAAAGGTTTCTGACACCCAGTTATTTTTATAATAGCCACAACAAAAAGGCACCCTCTTCCTCCAAACTTAGACTGCTGAAATGAAGCAAGTTTTGGGGAAACCCAGGACTGGATTTTTCTGTGACTGGACTCTGATTTTATTTTCAATGCATAACACCAATTCCTGGGTTGAGAATGTGGTTCAGAGGCACACTATTCCTTAATTCTCAGGATGTGTCTGCCCCTATCCTCAGGCTTGTATTTTGACTGGCTCTGATTGGTGGCCCTTCGGGGTTTTAGTGGATAACACTACATTACTGAGCTTGATGGACCAATGGTCCTGATCAGTATATGACACCTTCCTGGCTTCTAACTAGATCAGAGGGGAATATTATATAGACTGCAGATGGGACTCACATGCATATAGAAACATTCCCTGCACATATAAAATAAGTGTGTCAGGGGAGAGGCTAGACTAGAACTTTTCTCCCAGGCATTAAATTGTCTTTGAAGAAGAAAATATTTTATATGTAGGACCATAACTGACCATAACTGGAGTCTTTGTTCAGGTCAGACACAGGTTTATCACCTCCATGGGAAATAAAGCCTATTAATCTAATCAATTTTTATCCAAGTGAGGACTTTAGGATTTTTATAGTTAAAAACTGACATTGTCACTTTCCTTTGATACCAATAGGCCAATGAAAACACATATAGTATACTGGGTGGAAAAGTAGCTTCTGCTGCATAATTGTTCTGAACATGCTGTTATCATTCACATTGTTTGACTAATCAATGAAAGAAATGCTTCTCTGACTAGGAGATAGGGCTTGTGTTAAAACCTCTATTAAGAAATCTTCAGAGGTCTGTTCATTTGATGAGTCATAACTCAGATTAAAATTTATTTCCATAGCAACTAAAAATCACTCGTTCTTTCCCTAGAAACCACCAGAGTACACCAGTGCATTAATATATGCATTCCCTGTTTTTCTTGAAGATGGAGAAATACACTTATGAGGAGTAAAGTTCTGGTCGCCACACCTCAAAAAGGATATTGTAGTACTGGAAAAGGTTCAGAAAAGGGCTACCGAAACGATCAAGGGGGTGGAGCAACTTCCTTATGATGAAAGGTTAAAACATTTGGGGCTTTGTAGTTTAGAGAAAAGATGAGGAAGATGGAGGTGTGTACAATTGAGCATGGTGCGGAGATGCCAGCACTGCCACAAGGTTAGGGTGAGGACAGTGTCAGTGGTGCCGGCAAGTTCACGTCTGTCTGGAGCAGCAGGGAGTGGGGGGATTTCCTGGTAGCAGCACCAAATGGAATGGATCTTGTGGTCTGTGCATGTGCACTGGTTGGCACCAAACCAAACATGCCCAGAGCTCTACTCAGCACCACAGTTCACCCCTCTAAACAAAGCATAGCAAGAACAAAAACCAGCTTACATGAATTTCTCAATGCAGATCTCAACAGAAGCATGATATTTGTTATTTAAAACCCAAGAGAAAAGTGTGGTATATATTAGTATGATTTAGTTCCCTGGCCTTGAACTTAGCCACTACTTTACTGTGGGTAACGTTCCTGGTTCAGGCCAGTAGAGGGCAGTTAGTTACCTGGGTGGCAGAGGCTGTTCTCTGACTCCTTCTGATCCTGCCTAAGTTATGTCAAAGTGTTCCATTGAATATGTTTCTGCCCCAAAACAGTGGTGTTCGCTTTGAAACCATCCTCTGATAACCAGCACAGGAAAATGGTCCTGTTAAAGCACCATTATATTGTGCAGTAGATAGCTAGGGAATTTGCATATGGCACAGTGAGGTGATGTTGACACAGTTGTGGGTTGAGAAGCTGCTGTGTTCACACTCTGAGTGCATTTCTTTGGGAATGGAGCCATAGTGAAGGGATTTAACTCCCTATGGCATTTTCCCAGTTTCGAGTTCAATCTAGTCTACCAGAGTTAGATCTGTATAGGGATTAGATTAGTTAGATCTGTATATGTATACGTGTGGGCTTCCATCTTATTTAGGGAAACTTCTTGTTCACACATGTGCATGTCTTGTGTGTGGCACTATTAAAAGAAAATAAAGATGTTGAACATGTTGAACTTCATGAATGGTCCACATAAAGTCATGTTTCCACCCACCTTCACATTCAGAGCTCATATTCTGTATTTCTGTATTGCTACATTTGATTTCTGAACCAAGGAGGAAGATTGTGCTGATTGGTTTAAGGCTACTGATGGATGGGAGAAGAGGCTGCTCCCCAGTGCTTGATGTTACATTCAAAACGTTTCTGGAAAAGTATGCAACTATGGGTAGCTGATATGGCAAACAGACAGACTTGCCTGGTATAATTATAATACAGCAACACTCAAGTATAATATCAGAATAAAGCAAGTCTTTCAGTAATAAGAAATTGCATCTTCGTGCAATAATTTGGTGCAAACCCTAAAATGGTTCTGTGAAGGATTTGAAGCTTAAACATTTTGGCTGAGAAAGGGCCCGTGTTTTGTTTCACTCCTCCTGCCTAAACAGTATTTTTCTTAATATGTGGAATCTTGTTTAGTAGTAGATTGTACAAATGAAAATATATAATCAGTGGATCAGCACTTAAGTATTTTTTTAATTAAAAAAAATCAACATTAAATTCTGGAATAAAAATATAATAACATGTACTGTATAATTCTCAGATTTTATTGTGTAGCAGAAAAGTGTCTTTACAGTTTGACAAACTGTGTATACACAAAATGCTATAATAATGCCAGAGAGCCAACACTTTCAGTAAGATTTACAGAGAAAGACAAGTACAATCAGGTACTAACAATAGCATGAAACTGAAAGTTTTCCTTTTCTCCTGCTAATCAAAGCTAACTACCTTCTGTGTGAATTAGACTCAACTCATATACCTGGGAGTAAGTCCCCCTGAATGCAGTGGAGCTTACTGTATTTACACGAATCTAATGTGCCATCAAATCTAATGTGCACCTCTATTTTCAACTAAATCCTTTAAACCCAAAAAGTATTTGCTGGTGCCATCAAATCTAATTTGTACCCTGATTTTCACGATGTAATTTGGCCAAAAAAAGGTGTACATTACGTTCGATTAAATACAGTACTTCTGAGTAGACATGTATAGGAGCTCTGTTAGTTGCTTTGTCCCTATAGCCTCCCTATGCTTTCCATCTGAAACCTTCCTTTTCTGTTTTTCCCCTTTTGCTTTCTTTCTTTTTGTTTTGTTTACTGCATTGTTTATCCATCCACCGGCTGACAGTGTCTTTACATCCAAAATGCAAAGCAGACAGATGGGCGCTTCAGGACAGAACATAACTAAGAGCACCAGCATCAGCGGGGAGATGTACACACTAGAGAAGAACGATGGCAGCCAGTCTGACACAGCAGTGGGCACTGTGGGTACAGGTGGCAAAAAGCGGCGCTCCAGCATTGGTGCAAAGATGGTTGCAATCGTGGGCCTTTCGCGGAAAAGCAGAAGTACCTCACAGCTCAGCCAAACTGGTAGGAACAAGATTCCCCCACCTTCCCCAATTGTGCTGTTGTTACTCATGAGACGTAAACTGCATTATTATTAGTAACTAAATTTCTAGGTGGAAAAGACTGAGCAAGTTTAAACTTATTATCTTTCAGTGTTTTGTCAAACCGTTTTATTTAACCAGAACCTCATTCAGACCGGACTACTGTGGATCGTATTTGTCTGCTCACTGGACCGCACTGAATGCAGTAATCTCTTTTCCCCCTTTCAGGAAGCAACCTGACTTGCTGGGTTTATATTCTGGGAATTGTTACTAATGGTTCGTGAAAGACATCTGAAATGTTGCCGGTGCATTTTCTTTGCCTCTCCCCTTGACCCCTCCCTTAAATGCGTCTTATGATCGTGTTCTGCATTTCTTTTGCTGTGCGATAGTATTTATCATCTTCAAGGTTGTCCATTGTATTTTAGGCACACTAAATTACGACTCTACTTCTTGTTATTTTTATTTCTTTTCAGCTTCAAAATGTACTTATAAGTGCAGTAAATCACCATAACTGGTTACAGGTTAAAGTTAGATCTGCTATTCAGCATTTATTTAGTGCTACCAGATTGTTAGGTGCTATATATAAATTCCAACTTCTGAGTGTTCTAGAGAAGAGGGGGAACATTTTTAAATACTTAAATAGTCTACTTTTAGACAGAAGTGCAAAGCAGGCAACAAAGTGTATATCTATATTTTATTTTACACTTTCTATTTTTTGTTTAATGTTTGGTTTAGACTGTGTATATTTCTGCCCTCAGTCCTTCAGTTGAAGGGTGGATTTATAAGTACTTTTAACAAACAAACAAATCTATAATGAGGTATTCATCCCCATTTTTAGATATGCCCATGTTATATTCTGGTCTAATCAGCATTTGTATATAGCTAATACAGCGAGCCATATTACCTTACATTGAATTTATTGCACAAGCAAATCACGTTGCTTGTGAATGTGTATTTATGTTTTTTTATATATATAATTTGTATTTCTGGACTCCATAGAAAAAGTTAGCATGTCTTCAAGAACACTAGAGTACTTAATAGTGCATGTCTCTGTGCTGCCTAGCATTAAGAGAGCCACCCGGGTTTTTAAGGCTATTTAGTTTTAAAGTATGGTGCTAAAGCAAGTGTTGTAACATCATCTTTAGATAGATCAGATGTATATGAGTCGTTTAAGATTAAATTAGCAGTGTAATTGTAAGGAATATTTTTAACAGATAAGGTCTCTAGAGGGCAGTGTTACTTGGACTGTTATGTAAGTTCTGCTGAGTTTTTAAGATTCTATGCTAACTTGCTTCTACAGGCATCACACTCTCTAGCCATTTCTCCTGGTTATGTGAAGTCATATCAAAATACACAAGATGGAGTTAGCTAGCAGTGCATATCTGTAAAGGGCCATACTATGCTGCCCTAAGATCTTCATGTGTCCCACATGTAGATTGCTAAACAGGTGAATTAAAATGCTCATTTTATAAATAGTGCATGCTGCAGTTGGGTAACGTGAGATTTTATATTGATTTTTCTTCCCTTATCAGATTATTAGGAAGATATGAATTTAGCCAGGGGGGGGGGGTACAAGCTGCCACTTCGCTGAGAAGGGTCTTGTGTGGGTACTGCAATAAAATATAATAAAATAGGGGCACAAGCTACTTCAGCATTAAACTCTGTATTAAACTCCAATGTGAACAAGCCCAAACACTGTGACTCTTCAGCTCTTTGGTCAAGTTGCCATGTAAAAAGGTAGTGGGATTCATACAGGCTGTACAATTTTGCATCCCTCAATACAATGACAACTCTTCCTTTAAGCTTTGCCTTTGAATCTCTGCAAACATAACTGATTATAGAAGAACACTACAGTTTTTCTGCAGAATGGCCTTAAGGGTTACAGTTCCCCACAATGTACCTTTCAAACATATATCCAAAGAACTCATTTCGTTTTAAAGAAAATGGGGGGCGGGGTTCAAGTTCCAAGTCAGTTGTTGGGATGGTATGCACACAAAGTTGCAGAATATTAATTACTAGTTTACTGGGTAGAACTTCATTGTTAAGTTTTTGGTCAGGAAGGATATTTAATGAAAAGTAAAGGAATGGAGTGCCATATACTGAATTACATGCGCTTTGCATAGTATTTAATATTTGATTATAACCTGGATTGGATTCAGATGGATGACCAACATGATAAAGCATAATAAATATGATGTAAATTTTAATTTTGTATCATTATATCATCCCCAAATGTCTACGATTTTGGATAAAATGTTGCCAGACACTAAAATAAATAACATTTATGTTAAGCAGGCCATGCAATGAGCATCTTGTTTCCCTAATGCTCTAATGGTTAAAATAAATGTATAATGTTGTAGGGGACAGTTCCATAATGAAATCATTGGACTCTGGCAGATATGTTTCATAAGTAAATTTTGTATAATTAGCATGCAGTAGCTGATGTCTTGACTAATATGTAGATGTATTTTTCCTCCTATTTATCAATGTAAAGTTACATTGCAGTTTTTTAAAAAATTGTGCTTACAACATGTGTTATGTATATTACAATATACACAACATTAGAAGGTCATATAAATAATATGTAAATGTTTTCCAATAATTGGTTGTTGTTTTTTTGGTACTTACAAGTTGTGCAGCTGACAGTGCCTCCTTGTTACCATAACTTATTCCAAGTTACTTGTACAACTGTTCCAAGTTATAGAAGTTTTCTGGCCTGCTGATTGGGTGAACTGGGGCAGAATAAGCACAGCTCTTTACGCTCTCTAGCACATTTGCTCCAGGATCTTGCAAGCTTGTTTTACTATCTGCCCTTACTCTTTTCCCTTGGCACTTATTACAGTATATAGCTTGTCAGTATAATATTAACAAAGGCTGTGTTTACACTCTGTAGATTGAGGTAAATTTGCCCATAGTAAGAAACAAGTGACCCTGTTCTGTAAATTCCAAAAGCCAGATTAGGAAAATACATTTATTAGGCCAACAGAGATAGATAGATAGATAGATAGATAGATTGATAGATAGATAGATAGATAGATAGATAGATAGATAGATAGATAGATAGATAGATGATAGATAGATAGACTGATAAATTATAATTTGGAATGTTTTGAGTTTCCTGGAGCTGTTCATCAGGCTAGATGGTGAACAAAACACAGAGGTGGGGAGTAAAAAATGTTGAGGATAGAAATTCCTTGCATTTGCGACTGGTTGTAGTCTTAAGGCAGAATTTGAAAGAAACTAGCAGGTACATGGATAAGGCTGTTTGGGGAGCATTGCAGGCTACACCAAGGCCTTCTGGGAAGAAGAAGCATAATTATAGCCGACTAGTGTCATTGAGCCCATTAAATAAATGGGTGCTAGAACATATGTGAGAGGAGCGGTGAGGCCTTCCCTCCCTCTCTGCGCTCGGCCACGGGCCGCGCCGGGAACGCAAGTAAACAAACTCGCTCTCTTGTCGTGCCCCGCGGCCGAGCGCAGAGAGGGAGAGAAGGCCGCGGCCCCGCCGCTCCTCTCACGGGCCAGGGAGGGTTGTCAGGAGGAGGCGGCGGCGGACCAAGATGGCAGCATCAGGCTCCGGGGCCGCGGCGGCTGCAGGAGCCAGACTGGGCTCCTTGTCGTCGTCTTGCTGCTGGTCGCCAGGGGGGAGCGTAGGGGAAAAAAGGAAAAGTAAGCAGCCTCCTCCTCCTCGCACTTTAGCGCAAGTGCAGTGAGGCGCTGTCTGGCCGGGAGCGGTGGTTGGCAGCCGCTGGGAAACAGGAGGCAGAGGGTTGAGGGGGGAGAGAGAGAGCGCAAGTGTTTGCGTCCAGTCTCTGCGTCCAGTCCCTGTGTCCGTGGGGCACATGCGCAGTAGCACAAACCCAGGGACACAAGGACTGGACACAGAGACACTTGGACTTTATTATATAGGATTCCCAGTCTCTGCAATTACAAAAACTAGCTTTTACCTTTCTCTATCCTTAGAGGAAACACATGTGTTTCCTGCAGAAAACAGGATTAAAGAAAAACTAGTCAATCTTTATATTAACAGAAATTGAAATTAATGTTGCTAGGTTTTTTTTATAAAAAAAAAAAAAGTCAACAGAGTCCTGGCAGAGTATCTTTACCTAGCAGTTGGAAGGGATGTCCCCTAAAAGAATAAAGCGAGTAATAGGATGTGCATTTTTATTTATAAATATTACTGCTTACCAGTGCTATTACATACTGAGCTGAAAAGCAACAAAGGGCAAATGAACAATAATTACTGCAGAAACGTGTTATGCCACATTAGAGAAATACTCAAATTCTAAATATTTCCTTGTGAAATACGTGCTTGTGACATCAGTACAACTCTCCTTCAGTGTCAGTATAATCTAATGCTTTGAGATGTTTCCATAAAGTACCTTTTCATACATACCAACCAAAGTGTTCATACACGTAGCTGTGACAGAGTACAGGACTGCATACGCTAATTCAACTACTGTAACATCTCTTTTAAATGTGACAGAAATGTTTTTTGGAAGTTGTGTGGGTTCCAAATAATGTCTCTGTGCCAGTCGAGCTATAATATTTCTCTGCTTCTTATTTACTATGTCAAAATATATTAATATATTAATGTATTAATGTACTGCCTTTCTTCTGTGGAACTGAAGACAGAAGATATAGAGGTTTCAAGTGGTCTCCCATCCAGACCCTGACCAGTTCTGCTTAAGTTCAGCAGAGTTGCTGCATCATTTACCTTCAAGTCATTCCTTGACTGTATGTGACATCTGGAAATCAGAGGTTTTTCCCCCAAGGGTTGCTGACACACTTCAATACAGATTTGGTTGGGGAAATTGATCTGGTCTGTTGGCCCGATCCTAACCACCCCCAATTTTCATGGGCCATGTTAACAGGGTGGGGGAGGAGAAGAGAAGAGGAAGGAGAAGTCCCATTGCACCAAGTGGAAGTCCACTTGCACAGTGTTGTTGATAATCTGCACGGGATGACACCAGATGGTCACCACTTGCACAACAGATTTCTACCTATGCAAATGAGATCTCCCCTTCATCTCCTCCTGCCTACAGGCTCACACCCATCCCACCCTACATCTGTTTCTAAGGACTCTGACTCCTTTGCAGCAAATTGGCAGGCCATGGCAGGGGGGCTGCAAAGGCCCATTGCAGCAAATTGGCAGGCCATGGCAGGGGGGCTGCAAAGGGGGGGAGGGAAGTCCCATCGAGTTCTCTAGTGTAAGATTGGATCTCACCCATTACAGTGGAACCTCGGTTTATGAACACCTCGGTTTATGAATTTTCGGTTTACGAACGCCGCGGACCCATCTGGAACGGATTAATTCATTTTCCATTACTTTCAATGGAAAAGTTCGCTTCAGTTTATGAACGCTTCAGTTTATGAACAGACTTCCGGAACCAATTACACCTATGCTTCAGTTTATGAACGCTTCAGTTTAAGTACTCCATGGACCCGTCTGGAACGGATTAATCCACTTTCCATTACTTTCAATGGGAAAGTTTGCTTCAGTTTATGAACGCTTCAGTTTAAGTACTCCGTGGACTGTCTGGAACGGATTAATCCACTTTCCATTATTTTCAATGGGAAAGCTCGCTTCAGTTTATGAACGCTTCAGTTTATGAACAGACTTCCGGAACCAATTGTGTTCATAAACCGAGGTACCACTGTATATATAGAAGCAGCAATGGAGAAGTTGTTGTTGTTGTTTAGTCGTTTAGTCGTGTCCGACTCTTCGTGACCCCATGGACCATAGCACGCCAGGCACTCCTGTCTTGCACTGCCTCCCGTAGTTTGGTCAAACTCATGTTCGTAGCTTCGAGAACACTGTCCAACCATCTTGTCCTCTGTAGTCCCCTTCTCCTAATGGAGAAGTACAGTAATGCATTTATGTGCATTCTATAGTTGTTAGATAGTGATGGTATCTTTACAAGTACCCTTGATAAGATTGCTGACAAAGCAACACTTGCAAATGTTGAAAGCATATGCACTTTCAAATGTTGCAGAATATGGAACCTATTCAAGTATTTGGTCCCAAGATTGGACCTTTGCAGTCTGCCAAGTTATTTTTCCTCCAACATGCTCTTGCTTTTTACTGGCCTCAGATTACCGTATTTTTCGGCCCATAACACGCACTCCCCCCTTCCTAAAACGGAAGGGGAAAAGTCACTGCGTGTTATGCAGCGAATGCCAGAGACAGAGCCTGTGCAAGAGCCTGTGCAAGGGCCAGAACCAGAGCCCTACAAGAGCCAGAGCCCTACAAGAGCCAGAGCCGCGCACAGCAGAAAACCGGCGCTCGGGCTGCTTCTGTGACAGCGAGCAAGGTGAGAGGAGAGACGGAAGGGAGCCCCTTCCACCCCTCCTCCCAGCTTCCGTCCTTCCTTCCATCCTTCCTTCCCCTCTCTCCCTCTCTTTCTTTCTTTCTCTCTCTCCCCTTCCTCCCTCTCTTTCTCTTTCTCTCTCACCCCTTCCTTCCCTCATTTCTTCCCTCCTTCCTTCCCTCTCTCTTCCTCTCTCTCTCTCTTTTCACCCCTTCCCTGTCTCTCTCTCTCTCTCTCACCCCTTCCCTCCCTCCCTCCTTCTTCCAACTTGAATAAAATATTAGGGGGGGCAGGTAAGCCCCACCTCGCATACCTTATCAGCCTCCCCCGCCTCCGCCACATTCAGCGAGAAGCGGGGGGCAGCGGAGGGATGCTGCTCGTTCTTCCCTGCCACCCCCCGCTGCCTCCTTCTCTCCCCCTCCATCGCCCCCCTCCCAGCCTTTTAGAGGAGGAAAACCAGAAAAAAATTTTTTTTTCCTTGTTTTCCTCCTCATAAAACTAGGTGCTTGTTATGGCCTGAAAAATACAGCACTTTATCTCCCACATCAAGTGAAATATATTGATGAATATTTGTGAATCCTCACACAAAAACCAAGGGACAAAGAGTCAAAAAGTTAATGCAAGTCTTCCATTTTCTGAATGAAGCTCAAAGTGAACGTTCAGAATAGGAAGCTATGGATCTTTCAGATGGTGATTGTATTTAGAGAAATATGAGTTATGGTAATATTTTCAAGAATGTATTATTTACTGGGATACAGAAAGGTATAATTCCAATAAATTAGGGCCAATGATTTGAAATACTATGGCATTTTCTATGTAAAATGATAAAATACATTTGAATATAATATTATAAAATATAGCCGAATAGCCAAAAGTATTGTTGCTACTTAATTACATTATGGAGGTATTTATTTCCTGAACTTTCTGGATGTCTTCTATTTACGCATGATAATACTACAGTCCACATACTTTTTCTAATCCATTTTCTTCTTACACTGTTGATGGCTTCTAGTTTCAATATTTATTGAGGGTTCCCCCCCCCCCCATTTTCCTAACTGGCAAAAACTGTCACATACTTAAGCATTTCATCGTGTAGCAGCTTGCAAATCCGTCTCTAAACATTTAGTATATTTGCGATTATCATTGTAATAAAAGAAAGGCATTTATTCTTTTAGGTGTAATAAATATGCTAAACAGTACAATTTTAAGTGCTGAACTAAGTTATATTTCATGTTTCTAAAGTAAATTTTGGTTTAATGAGTAAGAAAGTAAGTATTGCATATTGTTGGGCAGCAACAGAACTTGATGGATCTGTCTGCTCCCTGAGCCACAGTGATAGTGAAAGCTCATGAGTGACACGCCCACCAGTGCTTTTGTACATGAGAACCAGGAGCTTGCAAATTTATGAGATATTCACCCAGAAGATAAGGAGCAGGAAAGGAGGCTTAGGAGAAGAAGAGGAGGAGGCGGCACTGTGGCCGAAGTCCTGCATTGAACTTCATAAGAACAGTGTCCTCAGGATAAGATTGGTACTTTGGACCAAATTGAAGGGTATTCTCTACTCTTGTGAGAACTATGGCAAAGCACAGGAGATTAATGGGATCTAACAGGTAGTCAGTAGGTGAAAGCCCTGCCCAAGCAATATGTGGGCATTCTTGTGGATCCTAAGTTCCAAATTCCCCAGCCAGGTTAGGACTTCACAGATGATCTCTCATGGCGGTGGGTAGAGGCAGATTCCAGGTACTTCCCCCCTAGCTTGGTGAGGAAACCCTCTTGAGTTAGAGATTTCAAAAAATTTCATTGCTTGATGTATATGCACCCAGATACTTATAAAAGTTACAGTAAACAACAAGTGAGCATCGGTAAGCCAGTTTTTGCATAGTTGGGGGGGGCATGAAGGGGGCAGGTTTTAAAGTAGTACTCCCATCTGAGCCAATGTCACATGTTTCAATCCCACCCCCCCAACACACACACACACACACACACACACACACACACACCTTCACCTGAATTTTAACTTTTGTTAATCAATGGCATTAAATTTCTGGAAATATTACATCTCAGAGAAAAATTGTTTAGTGTTTATTCCAGATTCCTGTTTAGTAACTGAAATAATTTATCTCATTAACATAGTACACTTTGTAAAGTTCTTTGATACTCAAGTGAAACTATTACGAAGCTTGACATTTTTGTTGATAGTAGTGCTTGTACTTGAACAAAAAAATCTTTCTGGTTTGTGTATTTGGACAGGGAGTGTTTGCTTTCCTGATGTCAGCTGTATTTCTTTACTCCATCATATTCCTTCTGGCCACTGGCACTGAAAAGACAGATAAATATTCTTCCTTGTAAATAAGTCTGTGTCCCATGAAAGATTCATTTGATCTGGAATGTGTTCACCTCCTTCACAGTGCCTCAAACATCCAGCTCTAACTCAAAGACTGCAGCTTAATTTTATTTAATATACTTTAGTCTTAGACTTTACCTTCCTGACAGCCCATGATGGGTTACAGCACAAAAGTAAAAATGCAGAGAAGACCATAAATCAGATTCATATTCTACTAATATAATTAAATTCACTCCCAGTAGATGTTTTGAGTTACATCTAAAAAATGGTGTTCATAGTTTGAGGGAAAGGAATTATCTAATTTTGCACCAGCAATAAATAGTATCTCTCTTTGGACATGTGATACGGATTTTGCACACAGATGATTTCGTTAATATAGCATTCTCTTGGAGAAGGCTGTGCAGAACTTCCTTATGTGGTGAAATATAAAGAGGAAAAGGTTGTTCTAGTGTATGTAGTGCCCAAACTGTTTAGCAGCAACGATCAGCAGCAACAAATCAGTATGCCCTGGTAATCTGGAGATCCTCTGGCGCTATCTGCTCACTAAGACCCTTCAACAACAGAAAGCAGGCAACTGCATCTGCACCAGATTAAGCTCCTAATAAATTATGAGTGGCAGCCCCCACAGAGAGTATAGTGCAGGCATCCCCAGACTTTGGCCCTCCAGATGTTTTGGACTACAATTCTTATCTTCCCCAACCACTGGTCCTATTAGCTAGGGATCATGGGAGTTGTAGGCCAAAACATCTGGAGGGCCGCAGTTTGGGGATGCCTGGTATAGTGCAACAATATACCCTCAACCCTTGGAAGGGTGGTGGTCACACTGACTTGGACCAGAATGGTCATGGCTTTATCATCAGGTGGAATTTGCAAAAGGGGGGTTGGGCTACTTCCAGGCCAATCCAGCAGCTTTCCACGGCTAAGAATATAGGGGATTATAGGAGACTGATCGTTACCTTTTGTGGATGTGCTTATCCTACCCAAATCATAATATCTGTAAACTATAATCATCTTATCTTGGTTGGAATTCTGTATTAGATTATGTGCTTCTGATTTTGTATAAACATGGCTAGTTGTGAGTCGAGGACCCGCCACCCGCATAGGGTTAAATAAGACACAAAGACACATTCTTTTAGGTTAATGGGCAAAATAAGGCCACAACTTTATTGGTTACAGTGTGTGAGTGGTATTGGCTTAGGCATTGGATAGAACAAGCAATACATGACTCCACCCCGCTCAGCGGGGATTCATTTGAGGGTTAGCAACCAGTGGGAGGAGCTTGTTGATGCAAATACAACTGAAAGCTTCCCCTGACGTCACTGGGGGTCGTGCCATGGCCCTAGCCACCAGCAGGGCATCAGACAGGATCCACGATCACCAGATTCATTTAACGGAATACCCCATAAGAGGAGGGGTAAGTGATGGCCACACCCTATCCTCTGACACAGTACACATATTCCAATGCCTAACCGCCAATACCAGGAAGTTGTGATGAATTGTTACGAGGTAGGCAAAAAAACCAAGAGGCTGGTGCGAAGTTTCCAAATGGATAAAAAATTCCTACCAGGCCCCTTAGGCAACCAAGGCAACCAACCGAAGTCCATAACAAAGTCAAAAGCAAAGAAAGATGACCTAAAGGGAGGAAGGGCAGGAGATCCGATGTAAACAGGTAGCCGACTGGGGACAGAGCGCTGTCACAGCTGCTTAAATGCAGCTAACCCTGCCCACCAGCCAGCCCCATTGGCTAGCTGAGGGCTTGGCACGGCAGCGGAGGTAAACTGAGGCAGAGGGGCCGAATACGCCCCCCCCCCCGCTGACACGGGTAAATGGCTTCCGCTCACAACCCCTCCCCTCTGTGAGGAGGAGAGGTCTTAGTTGTTGAAAATGCACTGTGACTATAAAACCTGAGGCAGGTGAGAAGTATACAGTCGTACCTTGGTTGCCAAACACCTTGAAACTTGTATGTTTTGGCTCCCAAACAATTGAAAACTGGAAGTGAGTTTTTGAATGATTTTCGGTCTGGTGCAGCTTCTGCGGCTTCCAGTTGGCTGCAGGACACTCCTGCAGCCAATCGGAAGCTGAGCCTTGGTTTGCAAATCGTTCCAGAAGTTGAACAGACTCCCGGAACGCATTCTGTTCAAGAACCAAGGTATGACTGTATCTTCGTATTATCATGTCCAGATACATGATCAGAAACCTTTGTTCTGTTGGTTACTGTAGAGTAAAGGAATACAGCATAAAGTGGATGGAGTAAAGTCTTCAGCAATACTGAGCAGTAATCCTTAGTATGAAGTATTACATGAATGCTCCTATTTTCACTTGTCAAATGTTGTAGAGTATGGCACAGTTATTTCTAGAAAAAATGGATGTTGTTTGTTACCCTTTTCTAGCTTTCCTTTGTTCCTATTTGTTCTGCGCCCCTCCCACGCACCTGCAAGGAGGGCAAATGAGAGCAGCTGTCACAGCACCATGGAGAGCTCCTAGTGAGCAACTTTCATTGAGGGATGAAGGTGAACTGTGGTCTTTTGAGCCTCTGGCCACCCCTCTCCTAATCTTCTGCTATTGCACTGGCAAGTGGTGTGAAAAGCACTCAGGCCTAGAGGAAAGCCCCTCTGAAGTGCTGGGGGATTTCGTTCAGTGTGCTCCTGCCTACCAGTGGACCCATGATTCCTATCTGATTCAGTGAACCCCTAATCACTATAATCTGGCTCAGACCCAGAAACCTGTTCCAGCCCCTCAACTGATGGCGCTGCTGTATCTGACTCAGTGTCCTGATCACTCACTGGGCTCCAGGGTCAAGATTGCTTTGTTGCAAATAAAATGTACCACATATTATTATGGTTCATTTGACACGCCTGCCTCCTTTGAGCCTGTGAGAATTTCTGGAATGATACGCATCTCTTAGCAAGTTGTTTTTCATCTTGCTTTAGTCTATGCCAGCAGCAGATACAGAACAGAACCTCCCTGATAACCAGTTGCGGTGACTAAGCAGAGCTTCTCTGAGCACTGAGTGCATGAGAGGGAAGCTTAGATAATAAAATTACTGTATTACAATTAGGAGAAGCACATGTACTACATAAGAAAAGAGGGTAATGTTCGCTGAAAAGGGAGTAATGTTATATGGATTAATACATTTAGTGGAAGAGGGGAGGGCATATTACATGTGACTATGCCCTTCTGTTTGATAAAAGTCATTTACAAAAGTAGTTTTTTGTCATTACATCATATAATTCGTTTGTTTATATCACAGAGTTAATTTTCTACCAGTTTCCTAAACATAAGAATACAGCTGAGGTACTGATTTTTTGTTTTTAACCAGTTTGTTTTGAATATCCACAGTGGGGGGATTGAGAAGTCTGCTCGGTTATTTTTGCAGGTTAATTTATTGGATCCTTGATCACCATCCTTGTCTCTGCTAGATCTCTTGGCAGCCTTTTATGCAGGAATAATTGCAAATGGCACTGTCATCATCCTCAAATATGGAATTTTAGTTTATGAATCTCCTCAGGAACTAGCAAACATTGTTAAGTTGAATCTTTAGCCGAACGATCGTCCAGACGTCTATGTCCATGGGCTCTTAAGCATTAAAAATGTATCTCCAGAGAGCCCTAGAAATATTACAATACTCTTCACTGAATAATGCCCTCAATATGTTTTGGACTACAATTCCAATTTTGGACTACAATTGTACTCCAAAATATCTGGCTGGCAGGTACCAGGTTGGCAAAGGTTGGGTTAGAGTCTACTGTTACCTTTTTGTAAAGATGGACAGAAAACTAGTTTGCTTGCCCTTGTTTTTTTTTTGGGGGGGGCAAGAGTCTTAATTCTCTAGTTCTTACCACTGTGTAGTATGCCTGAGTTCTTCATTAGGTGGTGTGGTTGATGCCCTGTCACTAGAAATTAATTATCCCATCATGACTCTCTCCGGGTATACTGCATGGGAATGTTGAAATGTTTTCATTACTGGACCTTTTTAGGGCAGATTAGCTCATAAAGATTGTTTTTTACAAACTGCAGGTTTGAAGAAGTGAAGTTGGAATGAAAGGAGCTGAGATAAAGAAAGTGTCTTATATGCATCCTCGGATAGGTTTCATCCTAGTCCTATATATCTGGAATGAAAATGATGCAGCTTGCACCTTTCCTAGCAACAATTGAAAGAAAATCACCACTTAACAATTAATTGAATATAACTGCACAAGGCTGGTGTCAAAAGATATTAATTTCCATGTTTAAATAATGAATGAGAATACAGGCCACATTTTGTACCAGGAAGCCAGCAGATATATTTTAACATTGGTAGGATACGGTTCATGTGATTGGTTTTCATTGATAAGCAAACTGCTGTGTTTTATACCAGTTGAAGTTTCTAAATAGACTTCAAAAGCAGCTTCATATATAGCATATTGTAGAAATATAGTCTAGGTCAGGCACGTCCAACAGGTAGATTGTGATCTACTGGTAGATCACTGGACATCTGTGGTGGATCCCTGGCTCCCCCCAAAGAAGCTCAACAAGTTTGACTCCCCTAAAAGAAGCTCAACACTTTTGCCCTGCACCCCTCAAAAATGGGCGTTACTCCTTCCTTAAAAAAAGCTCAACAATGTTGACCTGAACCCCCCCAAAAGAGGGTAGATCACTGCCAGTCTTTAACTCTGTGAGTAGATCGCAGTTTCTTGGGAGTTGGCCACCCCTGGTCTAGGTGTTAATCATGGCATGGATAAATGCAACCAGGCTGTTTGTTCAGGGGTGGTTGCAGCTGTTGCTTTGTTTGGCTGATACTTTGTTTGGTGACTGAAATATAACTTTTTTTTTTTATTAAATATTTTTTTATTAATTTTCCAATTAAAACCAATTATATCACATTCAATATTTCAAATTATACACATATATATATCAATCAAACCGAATGTTATGCCAAATCATCTAAAGAATTTTTTATTTGGGTTCCCATACTTCAAGAAATTGGGAATTCCTCGCAACTGTCCACTGCCGTCTTTTTTCTAAAGTTCAAATCGTCCTCCAAGTTCATAATAATCCAAATCTTCCCCTTACAGTCACATAGATGTATTCCACTTTCATCCGATTGTTTCCCCGCTGCTGAGATAAATATCAAACAAAGTTTCACAGATGTTCTTTCTCCTGTGTGAGTTAATCAGTCCAGCCTCCCCATAAATCTTCTTAATGGAGCTCCCTGTTGCGTCGAAGCAGCTCGAAGCGGCGCCATCTTGAAAAACTCAAATCACTTTCGTTTTCTCTCATAGCCATGAAGATTTACGATCATTATAGAATTTACAGCTTTTTCAGGCAGGAGACCCAAACATCAAACCATTAACTCTTGGTAAATTAATGGATCTCCTTGCCCTATAGCTGAACTTAGCTTCAGGTCGCTGCTCCAATTTAAAGTGCGTCACAGCTCATAAATCCTCCGAACGCGTCCAGAACTTCTTCCGTCCGACTAGGGGGGGGCTTTTCTCATCGGCAACTCCACATCTTTAAAAAATATGCTCAGTAACAACAATTATAAAGTTCAACTCACACAGTCTTTTGCTTCTCTTTCACTCCAAACAAGCCAGGACATCGCGTCCGGGAAGGTACGAGGCAACAATATGAAGAAAAAAAAATAAAAACTCACTTCCCTTATCGCTCCGTTCCCATCAATCCTTCTTCCAGATGCAGTACAGTCTTTTGACTCCTCTCCCTCAGCAGCATAAATTTCTCAGCAGTAAACAGCGCTTCTTCCCCTCCTTCTGAAGTATGTCCATAGATTTAAGCCTAATTATCTTCTTTAACCATGGAAATCCCCGCCATGCAGATTAGCGTCCGGGAGTCCTGGCCCTCGTAAGTGCTCAGCCCAAGCTCCCCCCACTCCAAAAACAGTCGGAGTGGGTCTGGGGGCATCGCGGGCCAGCGGCCCCTCTCCGTAACCCCCGGAGAGGGTAGGGGGTTGCCATTTACTCCCCTAGCAACCGCCAAATTCCTTACGAAGGTCAGAGAGATGGAAAACAGGTCCGCCATTCCTGCAGGCGGAAACCGGAACCTTAAAGAAGCTCCCCCCAAAGAAGCTCAACAAGTTTGACTCCCCTAAAAGAAGCTCAACACTTTTGCCCTGCACCCCTCAAAAATGGGCGTTACTCCTTCCTTAAAAAAAGCTCAACAATGTTGACCTGAACCCCCCCAAAAGAGGGTAGATCACTGCCAGTCTTTAACTCTGTGAGTAGATCGCAGTTTCTTGGGAGTTGGCCACCCCTGGTCTAGGTGTTAATCATGGCATGGATAAATGCAACCAGGCTGTTTGTTCAGGGGTGGTTGCAGCTGTTGCTTTGTTTGGCTGATACTTTGTTTGGTGACTGAAATATAACTATTACTACAGGGATTGCAACTAGGGAGGGGGAGAAGAAACCATTTCTGGTCAGAGGTACTAGCAGTGAAAACACTATTCCTACAGTTCATACACTGAGTACCACCAGGTGATAGCTGTGGCAAAACAAAGGACAGGTTGAATAATGGTGATGATGAACAACAGACATTGTGCAATGAATTTCTCACACTGAGAACGTGGCTGTAGGCAACAACTTGAAATAAAGGATTTGGAAGGAGGCTGCTGCTTTCATTCTACCAAGGCTACAGTGTTCGTTTAGTGTTTATCAGTCTAGCCCTGTCAACAGGATTCTTATTCCATATTCTTTCAAGAGTGTTGCAGAGTAGAAGATCAGCAACACACACCCCTTACTGGCTGAACTAGTCTGCTTCACACCTAAGGCTTGGCTGTTGCTTCTCAGCTCAAAGTCTAATATAAAGAAAACACTTTGAAGACGGAGATCTGTAATCAAAGCACAGTCCCAACAAGAGAGGTACTGGGAAGATGGTGTTCAGCTTATTCTGAACAAGGTTGCATTTCCCATAAAGGGTTCAGGCTCACAGTCTGTGGTACAGATTGAGCCAGCCTTGACCTTTGAGGTCCAAATGGGTTCCAAACCGCATAGCACTGTCATCCCTCCTGTTTTCCATGGTTAGCTCCAGACTTGATTGTGGCAGAGGACTGTCCTTGGAGACACTTCCAAAACATCAGCTAGTCCAGAATATAGTTTGTAGGTTACTAAACTGGGAATAGCCCTAGGAAACACATCGTGTCAAGCTACTTCACTGGCTGCTGATCTGTTTTTAAGTACAATTCAGAGTCCTGGTGGTTATCTTCAAGCTCTTTATGGTTTGAGTCCTGGGAACCTCAAGGGCCTTCTCTTTCCACAAATACCTGCCTGTTCATTTAAGTCTTCATCAGAGGCCTTTTTCCTGGTGCCCCAATCTTCAGAATTCAGACAGATGGAAACTGTTTCAGAAGTCAGACAGATGGAAATGGATGCCTCTACAGTAATGCCTTTTTGGCCCCAGGCAGGGACCTTCTTTATTTTTCTTATGCCTTCTTTTAAAACACAAATTGAATTGGTTTTGTTTGCTCTTCTGGCTTCTCATTTTTCCCTTGCAGTGTGAGCCATTTGAAGAACCTTGCGTACTGAAGGTGGGGTTCAAAACTTAGGATAAATGAAGTTGAAATTCAGACATATGTGACACATACCATCTTCAGCTGTGAATAAAGCATTCTCAGTCCTACACTACATAGGTGTCTAAAGATTAAAGGTCATGACTGAGGATAGTGTGGTGTAACTGGCTTCACTGGCTTCTTGCCCCCATTTTCAGACTCTCATCATTTGCCAAGTTAAAATTAGGGTCAATTTGAGAGGTGAGGTGGTGCATATTTATGCATACTTGAATTTATTTCCCCGCATAATCTTTATTTTATAATAATACCACATAAACTTTGAAAAACAATTTGTATCATCAAACTCTAATCCACTTAGTAAGATCAGTTCTTGAGGAAATCAGAGGGAGTGATAAGATTAAAATTGAACTTGTTTTTTTTAAAAAATTCAACTGTTTTGATCCATTTATTATTTAAGAAGAGTGTATTTTCTTGAAGAACTCTAAACCAAAGATGCTTCAGAAATATATATGATTCTTTTTCCTCCCTTCTAAACTATATGCATGCCGGCTATGAATCATAGGTTTTGCTATGATTAAAATTAATTATAAAATTAATGGGAGAAAATAAAAATTAAGGATTCTGCATACTGTATTAAGTGCTACTTGCTACTTGCTCTCTTCAGACAGAATGTAGCAAAGCTGAGAAAGAAATAGGTGGGTAATGGAACATCTTGCAACGTAGGAGAAATGACTAAGAAGCTCTTTTTTAAAAAGAAAAAAGAAATCATTAAGGTTAGAGATTATGGAGGAACAGAAAACCATGAATAGTCTATTCTAATATTAATATTTAGGGTACACTTAATGAAATCACCATAAAATAGATAGTTAAAACAAGCAAAAGATCTCTCCCCTCAACTATCTTGCAAAAACACAATTGATGTCCTTTCTGTAGATTTGTTAGTGGTCAAAAATGTAACTTGAGTTTCTTAAAGGCACAGGCAACATTATATAATTCTAGAATATGTATGCTAAATAAGAAAGATAGCCAGAGCATATATACTGTATCCCCTCCTTCAGTATGTCTCTAACATTAAAACTGTCAGAAGCAATTTACAGGGAGCAGACTACGGATTCTATTAGTGTCTTGGGGTGTTACAGTTTCTCAAAGCAATCCAGAACTGGACTAGGGAAATTATGGGTTTACTGAATGAGACTATTTTTCAGTTGGCATTCAGGCAAAATGGCTTGGCAATTGTCTGTTTTTCACTAAGGAAAAAAATGAGGCATAATATTGGATAGGAAGGCAAATCAAATTATGATAACATTTTCATTCAGTACATGTTAGTTTAAAACAGTAATTAGTTCCATATTGTTTAATTCTGTTTGTAATTCCCTATTGGATGCCTGATATATCTGCAAGTCTCACTGACTTCCATTTGCAAAGCTAAGGTTCATATTTGATACACCTAGTGGAATGTGGGGTTGTTAGCACCACTTGCTTACAAACTTGTTACATATTCTGTCCTTGATGGCTTTAATGTTCAAATGTCATTGTCCAGGCTAGCTACTGAATCATATTTTTAAGAAAATGAAGAATGAACATTAAATCCACAATAAAATAGATTTGAAGTAGATCGTATAAAAGGAAGCACAATTCTGAGAATAATCAATTCTGTATTAAAATGTATGCCCAATTTTGTGTAATACTCAAGCATTTCACTTTGCAGTAGTGAAATAGATTTTAATGGGAGTGCTGTGTGGGAATTTGAAAATTCTAGCCTATTAAATACAAGTAGTTTGCTAATAGAAATTCTGACATGGACTCAGTTTTAAATCACCGAAAAATGTTTTTGCACATGAACGTATGGTGTGGTTGCATTTAGGGGTCTCAAATATGCCTACAACATGCTTATTATTTATTACTAATATTTATTGAATTTATATACCGCCCTATATCCGGAGCAGGGGACACAGGTGGCGTTGTGGTGTAAACCACAGAGCCTATGGCTTGCCGATCGGAAAGTTGGCAGTTTGAATCCCCGCGACGGGGTGAGTTCCCGTTGCTTGGTCCCAGCTCCTGCCAACCCAGCAGTTCGAAAGCACACCAGTGCAAGTAGATAAATAGGTACAGCTTCAGCGGGAAGGTAAACGGCGTTTCTGTGTGCTGCTCTGGTTTCGCCAGAAGCAGCTTAATCATGCTGGCCATATGACCCGGAAAAACTGTCTGCAGACAAACGTCGGCTCCCTCAGCCAGTAAAGCGAGATGAGCACCACAACCCCAGAGTCGTTCGCAACTGGACTTAACTGTCAAGGGTCCTTTACCTTTACCTGTACCCGGAGGTTTCCTCCACATACACACTTCTTTTCAGGGACCAAGAAGCCACAAAAGGCAGACTTGCATGCTCACTTGCAGATAGATTCACAATAGAAATGGCCCTGAATGATCATATAGGTCACATTTTGTATTTCAAGCAAGCCTGCAGCAAATCAATATTCTCTTTCCCCTGTCGTGGCAGTGTTTCCTTCCTCAGATATTCTCCAGCTTGCCAGGGGGAGGGGGAATGGGCCAGGGGGATTTATACTGGACTCTAAGCCTGTTCAGCTGGGTCATGTGACCCGGCAGCTGGGCGTTAAGTTCTGCTGGCAAAAACAGTGCAAATCAAACCTCACAATGGGGGCCAATGGTGAGGGCCCAGTCCTTGGATACTGAGATCAGACTCATCTGAAAGAGCACTCAGGATCCAGTGCAACTTCGCATAGCAGGAGCAGGAGGATGTAAAGTGAGCATGCTCCAACCTCAGCTCACTTTACTTCTTGCCTCCCATGTGTGGGCTGCTGTCTCTTGAGCTCTCCATATAGGGACTTTTGCACTGGGGAAAGCAGCTCAGGGCACCTGATGAAAAGCACTTTGCACTCAGGAAACACTCCACAAACATCTCAGCACCTGCCACAGACCACACCTGAGAAATGGGGAACAAACGGGGCCTTTGTGCTAACCCTGCTCCTAGGTTCTCACCAACAGGAACACAGCACCTCTGTACAGCCACCCCTCCTGCTCCATTCAGCCAGTCGAGCCACATCCTCGCCTCAGCACAAGGAGCCCCAATCAACCTGCAAGGTCCATGACTCCAACAAAGGTATGCATCCCCACCCATGCCCATGGTGGGGGAAGGAGGAAAACCACTCACCCCTACTTCTCACCACTGTGCCAAGGGACTGTTTATCCCACGTGTTACCACCCCCTCCTTTGTTTGCAGGCCACGAGTCAATGGATGCTGCACCCACAATGAAGCCCCATAATGCAGAGAGACAGCCCTGTGAATGAAACTCCTTGGAAGGAAGGGGATCCCTGTTCAAAGAGTGCTCAATAAAAAACCAAATGTCCGCAACCATCCGTTCTGTCTCCCATTTATTCATGCGTCACAACAGGAGGGGAGACTGCATTCCCACCATTGGGGCTGCTCTGCAGGGTCCTTGGTCTCTTGACTAAAACTCCCAGAAGCCCCTGCTGTGGGACAGTCAGTACCAGCAGGGGCAAGGGAGGAGACATCCAGTGAAAGAAAACAGCAACACCTCACACTCCAACCATCCGCCAGCTGGGGAAGCAAGCAGCAGCCCAACACTACCACACACCACAGAGCCTGGGGCAAGGGGAAGGGAGACAGACCCATAAATGAGGGGGGGGGGAATGAGCTGCCATCTAGCTGGGGGATGGCTAAGGGCATCTAGTGGCTCCATGGTACAGAAGGAGGATCCTTCATGGCCCAAATATCACCCTGGCTATATAGCTGCAGGCAGCTGTCCTGTGTGGTTCTTAGCCATGGTGAGGAGCTAGCTGAGCATCTCCCCGCACCCTGGAGCCCCTGGTCACTTGACTTGGTGTCCAAGGGCAGCTGTCACACCACCACCACGTTCTGTAGCATGTTATACGCCAGCAACACCTGTGACATCCTCCTGGTGTGAAGAAGGTAGCAAATGAGATTTCAGACGTGTTTGATAGTGCTGTGTGCCGTGTGGTGTACTAGGTTGTGAAAAGGAGTCATGAGGAAGGACCTCAGTGTGTAGCCACTCTGTGCTGTTGTTGAGTGTGGCTGTGTGATTGGTGGGGTAGGCATGCCTAGCACATGTGATGTGTACTGAATGGCTGCTGGAGTGAGTATTGCTAGGGGACATTGTGGGCTCTCTGTCCCATTTGTTTACATTCCTAGGCTGTTGACAGCACACCACTTTCTTTTTTCTTTTTCTTTGCATTTTTCCATTACATACATTTGTTTCTTTCTCTGTGGTATTATAGTTTTTCTTATCATCTCTTTTAAACATCTAGTAAAACATCTAATACAGTAGTATTTATTACAACATCTCTAGTCATGTCCAAACATTTAATTTTGCTGCATCTCCTTAGTTTGTATTCCCCCCTTTTTCTGTACACATCCTTTCTCCTTTTTTACTGTTCATAAATCTATCCCTGCTTGTATGTTTAACATTATTCTGCTCTTTTAAAAAATGCATTTCTAGTAATTCCCACTCACTATTATTTTCTTGTCCATATTCCTTATTGTAGCCATCATATTGACTTATTTTATAAATTCTATTAGTTTGAACAGCCACTGATCTTGTCGGGATTGCCCTTTCTTTCCAAATTTTTGCATATGTTATCCTTGCCACTGCTGTTGCATAGGGGAATATTTTTTTGTTTTGTTTGGGAGTTCTTGTGATATTAGGGCTAGCAGGGATGCTTATGGTTTTGGGGGGAGGGGGGAATTCCCCTGCACACCACTTTCTTTGAGCTATCTCAGTGTGACCTTGCAGTTCATACACATCCACTAAAGGTGCTGGGAACTCTTCTCTGTGTGTCAACAGGTGGGCGCTGGCTCTCTGCAATTTGGTTGCTTATTTCCAATCAGCTGGCATTTCCTCCTCTCTGGGTCTCCTGAATTAGCTCTGAATCTGGTGTCCCTTGTTCCAGTTTAATTTAAAGCAGCCTAATTTATGCTGGCTTCCCGTGTATAGGATGGTCCAGTAAATCATGTACAACCATTGGCTGGCTGCCTTCCAGGAACTAAGCCTTTCCCTTGCATATTCCCTTGCTTGGACCTATCTCATCCTAGTCATCCACCCCACTGACTGCCAGTGAGTCTCATAACTTGCACTGTAGGCTCTTTCCCGGAATGGAGCCAGACCAGGCAAATAGCTTGAAAGTCATAAACTTCAGGCTCAGTTAATTTTAAGATAAGAGTTCTTTAGAAAAGGTCCTTTAAAAAAGAAAAAACTAAGCCTGGCAGTTATTTAATGCTAACCTCTGCAGCTGAGAGTGTTTGGTGAAGAGCAAATAACTCAGTACCCATGTAGTTCAAAACCAATACAATGGCAGGTTCAATTATTGGAAAAACTACCAGTACAGTATATGTATATGTAAGCACTAGCTAAGTGCAGAAAAATCTTCCACCCAAATAATCTTGAATAAGATAGTAATTGAGCCACTAAAGTACATTCCTGTATATGGGTGATCAACTCCTGACCCAGCCTAGTGGAACCCTTTGAAATGTAGGACTTGGGTGAACTTTCATAGGGGCTCCTATTTTGCTTCTGGAAACAGCTTGAAGGGAATAAGTAACAGACACGAGTGTTTGGGTTACGCATTCTGATATTTACTTTTGCTTCTACCTAGATAAGATTATTGTTCTCCATCCAAATGTGTTGGCTGGAACTTTATGGTCAACTCTTGTGGTACTGGTGATCCATTATCTGACAAACTTGGCAAAAGCCGGCGACTTGGCTCCGTTTATGCTAGACACTCTTCCCCAGTATTGTGATGTCTCTCACTTACAAGCCACATGACACCATCACCAACCCATAATGCGCCTTCAATTCTAGTACTGTATTATTCAGATGGGTCCTGATGGTTTTTCCCCCGTTTACTATTCTTGCAGTTTTTGCCGTGTGGATGGATCAATCTTGAGTGCTTTCAGCCTGCTGAACTGCTTTGGCAAACTTTCTGCCCTCACTTTTAATTAGGGTATCGCTTTGTGTGCAGGAAATAGGTGATTGTCCTGATCTTGGCTTCACCAATCAGTCTAGAGGTGGTCACCTTTTTTTTTTTTTTTTTTTTTGTCTCTCGTGCTGTATGATTCGTTTTTGTCCGCCTCTGATTGTTCTCCCTTGTTCAGACTCGCTGCGATCCCCGGGGGGAGTCAATATTTATTACAGCCATCTGGGGACGAAGCATGCGAATTGCACATGTCGCTGCTTTTGGCACTCCCCCCCTCCCCCCCCCTAATGTTTGCAGTCCTGCCAGGCCTGGTGGGATGGCAGTCCTGAGCGGCGGCTGCGGGGGTAGCCATTCGAGGGAGAGGGCGGCGGGCTGGCTGCTGATTGGCCTCGCCGCCCACGGAGGCTGCGCCCTCCGCCCCCGCCCGCTCTCCACAAACCGGAGTCCCCTCGGCTGCCGCCGGGCGCCGAGGGAAGGCGGGAAAGGCGGTCGCTGATCCCCTTGCCCGAGCGGCCTTGGCTCGCGTGCCGTCCCGCAGAGCCCCCGAGGAGCACCTGCCGTCCAGCGCCAAGAGCGGCAGGGCCGACGGGATGGGGAGGCAGAGCGCAGGCGGGCCGGGGCGCAGCATGCTGCGCTCGCCGAGCCGGAGCAGCCTCTCCGCCTCCTTCGAGGCGCTCGCAGTTTACTTCCCCTGCATGAACTCCCTGGAGGAGGAGGAAGAGGAGGCGAAGAAAGGCGGCGGAGGTGAGGCAAGCGCGCGAAAAGCAGGCGGCGGCGGGGAGGGGGGCGCCCACTGCAGCAACCGGTGGGCTACTTGGCGCGGGACGGTCTCTGCAGCAGCGCCCAGAAACTGAGAAAGTGGCTCGCGAACAAGCCATGCAAAGTCTGAGTTTGACGGTACCTGAGTGGATGCTCAAATTGCCCTTGTCCTAAGTGCGGCAGTAAAATTGCGTCCTAGCCATTAAAACGGAGACTCTTAAATGAGTTTGTGCTGCTGCGCATTTAACTTGGCAAAGGTGCCATAATAATTCAGGGTGTCAAATTAATTCATGTATGCGAAAGAGATTCCTTTTGCCGTTTTTCCAACTAAATGCTCCAAAGTTTTATTTTCGAAGGACTTGGGGTATTGGACACATAGCACAACAATCCTAACCAAAGTTAGCCACTTTAAAGTTCCATTAATTTCATTGCAAGATATTTAACGTGTGTTTTGGAAATCCATTGGTAGAACTGGTTTTAAAAGAAGCCCTTTGCTTGTAGCTGAAAGTGTGACTCTGAAATGATGTGATTTGGTAGTCATTAATACAGTGTCTGCATGGGACAATTTTATTTGCACTTACAATACTGTAGTTGAATATTTTCTCCTGGTTCATACACTGAAATTGAAGTCTTGTTTTTACAGAAAGAAGCAATTCCATGGTTCCTACCCCCAATGTCAAAAGGCAGAATGCCACTGCATGCCAGTTGCTAGGAATTCTAAGTGGGGAGAATGCTTGCTTCCTGTTGAGTTCTTGGTTAAGATGAGAGTTGAACTAGTTAACTTCCCATCTCAGGTTCTTCACAGTGCAATCCTATCCACATCTCAGAAGTTAATACCATTAAGTTCTATGGGATTTATTCCTGGGTAGGATTGCAGCCATAGCCACTACACCAGCTACATAGCCAGCATAACCAGCTTCATTCACCAGGCTCTGTATATTTATCACACAACTCTGGAGATAATTTTGCAGTGGTTGCCTGTTTGCTTATCTGGGTATGAAAAAGAACCCATCCAGGAGCCCTGACAGGTTGTGAATTTGTTCATCTCACTTCAGTCCCTGATTCACCCTTCAGACATGCTCACAAATCAGAGGTGGAAATTATTTCAGCACTCCTGATCCAGGGTAACAAACTTCGTAAACCTGGTAAACAGAGCCTTACTAATGAATTGCAGGGTTTTCATTTATTAAACTTTAGCCACATTAATCTTTGGCTTCCATCAAATAGCATAGAATACCATAACTATCTTTAGAAATAGGTGTGCTTAAGACCAGTGATTAATCGCTTGCTTTGGGTTTAATCACCTGGAAATTTTCATGTGGCTGACAGTATTACTAAATAGTGGCTATCAGTTCAAGTGGACATGGAGATTCATTCAGATCCCACCTTCTCATGGGAAAAGATGTCCCATGATACTTGTCACTGAGTGCACTGTGAATATCTGCTCTGCACTGAACATACAGATAAACTGAAATAAAATATTGTATAAATGTACTTGCACTTCTTGAAATTCTATAGCAGCCTTCATCACCTAGTGCCCTCTAAATCAGGGGTGCCCAAACTAAGGCCCGGGGGCCGGATGCGGCCCAATCACCTTCTAAATCTGGCCCGCGGACGGTTCGGGAATCAGCATGTTTTTACATGAGTAGAATGTGTCCTTTTATTTAAAATGCATCTCTGGGTTATTTGTGGGACTTACGGTAGTAATTCGTTCATCTTTTTTTTAATAATATAGTCCGGCCCCCCACAAGGTCTGAGGGACAGTGTACCGGCCCCCTGCTGAAAAAGTTTGCTGACCCCTGCTCTAAATGTTTTGGACTACAACACTCATTAGATCCAGTTCCAGCTCTAGCACCAGCCTACATGTTGCCATCTCTGACCTAAACCTTTGTGTCCAGGGTTTGTACAGTGAAAATGGGGGTGGAGCTCCTGAACCTTTTAAAAGTTGTATGGAAGGAGGAGTTTCAGCAAGTCTTGTTTCTGGTCTATTGTGTATGCTGGCATTGAATATTTGCCCCCCACAGTTTAATCTACTATCTGATAATGAATCAAGTAGAGGCTGGCTCCTTCCAGAGTTATTGCACTGGCCTCATTTGCAAAATTAAACCTTTTACAGCGCAATCCTATGCATGTTAATCCAGACGTAAATCCCATTGGATCCTTACTCTTAGGTAAGAAAGTGTGGGAGGGCAGCTGTGCTTGCTTTTGGTGGCCCAGTATTTGATCATAAGCAGAGTTTTCCACTGATAGTTTGTGGATACATTTGTCTTGGGTGGTCATCTGGACTGGTAAAATCTGTGGATGCTGGTCTGACATTCCTTTTGTGGGTTTTGAACTTATTTTTGTTATCACCAGTGGCTAAAACAATAACATTTTCTTTCATTGGCAGTTGGTGTTTTATGGATTTGACTGTGTGACATTGAATTGATTGGCTTGCTTAGCATCATGCAGAAATTTCTCACGAAAGGTCAAGGCCATTTCTTCTAATGTATCCATGAGCCATATTTTGTCCTGCAGTTGTAGAACCAGTCTCATCCTCTGTTCTTCACTGCTCTATTGTACAATCAAGGACACTGGTTCTGTTCTGCTGTTTGGTTTGGACAGGGGTGAAGGACACAGTAGTCCAAATGTGGTTATAAGGCAAATGATGTCTTCAAAATCTAAAGCTGCTCTTGCAGCCTTACCAAAATACATGGGTCAGAATATTAATAAATGGTATTTCTGCCATAAGATGATGCAGGTATTCTTGCATAAGCTTGAATATGTAGAACCACCTCTTCCAGCAACAATATGGCCTGTGTTGTGTGCACATACTGATCTTCACATGAATGCAAATTTGATCACATTTTAAATGCTTCTCCCATATTAAAAATGAAGTCCCGCAAGTGCTTCACATTCAAACATGGTGCATGTGTGTGTCTAAATGAGAATTTTTCTCTCCAACATGGCAAATATTTTTTCCAAAAAAAAAATTGGAAGACAATGGAGACGCAAAACCTGAATTCTGTAGTGGTACAGAACCATTTTATTTTTCACAATATGTAGTTCTATCCTGAGTTACATATGCCATAGACAGAACGACTACATCAACTGTGATAATTGCTTTTGAAATTATTTTTTCTTGATTTTTCTTCTTTTATCTTTTCTTTACCGTTTTTTGCATCAGAGCAAAAACTAAAAAGGATTATCCCTCTAATTGATTTGCCCATTTCCCAAGAGATGTTTCCTCTTGCAACTGCTCAAACCCCACCCCCACCCCACCCCCCAGTCACAAGGTGCTTTTTCAGCACCTTTCAGGGCAACTTTGCATTACTTTTCAAACTGCTGATTCAAATTGCAAGTATCTAAGTGAGTTTTAGTGCTTGCTGCTCCATAATCTGCCTGTTTTTAGTTCAGTACTGTCGTGCACGTTACTATATCTGGATGTTTTTACCCCTTTCTCTCATTTACTGAAATGGACTTCAAATGCTGATTGACTGAAGTGCCAAGAATATCTTTATCTGCATTAAAAAAACAAAAACACACACACACATCCTATATGGATACTTTATTTTCAGCCAAAATAATACAGTAGAGACATGATGGTTTTTAAACAAGGATTTAAAATGTCCTTTAGCACATACTTTATGTGTGAGAAATAGAAGCTAAGTTTGGACAGCAGGTGAGAACATCCTGGCATTTCTCAAGAGCCATCTATAAAAATAGGCCTTAAAATGGGGTCAGCTGTGTACAATCTGTGTTCCATACAGCCATCTCCTCTGAGGTCAAAATTTATCATATTAAATTTTAACAAAGGCTACCAAACTATTTTAGTATATTTAGTACATTGTTTTTAAAATGTCTCACACATTTGTCAATGTTTGCCTACACAGTAAGGGGTTTGAACATATAAACAGATTGTAAACCTGCATGGGATGGGACTGTGTATAGCTTCCATATGTATAGGCTGTGCCTAGCTGCACCAATCAATATAATATAATATTATATTTATATATATATATCTCTCACACACACACATTTCAGGTTTATACATTTCACTAATTTCACAATCACTTTAACATTTCAAAACTTGACTTCCTTCCCCCTCATTCTGCTGTTCCTTAAATTTATTTTTAATATCTTCTGCATATCCAAATTAACTTAATTTGCTCATTTATTCATCTACTTTAAATATATACTCCTATGAAACTGCAGGTTATTACAGTAATCCTGCCAATGTTTTTATGGTGGTGGGGGATGAGTGTTCAGACCCCTGGGCTCTCACCTGTGGGGTGCCTCAGGGTTCTGTCCTCTCCCCCATGCTTTTTAATATCTACATGCAGCCACTGGGAGAGATCATCATGGAGTTTGGGCTGGGTGTTCATCAGTATGCGGATGATACCTAGCTCTACCTCTCAAATCAGAACCAGTGAAGGCAGTGAAGGTCCTATGTGAGTGTCTGGAGGCAGTTGGAGGATGGATGGCGGCCAACAGATTGAGATTGAATCCTGCAAGACAGAAGTACTGTTTGTGGGGGACAGGAGGCGGGCAGGTGTGGGGGACTCCCTGGTCCTGAATGGGGTAACTGTGCCCCTGAAGGACCAGGTGCGCAGCCTGGGAGTCATTTGGGACTCACAGCTGTCTATGGAGGCGCAGGTCAATTCTGTGTCCAGGGCAGCTGTTTATCAGCTTCATCTGGTACGCACTCTGAGACCCTACCTGCCCACGGACTGTCTCGCCAGAGTGGTGCATGCTCTGGTTATCTCCCGCTTGGACTACTGCAATGCGCTCTATGGGGGCTACCTTTGAAGGTGACCCGGAAACTACAACTAACCCAGAATGTGGCAGCTAGACTGGTGACTGGGAGCGGCCGCCGAGACCACATAACACTGGTCCTGAAAGACCTACATTGGCTCCCAGTACGTTTCCGAGCACAATTCAAAGTGTTGGTGCTGACCTTTAAAGCCTTAAACGGCCTCGGTCCAGTATACCTGAAGGAGCGTCTCCACCCTCATCGTTCTGCCCGGACACTGAGGTCCAGCGCCGAGGGCCTTCTGGTGGTTCCCTCGCTACGAGAAGCCAAGTTACAGGGAACCAGGCAGAGGGCCTTCTCGGTAGTGGCACCCACCCTGTGGAATGCCCTCCCACCAGAGGTCAAAGAGAACAACAATTACCAGACCTTTAGAAGGCATTTCAAGGCAGCCCTGTTTAGGGAAGCTTTTAATGTTTGATGGATTTCTGTATTTTAATATTTTTTTGGAAGCCGCCCAGAGTGGCTGGGTGAACCCGGCCAGATGGGCGGGGTATAAATAATATATTATTATTATTATTATTATTATTATTATTATTTATTATTATCTGTTTTTAATTTATCTGCAAATATTCAATAAACCATTTCCATTCTTTTATTAAAAAGTTTGTTCTCTTGCTTTCTGCATTTCTGCGTATTCTATAAGTTTTTGTATCCTTTTCTGGGACTTCTGCTTCTTTCCATTTTGGGGCGAGTAACATTCTTGCCTCTGTAGTAGCATACATGAATAAGTTTCTGTACAGTTTGGGTAGTTCTGTCCCTATAATTCCCAAAAGAAAAGCTTCTGGGTTGTTGTTTTTTTACAAATGTTATTTTAAGCATCCTTTCAATACATTATATATCATTTCCCAGTAAGCTTTAACCTTACTACAAGACCACCACATATGATAAAAAGAACCTTCTTTCTCTTTACATTTCCAACACTTATTTGATTTAGATTTAGACATTTTTGCCAGTTTACTTGGTGTTAGATACCATTGATATATCATTTCATATAACTTAGACCATAACATGCTGTAAATTTTATATCCATATTCCACAATCGTTCCCATGCTTCCATGTCTATATTATGACCAATGTATCACTGAGGATTTTACTTGCTCATCCTTTGTCTCCCATTCCAATAATATTTTATACATTTTAGACAGCACTTTCACATCACATTCCAACAGGTCTCTCTCCAGTTGTGATGTTTTCCCTCCAAACCCTCGTATCCTATCTTTCTTAAATACTTCATTCAAATGATGATATTGTATCCATGTTGTTTATTTCCCTGATAATTCCTTAAATTCTTTTAATTTATATTCTCCTCTTGTTTTAATAAATTTCTGTAAGTTGTCCACCCTTATAGTAAGGTTGAAAGGGTAGCTGCACCAATCCAGATACGAAGATGCAGTTCAGTCAGACATATTTGCATGCAGATGGCCATTCACAAGCACATACAGCTATTGAAATGCTACCCCTTTTCTATCTATGTCTCAATCCATATAGGAATTTGTATCTCCAGGTACTAGTAGTAGATGCCCACCTGGTCACCCATGACACTTGATTGCACAGTCGCTACCCACAATCAATATTTGTAGCTAATACATTGTGTCCTTTAAAACAAAAACAAGAAAAGCTACATAACTTTCAGAACCCAATTTTTTTAAAAAAATAATGGAGCCCTGTGATATTCAGCATTCACAATTTATGGAAATGTTTTTTGCCCATGGGACTACAGAATTGCTACTGAAATTAATGCACAAGCAGCATAAAACAGAATAATGATACAGCAGTAGTTATTTATTTAGAGTTGCTTAATATTTACCAGCCGTTGTTAATTAACTCCTGGGTAGGGTTTTTTTTTGGGGGGGGGGTGATTGCTTGACAATGCTTGACAACATCTGCATCCCTAACCTTCCCTTGGAATCAATATAAATTACATGTACTTGCATGTTTAATCTAAAGCATGACAGCTTGTATTATAATAATGATTAAATCATGTGCAGATGACCTTAAATAATTTTGCATATCAAATCTAAAGCAGTTGTTTGTGGTGAATACTATTCCATCTGAAACCTCCTTATTTATGTAGCTTTAGTTCCAAATTGGAACAAGGTTGTCTAGAGTTGCCCATTGATCCCCTAGAAGAATAGCATGCAGTTGAATCACATACATGCCTACTTAGAAGTAAGCCCAATTTTGCTTAGTGGGGCTTACTCTGAAGTATGTGTGTACAGATGTGCAGCCTTGATCTGTTCCTGCTGCAAATATTGCATTAAGAGTTGACTCTCACAGCTGACCTGCATGAGGCTAGCAGGGTTTTTTTCTGCCCAGTTTTATGCTTTGATTACAGGTCAGCTGAGCTTTACTTCTCTGTGGCCTTTGTGCAGACATACACACAGCAGTGTTCTGAGACATCATGTGAAGAACCCAACCTCCAGAGCACATATGCTCTAGGCAGGGGCAAGGAACCATCACCCTCAGCCAGCATGGCCAATCAGAGATGATGCGACTTGCAGTCCAACAACATCTGGAGGCCATGAGTTCCCTGCCCCCAGTGCCAGTCCCAGGCTCTTTTGCATCCAGGGCAAGGCTAGCTACTTGCATCCTTCCCTGCCCCCCAATTGCTAATTTTGATTTAAAAAAAGAAGTCTTGTAGAAAAAAAATGAAAAGCACAAAACTTGAAACCACTAATTTAATTGCAATAATAAGAAATACAAGTGTCTCTGATAATCTTTCTCAAATACAAAGAAAATCATTTAGCACACAAAAGTTTTGATATCAGGCACATCAAAATCTCACGTTGCCTGCCTTTTCATTTGCAGATTTTGTCACCAATTGTGTCATGTCCAGTGCTTGTGCTTGGGCATGTTCAATTCATATAGTTGCCAAGCCAACTAATCTCTTTTGCAACATTGTTGAGTACAGGCGGCGGCCATTTTGCACACATCTTCACCATATTCTTCACCATATTAAAACAATAATAATGAAACAAATTGACTGTAAAGTCTTTTGAGCTTTGGTCATGCTGATTTTAGAATACATGTGTCACAGTCCGGTCGGCGGGCGGTTGAAGCCCTGTCTGAGGACGTCAGGACCAGAGGCAAGATGGTGGTGTAGAAGCAGGAGCAGGTGCAGGGCTGAGGGTCCAGCAGCAGGCAGTCACAGGGTCAAGGAGCAAGGCAGAGGCGAAGGTCTGGGAGTCAAGGAGCAAGGTGTTGGCAAGGCAAAGGTCCAAGGGTCGAGGAGCAAGGAGTCAGCAAGGCGAAGGTCCAAGGGTCGAGGATCAAGGCGTCGACAAGGCGAGGGTCCAAGGAGCAAGAGGCCAGATGCAACCAGGCAGGGATAGCGTTGCTGTGGCAAAGAGCTGAAGGGAAACGCTGAGCTTTTATCCCTCCCAGCTCCTGCCACCAGGAGTGCCACCTGCAGTGAGGTATCAAGTGGCCTCACCTGAGTGGTCACTCCTTGCTTTTCCAGCACAAGCTGAGGCCTCACCCGAGTGGCCACTCCTTGCTTCTCCAGCACAAGCTGAGGCAGGCCCCAGTCCTGCAAAGCACTACAGGCCCCAGAGCATGACTCCTGCCCATACTCCTGACAACATGGAGGAGAAAGCATACAAATACAAATGAATTCAAGTGACAACTGACATGTTTGTATACACATCCTACTTCAATTTTTTGGGAGTGTTAGCTTCAAATGGTTAGTTAAGATTTGAGCTCAATGGCTCTGTCTTCTTAGTAGACATGTACAAAATTGAGCTGTGCATTGGCTAAATAGAAGTAAAATACAATGGTTATTATAATGGCTGCCATGATAAATTTTGGTTTTGACAATGCTGCTTCAGTGCAAATTTTGGAGGGAAATGGTCGCTAAGCAAAGTTATTTTCATGCATACAGTATACATTTGGTTAACTGTAGGAGTTTGATATGTTCCAAGATCAGCCTTTCATGTTCCCTCTCATTGTTCCCATCAAAAGCATTTAAGTTATAGAACCACTATATTTTAAGCATTTGTGATGTAATTCAGTTGCACAAGGGTACAACTATAGTTTTTAAAAATATGATTTCCAAAAAAAAAAAGACGCTGGCACAATAGGGATTATGTCATTCTCTTCCAGGTATTCTGTTTATTGTAGAGATGCGATACTACTAAGCATTTCATTATATTTCTTTAGAAGCAGGTGGCAAAAAGTTAAAGAGCACAGTCCAGAGAAGCACAGAAACTGGGTTGGCTGTGGAGATGAGAAACTGGATGACACGTCAAGCCAGCCGGGAATCCACAGACGGCAGCATGAACAGTTACAGCTCAGAGGGGAAGTAAGTCCGAGACGTTCGTTATAAAGTTCTGATCTTTGGAAAGAAACCAAGCGTCACTGATTCCTTTTTCTACTGCAGATTGTTTGTCATGCTGGGCAATCCCCAATTTGTGCAGGGGTTGCATTCCTGGCCCCCACACATGTCAGCGGAGCATGTGTAAGCCCTCCCCGTTACACCCCCCTCCACACACACACCTTTTTCTGGTCATTTCCAGGTTGCAGCAATGTGCATGATCACATGTACATTGAACAAGTGTAAAATGGCCGTTGCTTGTAGTGTGCCCTCCTCTCTTATAGGAGAATGCACATAAAGGAAGGACATAGTTAATATATGCCTGTGGTGTGTTTGTATCAAGGGAAGGGGGCTCTGGGGCTCCAGGTGTTGTTGAACTCTGTTGGCCCTGACCAGCAAGAGCAGTGGTCAAGGATGTAAGTTATACAGATTTTGTGGGAGTACCTTGAGGGTTTTTCATGTTTTAGGAATAAGTGGTGATATTTGCTGAGTTTGGACATCACAGATGCAATAGTTCATATTATACATATGCCCATAACGGTTGGTTTAGTTATGTAACAAAATTTGTGTAGCACTTGATTAAGCCATACACTTGAACTTCCAGAATCATGTCTACTTTTCAGAAACAAAGCTAGAAACATTTGGTTTTACGTCAGACAGGCTAGTCAAATAATGCAGTCAAAGAATGGATGCCTAAGAGGTATAAAAGGTAATTTTTCTGCCATAAACAAAATTGCATTTGGATTAGAAAATTAATTATTATTGGTAGTTACAGCCTGGAATCCGGGTTGCCCCTGGTTGAAAATCTGTATACCTCTAAGTGGTTTACAAAGATTTAAATGAATAAAACATTAAACTTATTGATTTAAAAAAGTAAAAAAATGGGTATTTAAAATATTCAAAAGATGATTAAATTCAACAGCAGCTAAAAAGATATAAAACCTGTTAACTTCCACAAGTCTGTATAGGGCTGGCCCAAATACAACATTTTCATAGGTGCTGAAAATACAGTGAAGGCAAATGCCTGACGTTAGTAGGCAGGGAGTTCCAAAGTGGGGGTGCTCTCGCTAAAATATCAGTTTCTTAAAATTATGGGATGGGTATTGTGTCACACCCGTAACAGTGCCAGTTCCACAGCTTGAAGCAGACAAGTGGGCATAAATGGGGCAAGGTGATCCTGTGAGTAAACTAGTCCCAAGCTTAAGGGCTTTATATACTAATAGTGACACTTTGATCATGGCCTAATAGCAAATAGGCAACCAGTACAGATCTCTGAGTAGAGGTGTTAAATGCCGACAGGGCCTCACTCCTGTCAGTAACTGAGCCACAGCATTCTGCAATAACTGCAGACAAGGGAAACTCCACATAAAGTGCATTGCAGTAATCCAATCTTGGTGTCACCAGTGCCTAAACTTACTACTGTTTGTTGATGCATATATGTAAGTGGATACCCTGTTGTAGGCAGGTTCATAATACAGTATGCATAGCTTTGTTTTTATTATTTAGAAACTTGTTATTAAAAAAAAATTGGTTGTTTTCCCATTAGTTTAATTTTTCCTGGTGTGCGATTGGCTGCGGACAGCCAGTTCAGTGACTTTCTGGATGGACTTGGCCCTGCACAGCTTGTTGGTCGCCAAACACTGGCAACTCCAGCAATGGGTAAGAAATTAATTTTGTTTATACGGCTGCAATTGGTGGGAAAAGATGGTTTCCCATTAATTACCGTACTTCAGTGTAACCTTAATTTGCAATACTTGGGTTTTTCTTTTCCTCCTTAGGTGATATCCAGCTTGGAATGGTGGACAAAAAGGGACAGTTGGAGGTGGAAATAATACGAGCCCGAGGCCTTGTTGTAAAACCAGGTTCAAAGACACTGCCAGGTGAGAGAAATACACTTGAACCCCAAGCACTGTGGGAGCACATGAATCCGGTTCAGAAACTATTTTAGCCACAATAGCCAAAGGCTTGTCTCATAGGCCACCTCTATACAACTATTTTTTAAAAGTAGACTAATTGAACCTTCCAACTTCTCTGATATATCAATTTCATATATTAAATGTAGAAGTATTTTAACTATGTAGCATCGACCCACGTAATCAATGGGCAAACGTATGGCAGTTCTTACTATTATGGAACAGGGTGATTTCCTATGAGACCAGCTAAGGTTCATAGATTCCGCAGCAGAGCGACATCTGAGGACTGGAGGAAGATTTCTAACACCCTTGCTCTCTCAATTTGGAGGTAGATTGAACAGCAGCTGCCCAATGTGAGGAACTTAGCCTTGCAGCTTTGGCAGCTCTTTCAGCTGCAGAATGATGCTGAAACATTTGAGGACTGAGAGGAAACAAATACATGTTTTCCGCTGCTGCTCCCTTCACCCCCCAGTAACTCATAACTACTTTATTGCATTTTAAATACATTGTAGACTACCTCCAGGATCTCAGGTAGTAGACAGGGTCTAAATAACTCCAAATAAAAATACTCTTAGACTGATAACCCCTTAGGCATACACAAAGTGGACCCACCGAAATCAATGGGCATAAGTCTATTCTGAGTGTGACAAATGTTGGGTTAGTGCTATTCCACTGATGTTCCACCTGCAGGCTTTCCTTCTGGTTGTCCTGTCTGAGAACAGGATGCTGGAGTAGACCTTTGGCCTGATTCAGCTAGGCTGCTGTTAAAGTTCTTACGTTCCCCTATTGGGAAAGGGCTGTAGATCAGTGGTAGAGCATCTGCTTTGCATGCAGAAGGTCCCAGGTTCAATCCCACACATCTCAAAGTAGGGCTGAGAGTGATTCCTAGCTGAAACCTTGGAGTACCACTACCAGCCAGTATAGGTTCCCATGCATCTAGAATTTCATTACAATTGTACATTTGGATCCCAAATGCCTTGGTACTCAGACGTTTTGGCTCCCGAACATCACAAACCCAGTGAGTGTTCCGGTTTGTGAACATTCTTTGGAACCCAAACGTCTGACGGGCTTCTGCGGCTTCCGGTTGGCTGCAAGAGCTTCCTGCACCCAATCAGAAGCTGTGCTTTGGTTTCTGAACGTTTTGGAAGTCGAACGAACTTCTGGAATGGATTCTGTTCGACCTCCAAGGTACGACTGTAACTGCCTTTCTTAATACTGAAAATCACAACAAACTTGCCCTCTTTCCTTTATTCTGCCATGAAGCAATAGTGTCATTAATTCTCGAAAATCAGAATTGCCAGTCATGCCAGGATGAAGCTGTAAACAATAATAATTGACTATTTTATGTTTTATGGTTACAGTTGTATTACTATTTTCTCAATTAAATGAATAATTATTGAGGCTGTTTACTATATAGTGTATAGAAAACTCTTCAATAAAGACTGCAAAATATAACAAATAAATAAACATACCGTATTTGCTTCATAGTGCCAAGGGAGGGAGAAAAACGAAGCAGGCTGGCTATCCAGAATGCCTTGGAAATAAATGCTCATAAATGAAATGTATGAGAGTGTGTTTAATTAAAGTATTTATCAGTTAAATGTCAGGATTTTGCATAAGGTGCTAAAACTGCATAGGTAATGTGCAAAAACTGGTGACTAACTGATCTTTATATTTTTCTCCCCAAAGCACCGTATGTAAAGGTGTATCTATTAGAAAATGGAGTCTGTATAGCCAAAAAGAAAACAAAGGTGGCAAGAAAAACGCTGGAACCTCTTTACCAGCAGCTGTTGTCATTTGAAGAAAGTCCCCAAGGGAAAGTTTTACAGGTAATTTGCACCCTTAGCCATGCATATCTAAAACCCTTCCATTCTAGCATCATTAACTGAAATGCCTAAGTCTGACTGCTCCCTTATGCTGCTTTCTCACATAGCTGCCTCTTAAAGTCTCTATTATTCTAAACTAAATATCTGCAGATTAGAATTTTCCTGCAACACTAATTTTGAATTGTATCCCATCTTACTAACACAACAAATCTTTAAGAGCAAATAGCCAGGTAATGAATAATGAATAGCAGGTGCTATCATTCTTCGTGTTTTATTTATTTCTATCAAGAAGATGCACCTTGTGTTTGATATTCCGTATAATTTGAGTGAGATGGCTTTATATTCTGTGCACTTTCTGCTGAGACAAACTGAGAGCTAAATCCAAGAAACGAATAGATTATCATTGAAAATGTTATGCTGGCAATTAGGGATTCATTCCGCACCCCTCTATAACAAAAGGAAGCTGCTGCTGTTAATATGTGGCCAAGCAGCTCCTCAATTCCTACTTGTTCTAGTATTAGTGCCTTAGTATTCTGTGAACTTTGGTGGAAAGCAGATTTGAAGAAAATCAGAAATTATGGCAAAATTTAAGTTTGATCTCAGGACAGGTTATTAACACTATGCACAGCATGGTAGCAGATAACTCATAAACCAAACACATGCTGGATTTTGTAGGATTTACTTCCAAATACATGTTCATATCAAGCTGCTTTAAACAGTGAAGAGAGGGGTTGAAATTCTATCAGGCTCAGCTCCAAGGGGTGTGTGTGTAAATCCTTGTTTGTACATGAAGTAGAATAAAAATGAGGCATTTGAGGCTATTTTTGCCACAACCTGGATTCCAAAAGTCAGGGTTATCTGGAGTTTGAGGGACCTCAGTCGGAAGATTAACAAGGGAAGAGTCCCAGAATAACAGCACTTGGATCCATGCACAGTGATTAGGAGCCCAGCTCAGGTTTTGAGATTCTTGATCCTGATTGGTCTCTCTGAGCAAGGACACCATTTGTCAGATCATTCAGCTTAGGAAATGGCAAGATTCTGAAACTTCCCATTTGTTGATTCTACATCATCTTGTTAATTGACGTGAAGAATCTACTTCATTTCACCCTGCTCCTAAAACCTAGGTCTTCTTTTTTTACTCTACAGATTATCGTGTGGGGAGACTATGGACGCATGGATCACAAATCCTTTATGGGAGTGGCACAGATACTTTTAGACGAACTGGAACTATCCAATATGGTGATTGGCTGGTTCAAACTTTTCCCCCCTTCATCCCTAGTAGATCCAACTTTAGCCCCTCTTACAAGAAGGGCTTCCCAGTCGTCTCTTGAAAGTTCAACAGGACCTTCTTATGCTCGTTCATAGCAGCTGTGAAACTGTTGTCATAGCAACCAGCGTTACAAAAAAAATTTTAACAGGTCGCAAACCCTGGTAACACTGCATGCTTAATGTTGTGTCTTCGGAGCCTGTTTCTAGGGCTATAAAAGCGATCCTGTGTTCTCAGAGGAAGTTGCACACATTGTGCTCTAAAGGAAGTCCTCAGGTGAAGGAGTGGAGCTGGAAAGAACTGAATGGTTTGGAGTTCAGTGACACTCAAGTTTTAGTCCAATCTGAAGCCATGGATTAAACTAAAAGAATCAAGCTGTCTCATGCAACAAGAATCCCTTTCAATGCCACATCTATTTTCTTGCTCCCTTTTCTTTATCTGCCCCTTCTCCTCGTCCCCACCCAAGCCTGGTTATGCCACAGAAATATGGAGCTACCCAAAGAAACTATGCCACAATCGGGAGGAGGGAAGAAAAGAGCCATTAAAGGAACGCCAGCTGTCATAGCAGTTATTTGCAGAGGAACCTTGCCTTATCAGAAAGGTTGAAGTCTTGGGGTGGCAGGCTTCCTAACTCCAGCTACTGCTGGAGTCAACTCCAGCGTGTGGACTCTGAAAAATGAAATTCTGTGGCTATACTGTACTGTATGAAATTAAAGAAACTTTTTTGCATGGACACAGATTATGCTGAACACTTAAATTATTTTCTTGGGGCTGCAACTTGCAAAAAAAAAAAAAGAATAAATCAGCCATTTTCAACAATTTATATTATTTTTAAAAATAAATTTCACTAGTGCATGGTTTTAAAAGGGAGAGGATGCAACAGGGTGGTAAGACACACCAAGTTTATCATTCTTTAAACCAATCATGGTCTGTGTTTTGGCAGACATAAATGAAAAATAAATAATTTCTAGCAAATATTTAAAATTACGTTTATGTGACAAGAAATAAGTGTAATATATTAAATTTATTTAAATGTAAAAGGTACAAGCCTTGTAAAGTTCAACGATATGTGCAAATTGTATACTTCTTTCCCCCTTCTTGTCTACACCTCCCTCCTTTTGCTCTCTCATTCCCTTCCTACCTCCCAGGATGATAATTATACTCTGAAACCGCTACTTTTTGACTTAACTACTCTCATGCCCCATTTTTGGTTCAGGGTTGCAGATGATTCTGCATTTCTGAAATCTTTGAGAGGAAAAGAATATTGTTTAAGAACTTTTTTCAAGCATGTTGAAAAGAATTTTGCAACATGGCTTGGGGAATACATTACAATAATTCAGCATGTATTTGATAAAAAATTTGAACTTTTTGCAGTTTATTGTACAGTGCATGGAAACTTATTTTCTTTTTTTGTCACCTTCAAATTAAATTCTACAGCAAAATACTGGAATCATGTGGCCATTTGTAAAATGTCTTCAATAAATTTGTTTTCAGCACCAGCATCATTCATTCAAAGTTTGAACTATCATTTCTGGATGGTCTTAAAGAAACACAAGATGTTAGTCTTGCTAAATATCAGCATCTTATAATTTGCACTGAGCCAAACAAATTATTACCCATTTAGGGTCACAATAAATAGCAAATAAGCTGTTCTGTTCAGTTTTTATAAACTGTGATGGCAAATCAGTGAATATCAGCCTGACATTAGAAGTCACAATTCAAACTGCAATCCTGCATCTGTCTTTCAATTAGTGGTATTTACATGCCCTAAGTGATGGCAGGATTTCACCTGCTGATTTTTAAACGCCTTAAATAAAGTACATGCAATTTACTAATTTGTTGACACCATCACCAAGAGCCTAAATGCAGATACCACATGTATTTGAAGAAATATACACATCTGTCTCCTATGTATCAGATAATTTAGTACCACTGGAAGGAGGGATGGAAAGGTGGGGGTATTCTAAGTCCAGATCTCTTATTATTTCCTGATGAAAGGGAATGTAACTTGTTAATGTTCAAGTCCATCATCCTTTTCTCTGTGTCTTTAGATGCCTTTAATACATACCTATTGTTTAATGTCTAAGTGTTGCAATAATATTTGAATATACACTGTTTAAATTAAGGCCATGCACACAAGTACTCTGATTTTGTATGAAAAATCTGTAGTGTTATCCCAAAATGTACATGCATCACAGGATGGCAAAAGTAAAAAATAGGTGTCCCTTCTAAGGCCTTTTCTTTTATATGGTACAGTTTGACATAAATCAAAATTATGAGCACAGTCCATCAAGTACATTCATGAACCATGCGCAAGCACCATGGACACAGATGCTAAAATGTCTGGTGATTTGCACACATGCAGCAATTTAGAATTCCCTCCGTATACCAGTGGGGGAAAACTCTGGTATGGAGCTGCTTCTCTTCTGAAATGAAGGGAGAAGCACTTGCTGATGGGATTTCCATGCATCCACTTGCATCCACAAGAAATTACTAGAGTGGAACGACTGCTCCCTCGCCAAACTTACATGTATTAAGTTAAAGAAGATTGGTAAAATTTTGGTGATTAAATTATTTTATTCACCTGTATATGGCAACCCATGAATGCTAAAGACATACCTTTGCATTATCCCTTAGGAGTAAAACCATTTTTTTAAGACTTATGACTCTCTTCCTGATACTGTGACATGCAGTCAATGCATTCTTTTATGCATATTCCTATTATTAAATTATTTCTATTTGAGACAAGAAGGACATGACCGTATGGAAAGTCTGTACATACTTGGTCATTATGCAGTATTTATTTTAAAAGTTGATTGTATTTTTTTAAGATATTCACATGTCTGCAACTCTACTTATAATTTAGTCATGTAAATAGCACTCTTCCAGTGACCACAGCTGTCTTGTACATAGTCTGTTTTAAAAGCAAAGGGAATTGACATTGGGGGAGAAAAGGGCAGGTTAGGCCTGTTAATGAACACCAACTAATGTAAATCAAATTCATTCTGGTGATGGTATTTAACACTTTAAATAAAACATTTTCTTTACAGAATTTGTAAGTGATTCTTTTTCTCATCTCCCCCACCTGTGCAAGACCCATTGAAGAGGGTGGGAGCACTGATGTCCTCTAACACCATTCTCACTTTTGTGGAGCTTGTGAAGTCCGTTCTTTGGTATCTACCTTTTCAAAGGTTGCTCTAAAGCAGTGTTTCCCAAGCTTGGGTCTTGCGCTGTTTTTGGACTACAATTCCCATCATCTCTGACCACTGGTCCTGCTAGCTAGGTATGATGGGAGTTGTAGTCCAACATCAGCTGGCGACCCAAGTTTGGGAAGCACTGCTCTGAAGTCTTGAAATATCAGCATGTGTTATTCATGAGATGGTGATTCTGCAGTCGTGTGGCAGTTTCTTTAAAGTGCAGACATAACTGCAGATAATTGGTCTTGGAACTAATGACAGTGATGTGGAAGGCTCATTAAATAAACTCACAAATTATTTCTAATATGTACAGCTTAATAATGTGCAATAATTGGGATAACTAAACAGCATGCACAGAGAGCTAAAGAACAAACTTGGAGCTGATTAAAAACTTCTATGGCTGTCAAATCAGCTAAGCCTTAGTGTTCTGTGTATAAATTTACACAATGTGATGGAAGAGAATGCAGCATGTGACTAGAAGCAACATGCATAATACAGCCTACCTAGAGTCATGGCAGTGTGGGCTTGTTGTAAGTGTTTTAAGAACATGTTTAGTGACCTTGTTTTGCTTCTATGCAAGCAGCAACCTTCCTATTGTTATTCAATCAGATACAGCAGGCTGGAAGCTAAATAGTATCATACTGTTTCATGCATAAATGAACACCCTTCTAGAGGTGTGTTGATCTGGCAGTTACTGCTATCCCCGTCTCAGCAGTATTCCTAGAAGAATTCTTATGTCAGACTACTACATATGCTGCTTAGGTATCTATAGGCTAGGTCAGCAAGGATTTTGCTACTGAATATATGTTTTTGAAACACTGATCTTGCATAGAATTGCTGGTCAGAATAATAATACAGTAATAATAATAATAATAATAATAATAATAATAATAATAATAATGACTCAAATCAAATGGTAAACTACAGGAGACTGTTGAAATACATATTCCAGCGGGCATTTAGCTGAATTCTGATTTTATTATTTTAACTTTCCTTCTGCTGTGAGCACTGGATAGTTACCTCCTCCTACCTGGCCAATCCCACCCTGGCAACAGCTGCCCCGGCTGGATTGGACGGCTGGCTGTGTGGGCGGAGATCACAGGTATCCAGCCCGGGAAGGTGGTGCCAGCCTCCGAACTGCTGGGGGCTGCCTGAGGCTCCCAGGGTGCTACGCGCGACCACACAATGTGCACCCCTTTTATATGGGGAACGGTCATTACTTTCACTGTATTGAGTTTTTCACACACCGTTTGTTAGACCAGTGGTTCCCAACAGGTGGTCCGAGGACCCCCAGGGGTCCGTGAGCTATGCCAGAGGGGTCCGCAAGATGCTATTAGAATAAAAAATATATTACAAATATATTAAATATATTTCGTATGATAACAGATTTTTTGAGCAGAGTCTAGCACAAAACTAGAATTAGATAGAGGCAGTAGTTCTGCTGTATGCCGTTAGGTAGCGCTTTACAAACACTACTGTTTTGCAAAGAGGCAGCGCGCGCATTCTAAATGCTCACCTCCCCAAGACGCTTTGCACGCGTCGGCTTCATTTGTGCGCTACTGCGCAGGTACCCTGTCTTCTCCATTCCCCTCCCTCCTCCCTGGCGCGCGCTCACTTTTTAAATTTAGGATTAGGAATTAATGGGGGTCCTTGTCACAATAGCGGCTCGATGAGGGGTCCTCGAGAAAATTTTGTTGGGAACCCCTGTGTTAGACATTTAAGTGATATATAAACCGTGAAAACAAACACAAAATAATAATAACAGTACTAGGACAGTTAAAAGTTAATAGCTGCTGGAGGGCCCATCTGCCTATTTCCAAAGGCAGCGCAGGAGGAAACAGAAGGAACCCGAATTGGTTTTGGTGTTACTGATGTAATGGCTAACTGTTGTTGGAGTCTCTAGGCCTGCATTGAGTTTTATTTTTAAATAAAACAGTTAAGTTACATTAGAAGTAGTGGTGCATCTTCTTACTGGAAGCCTGAGGAGATCTCTAATTTCTTGATCAAGCTTCCCACCTTCTCCTCTCTGAGTTGGGCAACAACACAGCTGCCCCAGAGCTGAAAAATCCCATCTTGGAAAGCAGGCCTAATAAATAGGCTCAGGCACTTTAAGACACCCCTATGGGGTTGAGAGCACAATGTGCTTCTGCAGAAATTGCTGCAATATCTCCCCTCACTTCCTTTTCCACCATGAGAAGCTGATCACAAACTGTTGTCGCTGCTGTTCCTTATTTTATTTATGAACAGCTTCCCATGAGGCATCCCAAAATGATTTAAAATATAACATATATAAAACAGTTGCATTTATAAAGACCATTAAAACAGCAGCATATATAAAATCAGTTTTAAAGGACATCAGTATTAAAGCAGTTTACAACAGTGCATATGCAAAACATAACATACCACTGGATAACGCTGGCCCACCTCACAGAAATGTTGCAAAGATTTCCGAGATAACATTTTCTTTCCTTCCTATAATTGTAAACCACGAAACTGTAGAGCTATTGAGAATCCAGGCAATACCCCAACATGCTGAAAGAACAGGTTGAGATCACAGAGCTGCATGAAATGGATCCATCCCCGCCCCTGGCAGACATGCCCTCCTGCCACCCACAGATTTGGAGCACATCAGAAAGGGCTCTGGGGACACCGAGGTGTACATACACAGAGCTGCAGGCAAGGAGGGGCCCTGGCCCATTCTGGGGAGCAGGGGAGCTGTGCACACATTCATCAGGACATAGGTGTGGAGCACCTTCTCACCCCAGCCAAACGCACAGGCAGTGGGAGTTGTGGCTGTTGTGCAGATTGCCAGTGTAGTGGAGCTAGTCTACATGACAAGTCCCCTCACGCATTCCTTCCATGAGTTAGGGGGTCAGCACCTTAACTGTAGTGTTCAGGTCAGGAATATGCAATGACAATGGCAACCTTTTTATTTACTGCTCTCTGGTACATCGCAAGCTAATGTGCTGGTCAATTAGGACAGCAATTGCTTGATTTTGCATTCGTTTCCTTTTTGTTGGATAACACTGCAGTAGAGTGAACTTGGCTAACTGTGCAGTAAGTGCTTCTGCTGCCATTTAATTCATGACAACAAGTAGAATTCTGCAGCTGCCACCAACAGCTGAAATTACAAACGGGGGAAAAACAAACTCCCCCAATAACAGGAATCGGCAGAGGCAGCTCTGACACAGCCTCGTGAAGCCTGTTCTTTCAACCTACTTCTGCTGCGTCATTTGTCAATTTGTCATGCCCAGATGTCAATGAGTCACAGCTAGTAGTTTCAACTGACCTATTTTTTGCCTTTGTCATGCTGCAGGATCCATATGAACAGCGCAAAAGGGTTCAATGCAGTTCTGCTAAGGATAAATGTGAGTATACCTTTAAGGGCACCTCCCATAGGTAGTTCAGGAAGTTAGGCCCAAGCAGCAGGCAGGTCTAGAAGCAGAGGGAGAAGGCAGCTGAAGGAGAGAAGGCCTGCTATAAGCAGTTCTGTAATAAAACCATTTCTCCTTCAGCTCCTCTGACCTGATCATCATTAAACAGAGGACATCGCAACCATACGCCCTTCAAACATCAAGTGACTGCTCCGTGTGACTGGGGGTGGCAAAATTGTATCGTGTGGTAAGACTACTGAATGTATAGATCCATCCGAAGAGAAGCCTACTTCAAATAAAATATAATTAGTTCTCATTTAAAAGGGAGACTGATGGGACTAACTTAAGGAATTGACCTTGAGTGGATTCCCCCAACTACCTTGACCTCACCAGAAGTCATGGGCTGTAGAAAGCTTTCTGTGGAAAGTTGTTGGGGGCCACATTCAAATAGTGGGTGTGCCCAGACCCCAAAAGTGATTGGTTGCTTTAGAATTGTGATTGTACTTTATATTTTGCTGGCTTTTAATTTGAACAGCTCTGAGGACATACTTAACAGGAGGATATAGAAATGTCTATGTAAGTAAATAGGGTGTGGTCAGGCCCTCACACAGCCGTGTACCCTTAAAACACACACACAATCTCTCTCACTAAGGCAAACCCAGAGAGCTATTTCCTACTGAAACAGGCACGCCCCAGTTTCACCTTCCCTTTACCCCTAACCTCTTTTTTTGTAAAATAAAAGGAAAGGGTTTTGAAACGCCTCACCAAGCCCCAGCAGAGGAATGCAAATGCAGCCAATGCAGATGTGAATTTCAAGTCCTGCCTTACATCTATACAAAGCCTCAAACCTCAAAATGCAGTTGAATGCTGAAAAATGGCATGCCTGTATTTGCAAAACTCATGGATGACTTTGGGCATATTGGCAAGAAACACACATCTGCTTCTCAACCTAGTCGTTCCACTCCCCCTGTTATTGCAAAGAAAGGAGCGGCAATTGCACACTTTGTACAACATCAAACAGCTGGTGGTCAGCAGGGGATTTAGAGAAGAACCCAGGTTTCATCCACTGTATCTGGCTCACATGCCAGGGCTTTCCCACCCCATAATATATGTGTGTTGTCTGTGCATCAAAGCTGGGGTTTTCAGAAGTGTGAAAAATTTGCTCTGCTGAATATCTGATTGTAAAGCAGGAAATCATTACAGCAAAATCCATGCTTCAGATGACCTCTGAAACACAAGGCCCAGCTTAGAAATGGGAATGCAGAAGCATGATTGAGATTCCTAACTGAAATTTTCATCATTCTGAACATTCAGATCAGCTCTTTCTGCAATAACATATTTGGGTTTACCAGCACATTATTTGCAGGCCTCATATGTTGAGCTTATGCCTACTAACACAGCTTGACTCCAAGCAGAAAGAATGCAGCCATTAAAGAAAAATATAGCGTAAGCATGTGCTGTGGAATTAAATGCTAAGCAGGGAGAGAAGCAAAATCCTGTTTCAAGTGCCTTGCTGAAGAGGTTTCTTTCATCAGTAAATGCAGCAGAAAGGGTGCTTGCCAGGACCCTTATCTCATTTACCTGGAAGTAACTGACATTGATTTCAATGTCAGGAATCCTGCTTATAGATTATATAGCTTCATGTGGCCTGATCCTTAGAGTTTGAAGATTATGAGCCTGTGGGATGGGCCTGTCTGTCTTCTGCTGTAGGCTGTGGACCAGATTAAGAGACCAGATTCTACAGTGTCCTGCTCAAAATTCAATAAACACTAGAAGAATTAGGTAGTGACTTAGTTCAAGTACAAGGAAAGCTAACAACTTCTCTACGTGACTGTTGCTCTCATCTTTTGAAGCCCTCCTGATAGTTATGGATGTAAGATGGCATTGTTTAACTGTATACCACTTATGCCTAAATCAAAATATTGTTTTAAAAGATATATCCCACTTGTATTGAATCTTCTCCTTAAGAATCTATTTCCTCTCCCTTTTTTTTGTTTTTGTTCTGCCTGGAGTTCTTCAGTACAATTAATTTTTATGTAAAACCTGATCATCTTTCAATTTCAGTTTTCATATTTTTGTTCTAATCAGTATTGAATCAATATCTCTTAACAACCACTTTCTCTTCAAATTGCTTAAATTGGTCATAAAAGATTCTGTCACTAATCATTCTTTAATATCATTAGTTGTTAGTGTAGATACTTCCAGATCAACCAACCATTTTCTCCAAAGGCTTCTACTGGATATTCTGTAAGATAAAGCCTGTTCTTTTGAGATATATAAACTCCAAGCTGGAAAATACTATCCTTATAGATAGGTTAGGAGACCTATATATTAAACACTGAGCTTAATCTATTTAACACATTGATTTGGTAAGAATGAAATTCATTATCATTTCCACAAAGTATAATAAAGTTTAGTATGAAGAAAGATTGGCATAGATATAATTGTGAATTCATTGTTAGCCTCTGGAAAAAAATACTAAGAGGCAAATATAATCACCCCAAGTATAGTTCTTGTTTAGCTTAACAAAATAAAAAACACACAAAAAGCAGGGGACCTGCATACAGTCTAGACTAGAGGCAGAAACCAATGGATATTCAATAGCTTTTTATAAATAAACTTCCTTCATGGCATGGCAGGGGATCCAGTTTGCCCTGTGAGGAGGCCATTTTCATCAAGCCACACCCACCTGCTCATCAGCTGTCACCACAGTGCTATAAACACCCTCCCATTACTCCTGCACTTCATCAGTACGTTCAAGTTGACCAGTTTATCAGCCCTGTGGTCCTGTGGCCTCTACACTTCTCTGTACCCCTTTCCCACAGGAGTTCTTAATACAGTACCTCTGTCCTGACAGCACAAAAAGACAGCAATGCAGTTTACTGAGGCTGAAAACTTTTCAGGTTGAAGATTCTTGCTTGGGGCAACTGAAACTTATTTCCTGAAAGCAAATGCTTTCGTCGTATTACTGACTTGCTGAAATAAGGCAACCCAGAGGGAACTCCCTAGCTTTGGTTTGACAAGCTGAAAGACATTCCTGCTAGCATGTTCTGGCAGTAAGCTGAAGGGAAGCTAGGGGCTTTCTGCTTGATACTTTCAGCCTGAGATCCAGACTGACCGACAGAAGAGCGCACAGGAATCTGGCCACAGAAGACCTTTATGTTGTCCGCATAGGCACATTCATGTCTGGCTATGGATGCTGCCTATCCATATGGCGTTCCTTTCATTGGAAAGCATAGTCAGACACACATCTGAGTGCAGGAAATGCAGTGTGGATAGAACACCCCACCCACCAGACATGGTCATCATGGTTCTGCACTTACAAGCTTCTGCTTTGCAGGAGTTCTCATTGTCTCTCATCCCATTCATACAATGGAGAGAAACAGATGATGCTTTAGCAAAGGAGGGCGATGATAGGATGCTCGCCCTGTAACAGAACGTAAGAATTGCCTGCTGGATCAGCCTAGTGGTCCACCTAGCCCAGGCACCCCCAAACTTCGGCCCTCCAGATGTTTTGGACTACAATTCCCATCTTCCCCAACCGCTGGTCCTGTTAGCTAGGGAGCATGGGAGTTGTAGGCCAAAACATCTGGAGGGCCACAGTTTGGGGATGCCTGATCTAGCCCACATCGAGAAGACTTCAGGGATTTCATTGGTACTGTTATAAATGGGCAATACAGTGGTACTGTACCTCGGGTTACAGACACTTCAGGTTACAGACTCCGCTAACCCAGAAGTAGTACCTCAGATTAAGAACTTTGTTTTAGGATGAGAACAGAAATTGCGGGGCGGCAGCGGGAGGCCCCATTAGCTAAAGTGGTACCTCAGTTAAGAACAGTTTCAGGTTCAGAACAGGCCTCCAGAACGAATATGCAGGGGTACTTCACCACTTTCTTTCTAGGGAGGCAATATAGGGGAGGATGGGGAAAAGAAATCTTATATAATAGGGGCCAGGACTCAAAACTCAGGTGAGCAACGAAGCAGAACCACTAGCTTCGGCATGCTGGCAACAAGGCAAACGACTCACAGCTGGAGTTTTTTGCACAAAGCCTAGAGCACTGGTAATTCTGCCCATGAAAGGTACAGCAGGAGCCAATTAAGCAGACAAGCCAATTAGTAGGTGGCTGGGAGTCACCTGACTAAGAGGCAGCAGATCCTGATAGAGATTCTACAGGAACCTTTAAAAGGGATTTTTAGCTGCTCCTTTTCTTTTAGCCTAACTTGTGGTAAGGTCATGGGGGGTGGGTTAAAAAGGGATGCTGCACACTAGGAGTCAGAGTTGATGGTGGCATAGGCAATCTTTAGTTTCCTTTTCTTTCACCAGTGATAATAACTTTTCAAAGATTAAATAAATTCTTATTCAGGTTCCATGTGGTACTAAGGAAGACTGCCACCTGAAGTTTGAAAGAAGGATCACACCTGACCAGAGGCATGCCTAAGGTAAGCCAGCTCTTTTAATTGGAATTGAAACAATATTTACCGTAATGCGTATATGCATACTTTTTAATGCTTTATTATGCTGGGCGGGCAAAGACAGATATAATGTATGATTTAACTGCGCCCTTTTACCTGGGACAGAGATGATTTTGGATTTGGATTTGATATCCCGCTTTGTCACTACCCGAAGGAGTCTCAAAGCGGTAAACATTCTCCTTTCCCTTCCTCCCTCACAACAAACAACTCTGTGAGGTGAGTGGGGCTGAGAGACTTCAGAGAAGTGTGACTAGCCCAAGGTCACCCAGCAGCTGCACGCTGGAAAACTTCTTGTTAGTATGGCTTGCATTTTTCAGGATTCCTCATGAATTCTGGAAGTTAAATTTGTGAGTGGCAAATAGATAATGTGCAGAACTGGGCACAGTTCAGAGTTTGTGGGCTCTGCATTGTGCTTTAAAATAGAATCCTGACTTCTAGGTGCAACCAGTTTGGTGCCCATTTCAAGGTGCTCAGCTCACATTAGTGTTTAAACACTAATGTTTGATCTATTACCAAACCATTAAATAATTTAGGAAGCAATCCTATGGCAAGATCCACTGGTTTGAGTAGCTTAGGGTGCAGCAGGTGTCCAGCTCAGCTGGCATTAAGTTCCCAGCTCTGGCCCAGCTGAAGATAACGCCATTGTGCCCAGCCCAGCTCAGCTCAGCCAAAGCTAGTTGATCTGAGGCCCGTGTAAATCCAAAAAAGGGGTGTGTGCGTTGGAGGCCAGAACAGAGAGGGAACACTCAGTCTGGATCCTAAGCCTGTTCAGCTCAGTCACATGACCTGGCAACTGGGCATAAAACACTTATTTTAAAAGCTTATTTTCCCTTTGCCAGGCTTAGGCAGAGCTGAACAGGAGTTTGGATCTGGTGTAGCTTCATGCTGGCTTAATTTACATTGGTTTGCTTAACAGCAGCTTCTTGTGTGTAGGATTGCTCCCTCGGCCCCAAATAACTGAAAAAAACACCTTCTTTCCTAAAGACACTCTTGGTTTTGGGGAATATCTGTGGGAACTCTCTTGGTAGTTCCCAGATAAAAACACAGGATTTCAACCTTAGTGCACAGCCCTAACCATGTCTACTCAAAAGTAAGTTACACTGAGTGCAATTGGAGTTACTCCCAGGAAACAAGGCACAGGACTCAGAGTAGACCTATTGAAATTAATGGACCGAATTAGTCAAAAGAGTAAAAAGTAGTTGAATACCACCCTGTTGAGTTGCAATGTTAACCTAAGGTCACCATATATTTTTTTCAATGAATCCGGGGACACTTTTCAACTTTAATTGATTTTGTATGGGGACTGATTTGTAAATCCGGGGACTGTCCCTGGGAAATGGGGACACCTGGTAACCTTATGTTAACCCAAATTACCTGGGAGTAAGCCCATTCAGTTAAATGAGGCATATGAAGAGACGTGGTTAGGCTTGCAGCCTGTCTTTGTTGCAGTTGTGGAGAAAGACTTCGAAAAATTAAAGCAAACGTTAGACGTAAACGATAAAGCCTCTTCTGCACCCCCTACTGAGAGGGTTTGAAAGTAGTTAAAGAGAGGCTGCTGTTTACTTGCTTGATTCTTACTCAACTTGGTTTGTACCTTCAGCAGCTTGATTTGCCATCGTGCCTTCCCTGTTTGGCAGCCATTCGTTTGACATTTGTATACAGCTGGAACGGTGCCTCTGTGAAATAGGCGTGCAGAGTTCTGTACAAGATGCACGTCTTGTGTAACATCCAATTACAGTGCAGGTTCCCATACAAGATGGGGAGTGAGAAAGGGGAAATGCCAGAGGTGGCTTTTATGCAGCTTGTCGTACAACTAGAGTCCATTAGCTAATGTGGAGGAGGAGGAAATCTGCTACATGTCAGTCACTGGCCAGGGTATAATATATAATCCCCAAGCAATCTAATTTGTGGCATTTCCTACAAGCCTACAGACAATAAAGGAAGAGGACCGAAATGTCCTCCATGTGGGCTTCCTGCCAACAGTTTAGTGCATTAAATTAACAATAATAATAATAATGGTTATAATTGTGATGTTCAGCACCTTGGCAGACAGGAAGCAAACAAGTCTATTACTGATAGCCAGTCAGTTTTTGCAGCCTGGCTGTTTTGCTTTTGAAACAATGCAAGCACATATAAGCCCAGGCCTCTCAACCTTGGCCTAGGGAAGTAGATATATGCTTCACAAACAAATACAAAGAAGTGATTCTCATCCCAGACCTGGGAACAGGGAGACTGTGGAATCCAGAAGACATGGGAGATCTGTACCTGGGTCTCTGGCTTTTTGTTCATTGTAAAATTGGCACAGGTGGCTCTTAATCAGAGGGCAGAGCAGGCATGCAGGATAGTAAGAAGCAGTCTGGGAGTAACTGGTTGCTCATACCAAATAAGCTTGACTCAGGTCTGAGATATTATAGGACCATGTGGAATCTATTGAGTCCTCATGCCACCTAACTGCTGAACTGGTAGCTGCCTGCAGTAATAATACCACCTTTAGCCCAACAGCACTGGTGGCGTCTATGTGCAACAGAAAATGGAACTGGCAACCCCCTCTTGTTGGTATGAGAAAGGATAACATGGTAGATGCTTTTATTCTTGAGCTCTATGGTAGAGAGCTTCCACTCCACCCTTTCCCTTTTTGCCATGGGTGTTTGTGGCAGGGGCGGGGAGGCTTGGTTGTTTTGTGTGTGTCCCGCCCCCCCCCCCTTGTGTTATGGAAGGACAAGCATTAACAAAAATCTCTGAAAGGTTTCAGACCATATGTCTGGCATTCACCACAGCCAAGTCAGATCCTGTATAAAAGCTGTGAAATTTAGCCTCAAGGTGGACAAATAAAATCTGTGTGTCTTTCTGATGCTTTACCCTATCATCGCCAAATGCACAAACAAAGCAATCTGTTAAGACGTTATTTCTGAAATGTATTACCCCATTCAATACACTGAATTGCCATTGTCTCATTTTGCTTCTCTTCAGCACCATGCCCATGGTGTGTGAGGTTCAGTCATAAGTTGGCATCCTGTAGTTACAAATTATAGACTTTGCCCCTTTCTGGGGAACCTATGCTTATAGCATGTGTTTCTGTGGATTCTCACCCTTCGGTAGGCAGACACTGGTAGAATGGGAGACTGAGGAAACTTGCTGCTCTTCCAAGAGCTCTTGGGCCAAAGAGCAAGTTAACTGATGAAAGGAAACTCTTGGGCATAATTAGATTCTTGTGGCACCTTTAAGAGTGACAGAAGCATTATATGGCATAATGCATGAAGTGCAATCCTAAACTGGCAGGCATATGTACACACATGGTTGGAGGAACAGAAAGAAGGGAGGTATGGGAAGAACAAAATGCAATGAGAAGAGATTAGTTGCAGTGAGAGTTAAGAAAGTTGTGTTGGTGGTAACACAAATAACCTGGCATGCATAAGCTCAGCAAGGTGTCCTTTATGAAAAAGTATAAATCATACTCTTTCACTTATATGCTGCTCCGCTCTGCCCCACTTTGTCTTGCAAATTGTTCTGCAGATTTGAAGCTTCTCTCACCCTACCTGCAGGGTTAGCCTGTCAGCTGCATTTACTCCAATGCTTCTGAAAGCACCACTTAGCACATTTCTGTTGGTTTAGAACTGTAAAAGTGCTTCTATAAACATTTTAGAACTGCACGTCACAAGAGCTGTAGTGCATTCACCGGCTGAGCTGAGCTGACCCTTTCAAAACCTGCCCCGAAACCTGCTTCCAGAATGTCTCTATTTTTGGGTGGGATTCAGTCTCATACCGTCAAATTCAGGTTGAGCAATTAGAGGTCATTGGAAGATCTTGTGCAACAAGCCCACTTTCCCAAAAGATGAGACTTTTTACAGTGAGGGGAGTTACAAGAAAATGCACTGGAAAGTGGGGGATAACTGCAGGGTCATCCAGCCTCCCACAAATAAATCCGATTAAAAGCTCATTAAACAGTAGTCTAATCTGCCTGCAAACAAATTGGGATGAATGCTCAATAAATAGGGCATCAAGAAGTGCCCTAGCTAGGAGATTGTTGATCAACACAGAGCAACCAGCTGTTTTCAGGTCACCACGCTGTGGTCATAATAGATTTAGCCCTTTAGCAGGCAGAAAAGGACTGAGAGGAAAGGAAGACAGGCTAACTGGCTATATGGCAGTAATCCGCAGCTGGGAATCAGTGGACCAAATCAGCCCCTATGTCTTTCTAAGCGAGGTTGTTCCCTGAAGTTTCTCTTTTTCTTTTTGGACATGCAAATTAGCAAGATGAGACCTTTTGGGTCTCGTGCAGCTATGAACATATTAGCAAAAACAAGTGAGTGATGGAAAAGAAGGATGTGGCCCCTGCCTGACAGCCAGTGTGGTGCAGAGTTCAGAATGCTGTAAGTTCAAATCCCGCTAAGCTGCAATTCTCACCAAATGGTTCTGGACTGGCTACTACCGTATCTCTAAACCAGGCATCCCCAAACTTCGGCCCTCCAGATGTTTTGCACTACAATTCCCATCTTCCCCGACCACTGGTCCTGTTAGCTAGGGATCATGGGAGTTGTAGGCCAAAACATCTGGAGGGCCACAGTTTGGGGATGCCTGCTCTAACCTAACCTACCTTACAGGGCTGCTGTGAGAATACTGGGAGAGGTTGCCACTAAGCCTTTGAAGTGACCAAACAATGGAAATGGAATGGTAATAATAATACACATAAATGCCACTGTGGACTAGGGCACATGATGTGGCGTTGTGTTGCAAAGGTGTGGAGTTAAAGTCTGGATTTATGTTATTAACTTCTCAGGGCCTCAGCAGCTGGAAACAGCCTTGGCCTGCCTGGCCCTCTGGGAGCAGCTACTTTTCCGGGCTCTGCTTGCTCTGCCTGTGATGATGGAGTTAGGCTCTTCCCCTTGTCCTTGGAGAGGCTCGTGTTTTGCACTGGGGGAGTAATTGATATTATTGCCAATCCTGACGCACTGCAAAGCGAAAACAGCACCCTGGCAATGCTTGCTTGCTTGCCTTAAATGCTGTTATCTAACAACAATGCTTCCAAATCCCACAGCCGGCCTCTTCTTTTAACACGTGCAGCGCTATCTGGCTGTCTCTGTGTCGGTTTGCAGCAGTCACACTCCCAGGCACATGCAGAGGAGCTGCTGCTTTGTGCTGCGGAGGCTTCGGCTCTGCTTATTTATTGCTCCGAATGTAGCACACCATTAAAAAAGGAAGGGGTGGGGGAGAGAACGGCAGATGCAGTCGGGATGCTCAGCTGTGCAGGTGCCTTTAATTGCCCATGATAATAACGGGCTTTACACGTCACATGTCTGCTGCTTCCTAGAAGGATGTATTACCCTCAAATCTTCATCTGAACTCAGAACACTTTGCAGTGTCTACATACACCGGGGCGTAGGAAGGGGGGTGCGGGGGCCACCCCGGGTGCCACTCTGGGGGGGGGTGACAAGATGGCCCCTGCCTAACCCCAGCTGTAGAGCGGCAGAGGGCGCGCGCAGTCCGTAAGGGTGCAACTCGCACGCCATCGGTACAGGCTGCTGTTCACGCAGCAGCTTGTACGGTCACTGTGCAAGTGGCAGCCCGTACGGAGTACGCATGTGCAGCATCCTGTACAGTTGTCGCACATGCACAGTCTGTACAGGATGCCGCTCGCTGCGCAGCAGCTCGTACGGCCGCCATGCAAGCAGCAGCCCATACGGCTGCCACACATAAGCGGCAGCCCGTACGGACTGTGTATATGCGGCATTCCGTACGGAGTGCGCATGTGCGGGATGCCGCAGAAGCACAATCCGTATGGACTGCGCCGCCCCAGGTGCCAGAGAGGGTTCCTCTGCCACTCTACATACATACCCACATGGGTCACCACAGGGAGCAGGGCCAGAGGGCCGGTCCTCCTGCCCTGGATGAACCATAATCCCCACATTCCCCATTTTCATTATCAAAACAAGAGTAAGTGTGGTATTCATAGAGCCTGAGATATGAGGCAACATGTGCAGGCACTGTTCTAATTTTTCTTTTTGTTGAGAAACTAGCCTGCTCTCTCCTTTCAGTGTTTGTACTTTGTACCCTTGCCCCACCTCCCAAAATTTCCTGTAGACATAGATGCACACAGCTGCCAAAACGATTCACCTGTCCCATTGCTTGGACTACCTATTGCTGTTCCCTAAATCCCTACCCTTCTGTCCTCTCCCAATCCCAGCCAGTGACTTGTGCTCATGCAGCTCCTCCACTCTCACCAATCTTGAAAGCCTCGCTGCTAGCACAGGTTTAATTTGCCAGGTTGGTTAGGAGCATAGGAAGCTACCTTATACCAAGCCATACCACTGGTCCATCTTGCCTGAGTTATCTACACTGACGTGATGGCTTTTCAGGGTTTCAGACAGGGAGCCTCTTCCAGCCCTGCATGGAGATGGCAAGGATTGAACCTGAGACCTTCTGCATACAAAAGAGATGCTCTGTCACAGAGCTGTGGCTCTTCCCCAACTTACATCTGGCGGTCCTGCTCTTAGAGCGCATGCTTGGTTCAGAGATGGCAGCGGGTTAAAGAAAAGTGTGTGCTTAGTTCTTCTGTATCATTGTTATTAAACAGGGCAATGCTGCTTGTATCATACAGCTTAAAAACCACTATCTGTGGAACCGTGTCTTAGAGTGCCATCTATGCCAGCCTTGCCCAGGGTCACACCCTCCAGATGTCTGAGGTTGCAATTGCATCAGCTCCAGCCAGCATAGTCTGACCTATGCTTTACACCCAGACTCATTTAGGATATAATTTTCCATCTGCAGTGAAAGATTTTAGATGGTTTGCACTGCATGGAAAGCCTTTACCAGAACATCCATCTCCAACCTCCTGCTCTCCATATGTTTTGGACTACAACTCCTATTGGCCCTGCAGGCAGGAACTGGTGGGGGATTGAGTCCAACCCATATGCAGGGCACCAGGCTGAAGAAGGCTGTGCTAGAACATATATTGCATATCGGCACAATGACAGCTATGACAGCCTAACATGCCATCCACCTCATGTTGATTCTCTAGCAGTTTAGGCTGCCTTCTGAATGTGCACGATTATGCATGTCGCAAAAATTAAAAACTTGGGGAGAATGTAGTGGCATCTTACTATTTAGCTGCAAAACAATTGTAAAAATGTTCCCGTGCTATGAATCAGCATTCAGCACTGTGCAGACTGGCAAACACATTCTGTTCTGCTTCCCAGGCAGTTACTTGACCTTAATTAACTCTAGCATTTGCTCTGAAAACAGGCTGTGGAACACTCACTTTGGCACAAAGAAATTACAAGCATGTCTGGCTGCGATTCCTGAAAGATGGCGCATGCTTGGGTTTCTGTCAACACCTGAGATCAGTCAACACTTGTGGATATTCAGTGATTGCGAGCATGACTGAATGTGTATAGAATATTTCATAAACATTTTATTATTATTATTATTATTATTATTATTATATTATCACCCTCATTTTATTTCTAGACCACCCTGACAATTGCAGAACAGTAACAATAACAATAATAAATAATAATTTATTATTTGTACCCTGCCCATCCGGCTGGGTTTCCCCAGCCACTCTGGGCGGCTTACACAGAAATGCATAAAATAAGAATAACTACCATGCACACTTAAAACATCATAAAGTACATCATGCAGCAGACATAATCTCAACAAACTCTGAATATCATGTATGGTATACAGTACTATATACATTTAATCTTAAACCCTTCAGATGGCAACAGAAAGAGAACACTTAGGGGGTAAAGTGTACCTTCAGTGGGAGAGAATTCCACAGTTGGGTTCCTATTTCAGAGAAAGCCCTGCTCTGTTTCACTGCCCAGGTGAAATCTCCCTTCACCACCAGCAGCCCCCTCCATGGATCTTAAAGGCCAGGTTGTAGCATATTGGGAGAGGCAGCTCATCAAGTATTTGGGTCCTGGACCATTCAAGGCTTTATACGCTGAAGCCCAAACCTTCAGAAGGAGACTCCACCACACTTCTTGGCCGCAAATTCCACTGTCGAACAGCTCTTACTGTCAGGAAGTTCTTCCTAATGTTTAGGTGGAATCTTCTTTCTTGTAGTTTGAATCCATTGCTCCGTGTCCGCTTCTCTGGAGCAGCAGAAAACAACCTTTCACCCTCCTCTATATGACATCATTTAATATATTTGAACATGGCTATTAGGGTGGGTCATAAAAAACTTTTTTTGGAAAATGTTTCCTCCCTTGATCTTATATCAGGCGTATGGTATAAACATAGTCAAATTTCAAATTTGGGACAAATCGGTTAATATTTAGACCCTGCTCCTACAGATTGAAATTTTGCCTCACTACGAGTGATGAAAACATAGGAATTTGACTCATTTATTCCCAGTATGCTAAATTGTGAACTAATAAACATAAATTTTAGGTTTTATGTAGAGCAATAATAGTTGCATACTATTATTTTCTGCAATATTTATTTATTTAAGATAAAACATGTTGATAATTTACATGAAAAACCAATGGTTTTGAACAAATTATATGGAACAATTAAGAAAACAGTGTACTAAACAAGTAAACATAAACATTAAGCAATAAAACACCACTCATGTTATGTGTTGCGTCAAAACATCACATTATACTTAATTACTTAGGTATAAATTGTACTAAATGCTTACATTATGTGCAATTAATAAAATTATGTCTTATGCAATATTATACATTGTACATTATACATTGTACCCTAATGGCTATCATATCACCCCTTAACCTTCTCTTCTCCAGGCTAAACATACCCAGCTCCCTAAGCCGTTCCTCATAAGGCATCGTTTCCAGGCCTTTGACCATTTTGGTTGCCCTCCTCTGGACACGTTCCAGCTTGTCAGTATCCTTCTTGAACTGTGGTGCCCAGAACCGCAGTTCTGGGTGGTGAAAGACACTGACCCTGGCAACCCTGAGATTGCTGGTTGAGAAAAGAACACAAGTCACCAACCAGGTGCCTATGGGAAACATGTAAGCAAGATTTGAGCAGAAGAGCATTCTCCCCTCCTGTGGTTTCCAGTAACTGGTATTCAGAAGCATTGCTGACTCCAAATGTTGACGCAGAGCACCGCCATAATGGCCCATAGCCATTGATTGCCCTCTCCTCCATGAATTTCTCTAACCCTCTTTTAAAGCCATCTAGGTTGGTGGCCACCCACCACCTCCTGTGGGACCAGGATTTTCTGGTCACAATTCACTGCAAAGCTGCTCTGCACAAGCCCCAAATGGATGGCAGGCTCCGGCTTCACAATGTCAAGCCGTGGAAAGCTCTCTTTCAGAAGGTTTGTGCAGGCCATTCTATCTCAGCTTTCAGCTTTTATTTTTTTGAAACAGATGCACTTTTCATGCAGGCTGATTCCCCAAAGCTTTGCCTGGAAATTAAACAAAGGGTCTGCTGGCTTCTCTTTAAGGTTTCCAGACTCAAAAGAGAGCAGGGCAATTAAAGGCACAGAAGTCCTGTCCTCTATTGAGTCTGGCAACCCTACTTGCCTCTACCTCCACCAAAACCATAGGAACTTACCTTTGCAGGGAACGGACAAAAAGAGAGGTGGTCATGAGCACTCTCACCCCTGTTGGGGTGTCACTGGAAGTGGAAGAGAGAGGCAGAGTTGGCAGTAAGCAGCATCTGAGCACAGCAAGTATGTTTAGTCCATTCTTTCCCAGCTGCTCACAACAAGTTTTGAATAAGTTGTTTTAAAACCAACTTTTAAAAAATAGTTCATTTATGCTTATGATGCTTTTGGAGGAGGGGCCCACATGGAGCCCAAAAGCAGTATATAAAAAATGTATCTAAATGGCTTGTCCCATTTGTTTGTTTGTTTGTTTGTTTGAGGGTCTGAAGCATGGCTAGATTTGGCCCCACACCCCTCTTTGCAACAAATGATAAATACTAGTAAGATATATGAGAAAGGAGGCAGGAACACCTGGAGGAGGATCAAAATGAATTTTTCCACTAATTACTTTCTTGCATCAGTTGGCTCAGCCCTTCACTTTTCTACTATGGTCAAGTGGGCAGCTGTATTGCATGACATGGGCTGTCACTGATGAGGCTAGCAGTAATCCCTGTGACTGCAGAGGCTTGGAAACAGTGGTTTCTGGGAATTGCTACAGGCTGTATCTGGTTCACACGTTAACATTAGTTATGAGCTCCCACCCCAAAATGGTCAAGAACTGCTTGCATGTCAAACAAAATGGCGGCATATAAGTGAAATAAGTAAATGTGTGATCTGGTCAAAATATGGTTTGGTATCCTAGCTCCAGGGAAAGGCCAGAATCCACATTCTGTGACCCATGATGAACTAGCCATGATGGCTATGTTCTACCTCTGCTGTTGAGGCTGTACACCTCTGAGTGCCAATTGGTGTGAATCACAAGCTGCACTGTTGGGCATGGTTCCGACCTGCCAGCTTCCCTTAGAGATCTGGTTGGCTACTGTGAAAGTAGGATGTTGGGCTTATACGGGCCTGTGGTCTGATCTAGCAGGGCTCTCCTTATGTTATTATGACACTGCTCTATAGCTTAGATAGGTAGTGAATTTAAGGAATGTGACAGTTCTTATACAGAGGCATGGAGGGTATTTTAAGATATTTGTTCCTGCTGTTTTAAAAAAGGAAGCACTGTAATGAGTGTATACTGGATTTCCTTTAAAAAAATAAAATAACCCAAAGTTAGAGTGGTTGGCAAGAAGCAACAACCAGGACTTATTGCAAGCATTTTAATTTATTAAACGGAACATTGGCTGTTGACTTAAACAGGAGCAAGATTGTGCTCATCAGTTGGAGGTTAGCAGAGGTTGGCTATTCAGCTAATTGAGGAATCTTCGCAGCACGCCAGGAAAGTCCTTCCAGGACTGACATTGCAGCACAAATACTGGAAAATGCAAAGTGTCCAGCAACCTTGGATGTTCCAGACAGTGCTTTGCTGGAAACAATATTTCAGTGCAAGCCAGCCAAGTAGCTATGCTAATGACAGGTAATGGTTGGGATGAGGAGAGCATTTAGCTATGCATTTCAATACTAACAACCAATCTGATTGCTGGCATTACTTCGATTTTTTTTTGTTAATTAAAAAACAAATAAAATTCCAGACGGCTTGGGTATTCACTAGAGACTTTAGATTGGACATAGTCTTCTTCATTATTTACATTATTTATATTATATACTGTGGCGCCATCCATTCTGACTCATATTCTTCCAGTTCCTTAGAACTTGCTTCTTCCACAAATATTTTACTTTTGCCCAGGTGGAAGCAAACTTTGGGATTGTGTAAAGTCAAGTGCCGGGGGGGGGGGGGGGAGAGAGGTCATAGCTCAGTGGTAGAGCACCTGTCTTGCATGAAGAAGGGAGCAAGTTCAATACCCAATATCTCCAGGTCGGGCTGAGAGAGACTCCTGTTGAAAACCCTGGAGAGTCACTGTCAGTGTAGACAAAACTAAGCTAGATGAGCCAGTGGTCTGACTTGGTACAAGGCAGTTTCCTATCTTCCTTTGTGCACAGTGTGAGATTCAAAATGGTTGTGGAGCCAGTTACATACATCTCCCCGTAAGCTATCTTTCTTCTTCTTTGGCGATCAATCGCAGCCAAGTAAGATTGTCTTCCATGAACACTGTCTTTACAGTAGGTGACTGTGGAGGCCAATTCTGGATCCACACATCCTTCCACAGTGGGGACATAGGTTTCTGGGTGGGAGTTGATCATGGTGTGGATTTGCCAAGAGTGCCTTCCTCTTGGCACATTTCTCCCTTTTGTCCTGAGTTTGAGCGTCTTCAATGTTCATGATGCCTTTGGTAAAGCCTGTTCTCCAACTGGAGAACTCGCAGGCCAGTGTTTCCCAATTGTCGGTGTTTCTACTACATTTTAGAAGAGTTGCCTTTGAGAGAGTCAGCCTGACATCAATACCAGGAAAGATTCTAGAGCAAATCATTAAGCCAGTGGTTCCCAACAGGTGGTCCGCGGACCCCCAGGGGTCCGCGAGCTATGCCAGAGAGGTCCGCAAGATGCTATTAGAATAAAAAATATATTAAATATATTTCGTATGATAACAGATTTTTTGTTTTGGCCGCTT